>NC_092648.1:21265558-21600558 GCF_032118995.1 Asterias amurensis
CTTGTCCATTCTCAACTTCATTGGCCTGATGCTAAAATCACTGGCCTCAGGCCAGTGGACCAGTGTAAAGGGTTTACATTGGTTTTGCTTTTAAATAAAATATAGACATTTCAGCAACCCGGACCTCACACCGTAGTGCACTAGACAGTGATTACAAAATGTACTACATGTACGACCACGCGAGGCATTACACTAAGATAAGTGTAACACACAAATGTCACTTTCGGTCTTTTAAAAAATATCACATCTGTGAGTGACCACTTTCGATCGCTTCCTGCTTGGACAGCGACGTGGGCGGAGGATCTTTTATAAGTTGATCTTTATCAAACTAGGCCGTATCACTTCTGGAGATGTGACCAAAAAAAGTAAGAAGCTATACATGATTGATGTGTTGTTTTCTCACAAGCTGAAAGTGGCTTGAGTGATGTATTTAGTGTCACAGCTCCTCTGATTCAATCAATGTGCAGTTTTCGTTGAAGCCACAAACATCAAAATGGAATGTTGTTTGTTTGTGTATTTGAGTGTTTGGTATTTGGGTATTTTGGTTGTTGTTTGTTTATGTATAGCACTGTATGTAGACTTTTAACCCGAGTTCTGCTTAAATTCAAGGTTGTTGTGAATGCCTGCTAAGCAAATTTGTGTGCTAACCGTCTTTTAAAAGGAAACTTTGACTAGAACAGGACTTGAACCTGTGACCCCTGGAGAGGGATCCAGGTGTTTTAGACCTCGCTTCACTTTTTAAGTGCAAAACCAATGGGATTGTTGATAAATTAAAAAAAGTCTGTAATTTATTAAGGGGTTGACTTAAGGGTGTAAATTGTGTGTGTGGGTTGTTGTTTTGGTGATTTGGGTTTTTTTTTTTTTTTTTTTTTGGGGGGGGGGGGAGGGGGGTGCCATTGTAATACAGAAACATTTTCTGACAATCCTAGGCTTCACAACCAGAAATAACAAATATATAAATATTAACAACAAATCAATCCATCGGTTAGCAAAAAAATCACTACTTATTTCCACCCAAAAAGAAGAAAAACATATATGTTATTGTGACAAGTTTGTCTTGTCTGTCAAGTTTACTCAGCCAACCCGGACCACATCAGCAGATTTTATAAACCTCCAGTATTAGCCAAAATATATCAGCCACCCCCCCCCCCTTCTGTTTTCACAGTATAAGAGGCCAAGTCCAGGAAATTGAACAATTTGAACTGTCCATGACCAGGACGTGATTAAAAGTAAAAGAGCTCTGAGTACATCAAGGTTGATCTCCTATGTGTAGTACATGTACACAACCATTCAAGGTGGCTCCTAGAATATATATTTCCTCCCCCCCCCCCTTTGGGCACAATGAACTCAAGGCACTAGAGCATGACAGGGATATTCCAACATTTCTGTTTAGTCTGAGGGAGAAAACATAAAGCCTGTGTTGTTGAGATTAATTTTTCCATGAAAATGTCATAACTTGAATCAAATGAACTCCTTTGTAAAAATGTGTGCTGTATTGTTCAATCCATTTGAATGGCTATAGAGCAACCTTTAACATGCGGACTGAAACTTGAAATGCAACTGAACATTATGTGCAAAACATTATTCGCTCATTTAAAATTTACCATTAATTGCTTTCAATAAAAGTGTAAAGAAAAAAAAACATTTTAGGATAAAAGGATGATTTAAAGGGAAGGTACACGTTTGGTAATTGTCAAAGACCAGTCTTCTCACTTGATGTATCCCAACATAAGCATAAAATAACAAGCCTGTGAAAATTTGAGCTAAATTGGTCGTCAAAGTTGCGAGAAAATGATGAAAGGAAAACAACCTTGCTGGACGAATTTGTGTGCTTTCAGATAGGAATAAGAAGTCTTTTAATGTTTTAGTGAGAAATAACCTCTTTCTCAAAAACTACGTAACTTCAGAGGGAGTCGTTTCCCACATGTTTTATACTATCACTAGCTCTCCAATTCTCCTTACCAAGTCAGTTCTTAAGTTAATACTTGTTTTGAGTAATTACCAAACGTGTACCTTCCCTTTAAAGGTAAAGTACACCCTTGGTGTATGTTCAATTGTTTTAATCCTATGATACAATAAAACTTAACTGAACAAATTTCATTTCAAAAGGTGGTAGCTTTTTTGAGATATTGCCAAAATTCTGAAGCGGTAAATCCCAATGCAGGAATAAGAACCTGTACGTGTAATTCTGAGAAATGTGTCATGCATTAGGTTGCAATGTTTCATTTTGAAAATGGCACTTCCATTGGAAAATCGTAAAGTCTTTGAGAATTTTGAAAGGGCACCAAGGCAAAACAAGGGCAGTGGAGGAAATTCCAGGCCTGAAAGGGGTCTACTTTAATAACCTACCTTATGAAGATGTTCTAGGGCAAGGATGATCTCACCAATGTAGATACGAACTTCAGCCTCGGAAAAACTTTCCCGTTGGTACAAGTGTGTAAAAAGCTCCCCTCCATTCACATAATCTGAAACAAGAAAGATGCGAGGCTGAATCTAAACTTAAGGTTTACTACCAAGAACATGTCCATGTACATAAGTAGGATTTAACTAGGTATTTAATACAATACAATTCAAGTTAGCAAATCAATTACTGAAACCAAGACTAGTTGATTCTAAAACACATTACATAACACCAAGTTCATCCTTGTCATTTGATTGGAGGATTAATATAGGTCACACGACATTCATCATCAAACCATGGTCCATGTTACAAACCATACATTCTGGTTCTATGCACAGTGGCCTTTTCGTCCCATCCTTTTCTCACCATTCGTTAAACACAGCAGTACAAAACACCCTGCTAGTCCTAGTGAATGCCAGAATAAAGTTTGTTTCCTTCATAAAGTTTTCTTCATATTGAATATCAAAATATTCTCACCATTGCACTCATAAACATTCGTTATTTGTATAATATTGTATATATTTTATTTCAAAGCAAACTAAAAATTTAAAAACTTCTCAAATTATTTATGAAATGGTCAAATTAAAAACCCTGAGTATAGACCTTTCCATTGTAACTACACATCCCAAGTTTTTGCCAACCAAGAAGGAAAACTACGGAAAGCCATAAATGCAAATAAAAAATGGATAGCCATAGTTTGTTGAAACATTACACAAATATTCAAAAATATGCTGAATTTGTTGAAACAAACAAATCAACAAATCATAAGAGATATTTCAGCTCTTGAATCTTTACAGAAAATGTTGAATTTGGTCACAATTTGTTTTAACACGATTACATATTTTGCTAACAGTCTAACATTCAGCCGGCCAATGGAAAGGTCCATTTTTTTAAGTCAACTAACCAAGGATAAGATGGAG
Source organism: Asterias amurensis (assembly GCF_032118995.1). Lineage (NCBI taxonomy): Eukaryota > Metazoa > Echinodermata > Asteroidea > Forcipulatida > Asteriidae > Asterias > Asterias amurensis. Next base: position 21,268,880 of record NC_092648.1, read on the forward strand.
CTTAGCATCCGTTTGGAAGGCGTAGTGTAGAGTAACCAGAAAGGGGCATCTACGAACTGCTTCTAGGACCTGTCTCTCTGTCATAGTATGCTCCGCTGTCTTGGCTTTCTGCACGATTGTCGCCTTCTTCAAGACCTTCATGGCAAAAATCTTGCCGACATCATGACCACAGTTCTTCCGAACCAAGAACACCTTACCGTATGCTTGAATAAGATAAATAAAGAAAAGACAAAATCGACAACAAGGTTTATGAATAACTGAAAACATCGGCAAGGCTTTGCAGTTGATTCCTCACCCATAAGCCCTACTAAAAAAAACATCAGTCGATGCTTAAACATTTTATAATAATAATTAAAGGAACACGTTGCCTTGGATAGGTCGAGTTGGTCTTTGAAAAGCGTTTGTTATAATATGCATATGGGTAGAAATGTAGAATACAATGATCCACACAAACATGCCTCGAAATTGCGTGGTTTTTCTTTTACCTCGTCGACTAACACGGTCGGCCATTTATGGGAGTCAAATTTTTGACTCCCATAAATGGCCGACCGTGTTTGTTCGCACAGTAAAAGGAAAACCACGCAATTTCGAGGCAAACTTGTGTGGATCATTGTATTCTACTTTTAGATTATCTTTCTACCCATATGCATTTCATAACAAACGGTTACAAACGCTTTTGTATAGACCACCTCGTCCGATCCAAGGCAACGTGTTCCTTTAAGCTGGCATTTAGAGAGCGCCTTTTCCCGAAGATGCAAAGCACTAGGATGTTTCCAACATCCAAATCAAAGATTCCCCAAACAAACAGAAAAAGTCACTGTCTTCAGTAATTTCTTGAATGGTTCAAGTGAGTTTGCTCTCCTGCAGCTTCAATAACAGGAAGTGGATTCCAAAGAGCCAGCAGGCTTGGAATTTCACGGAGGCAGGTTTTATCATACATTGAATGGAAAATGACAGCACATTCTCTCTGGGCCAAAGGCAACAGACTGTTTTCCCTTGTAGCCTTGGTGTCTTTATCAAACCTCGACTTGGGCTCCCGCTCAGACTTAGGCGCTCAGCCTTTAACCTTTTGGAGCAACTCGTATTGCACGAACATCAGCATACGGAGCTTGGAGCTTGAGCGAAGCCCAAGTCGAGGTTTGAGATAGGGCCCAGGTTTTATCATAATGTATTGATTGAATGGAAAAATGAAAATTGCAGCAAAAAATCACCTTGTCTACTGGCTCAACTGTGACATAGTCATAAACGTAACACTCACCTCCAGTGCCCAAAACCTTGAGCAGCTCAAAACTTTTACGGCCAACTTTTTCAGCATGATTTGTAAGGTTGGCTGAAAGAAACAAAAAGTTTGATATAAAATTAAGAATTTTGTTTGATTAGAAAACCATAAAAAGGTGTTTAAATAGTCCTCCAATCTTCATTCTATGCACAGATGGAAGCACTTACATTGTACCCCTTAAAGCATTATTGCTCATTTCTGGCATCAGCTCATTTTATTTTCTCATTTCTGGATTTATGTCAATTATTTTGTGAATCCCCTAACAAACCCATCATAAAATCAACATTTAAAAATTGACTTAAAATACAACCTACATGAACATGTTGTGCTAAAAAATTAGTGTAACTTGCACTAAATTACACTATGTGTTTAAGTAGAGACTGGTGCTCATTTAGGATTGAGTTTTGAAAATTACAAACAAAATGCTACAATTAATGTTGACAGTTCTATCTTCTATATTTTCTCTTTTCTATTTTCTCTTTCAAGGCCAACCAAGCAACTATTTAAGCTGCGTACAGCCCACTGCACTGTAACAGATGGCAAGTAATCAAACCTAAGTGTGAAGGCATTAAATGCCTCATTCTGTGTCAGATCAACATGTCTTCTCCAATGTCAATCTCACAAATTTTGTGAAAACTTCATTCCAAAAGGTGTTCTCGTTTTTGTGATATCCTCGAAAATCCAGAGTGAATAATGTCCATGCAGGAAGAATAATCCATAATATACGATTACACAATCTGATTAACATAACGAAAGTAACGCTTCTCAGATTCAAATTTTAGAGCATACAAACTGATATCTTTTTTACATAACCACATTACTTCGAAGTGCATTATTTCTCAAAATGCTTTAAACTGTCGAAAGCTTCTTTAACAAAAAGCTTGTATTGCCATTAATTTTAAGAGGGTTTACAAAACGCTGTCCCTTTAACATTTACAGTATGTATCTTCAGACCGACGGGTTACAGTATACAAGAGATGAGAGTTCCTTGGATTCTTTAACAGAAAGATACAATTATTTATTATTTATTTAAAGATACAATTAATAAAAGCAATTCAATTTAAGATCCCCTCCCAAGGCCAAACAAAATTTGAAGCTCAGCTCAGTTTCATAAAAAATGACAATATAAAGGAGGAAATGTGCCAGGGCCCATAAAATTAAAGATTGAAAGACCAACAGGTACCCATCTCAATATCAGAAGAAAAAAATCCTCCATTTTTTGAGAAACTATTCATAAAAAAGTGAAATTTCAGACTACTGTCTTAGGACACTACACAATTCCCTTTGAGGAAATGTTTCTTAGAAAGCTGTCGGATTTCCTCCCATGGCGGACAATGTGCATCAATAATCATGGGCATTGTAGTCGCATGTGAAATCCTATCTTTCTCCAAGCTCCCAAGGCCCTTATTTAACATCTTGAATCGGATGAGGAGAGATTTCGCCCTTTCTAGAGACGACTCTCATCTCAGTGTCCCAAGGTTTGATTTATTTTATATTTACAAAGGTTTATTTTTTTCCTGTCAAACCCTGAGGGTTTTTCTTCAATGTTGGCCTATGGTTGGAATTCTATTTGGGAAAAACAACTGAACAAAGAAGTCATCCGATAAGTCATCCGATATCTTTTTAAATTTTTTAAGAACTTCAAAATTTTCAATTTTTTAATATTGACAGACTTTTTTAAAACACTATACATATTGGAGGAAAAGAAAATCCTTAAATTCATATTTCAGAATAATGGCTTTTCCTAGCGTCCACTTCAGCATGGAACTTTTTAGTTGAAACAGAAGAGGACATTTAATGCATCAGATGAACCACAGCCGGGTACATTATGTATGAGATGTATAGTTCAATCATAATTGAAAATACAGGTAAAGTATAGTCTCCATTGTTTGAATGAACATGGTATAATAATAATAATAAAAATAATAATAGAGGCTTCTGATATAGCGCTCAGGTCCGTCACGCAGTGAGGCTCATGGAGCCTCAACATTATTACCCCTGGTCACTGGCCCTAAATCATTCCTTAAACCATCTCAGCTCCCTGGGGAGTATACAGGCCTGTGCTGCGAGATACCGCGTTACGTGCTTATCGTTCACGTAAACCATCTCTGCCCTCACAGGTACCCATTTACACCTGGGTGGAGAGAAGCTTATGGTTGAGTGTCTTGCTCAAGGACACAAGTGTCATGACTGGGATTCGAACCCACACTCTGCTGGACAGAAACACCAGCGCTTGAGTTTGGTGCTCTTATCCGCTCAGTCGGGACACCCAAAAAGGGTTTCCGTGACCTGTTATTCCAGTTTCAAAAGGTCATTCTGCTACCACCTAGCATTCAAACAGGCTGTCATTGTCCTAGGAAACCTTCTAGTTACAGCATGGTTACAGCAATGTGGGAAAACATCAACTAAAAAAAAACTATTTCAATTTTGTACAGCTACGTACAATGCACATTAAAAGTTCATAAAAAGAAGCACCTGAATGTGACTAATATCCCTCCCATCCACACACTCATATCCAGTTGCTTTCTGAAACAATGACCTCAACTTTATTCTTAAAACAATTCAGGTCAAATCAATTATTTGAAAAGTTCTCTATTAAAAAACAATGGTACATTGTACATGATCAAGCCATGGTTAAACCTTTAAAGTCCACATTTGTGCACGTACATGTACAGCCGTACACAATGTGCCCGGCCACAGGTACATCCTATCATGTAAATTGAATTGTTTCCTGACCTCCCTCATAATCTATTGTCTAGATAGCCCAACATTTGTATGCATACATGGCATGTATAAGCTGAAACACAAAATGTAAATGAGATCAGTACACATGGGTGTCTGTCCTGTAGTAGTGGCTACAATGTAGCATCCTTTCCCACCAAAGAAGGCCAGGTGGTTGTTCCTCTAGTCTAAGGCTAGGTAGTGCTTTCTGCTCTATTGGCCAGGCTTTGAATTGATGATACCCAAGCCTTCGTATGGACTGTGAAAGGAGCAACCCTGTTTAAGCCCCAGGAGTAGGTGGCAACGGCCTCTGGAAAAAAATAATTGTAGCCTACACCTTGAAGTGGCCTTCAGGCCTTGTGTGTCTGGCGACTTGCATAAAAATTTTAAAAAGCTGTGTACGAGGGAGGAAATCGGTTTGTATTTGAACCCTTTTTAAAGGGCACCAAGGCATTGACCTGGGATGCTATACAATATAGCCGACTCCATTAGCCTTTTTGAGGTATGGTAGACACTATACGAGTGCTCTGTTTATTAGTTCAGGCGTCGATTTCATCAAACTCTTCCTAACTTATGATTAATCTTAGGAGTTGGGACGAATTCAGTAACGCATAGACGTTAGGATGCATTGAACCCATCCTATAAGTTAGGACGGGTAATCCTAGCATTTTGTGAAATCGGCTGCAGGAGTCCAACAGGCAAATTTACCCAAACCTAATGGTAACAGTGTCACAGAAATGTGTCCACCACATCAAAATGGCTTATGAACTACAAAAGTTGGGAAGTACATATATTACACATTGCAAAGACCACAAATGCACTATTTTATAACGTCCATGTCCCTGTATCATGTGTTTTCGTACACTGTGTAGTGTGTATACATAGTAGGCATATTAAAAGAGTAATTTTTTTGACGAGTCAAAGATTTTGAAAGACCTATCCATCAGCAGGCCAATTGTATGATTAGTGGCTGGGGCTTAATTGCCAGTCTCCATTTGTAAACATGCACTGAAGCATAGGCTGCCCTGAGAAATACCCTTCAGAATAGAAACATCCGCAACCGATAATTTAACATGTCATGGCTGAGCGGTCAAGCCCACTGGAGTTCCTGATCAGGAGATTGTGGGTTCGAGTCCTGGTCTTGACACTTGTGTCCTTAGACCTCATCATGAATACTTGGCACATGTTTTTGCAGTTACTGGGAAGTACTATTTGTTTCAAGAGAGTCTTTTGATCTGAGAACCCATGATCACCATTTGGTACATTACAACATGCAGAGATTCTCAATGTCTTTTCATTGGAATATCTTACAACCTATTAATTAGAAACTTCTGCTGTAGCCAAGATTAGGCCTGGGCGACTAGTGAAACTCACTACCCGACAAGTTGCGCTTATTCAGTGCTTTGCAACATCGTTCCAAAATAATCCTTCAAGGCGTATGCATTTAAGGTTGGTGTCTACATGAAATAGTTCACACTATTTGGAGTGTTTTTAAAAGAATGTTCAATGTTCGAGGTGGACAATCTGCGTCAATTTGGTGAATTTAACGTTGTGAACAGTTTAACAAATATATACATTTAAAAATAATAACCTTCAATGTATGTGTCAGGCTTCTGCTCAAACTACATACTGTATCACAGGTTTGTATAAAATGGTGTATCTGTACAGGGAGCTGACATCTCATTCATAGACTCAAATCAAACCCAATCCAATCATTGAACTCTGTCATAACAAGTTCATGCCATCATGGACATGTCTGTACACTGCATTGACCTCAGCTTCCCAAGCATGGTATTGGTAAATTAAATGCAATGGATTTAACAGCACACAATCATGGGCTGTGTGATATGGTGACCACACACACCCAAGCTTTGACCTCAGACAGTGCAGAATGACCTAGGTCACTGTCCATCCAGGGTTGTTTTTAATATCACCACCCTCTGCAGGGGACTGTGTTCACACTATGCAGAGATTAACAGCAGGCCTACATGTACATTGTAGGCCTATCCATGTTGTTTACTTGTGTGGAAACATCATGTCAAAATACAGGCATGGTTAAGGTGCCCATGTACCTACCACAGTAATACTTAGTACAAGCGTAGAGCTCCTTGCTCTATGGTACCTGCTGTACAAGTAAGATGCACTTCTGTGTTTGATCCCATTTGAGGGTAGAGAGCCTCGGATTTGGGTAGTGAAAAGGAAACATAACATGTAGGCCTGGGTAGAGCCTCGAATTTAGGTAGTGAAGGGAGCATAACATGTAGGCCTATATAACTCTGTATTGTCACTGTAATGTTGACACTTTCATCCAATACAAACACATAAATATTTACTCTTACTATAAAGGAAAAAACAATATCAGAAAGTGTGATGGTTACCAGCTTTAAACACACAAACTTTCCTCCAAAGAATTTCACATTGACTGGGACGAACTCCCATGAATAATTGAACTACCCACAGGGGGTTGAGCAATGAGCAGGTCAAGGGATCATTACCTAATTAAAGGAACACGTTGCCTTGGATCGGTCGAGTTGGTCTTTGAAAGCGTTTGTATCCGTTTGTCATAAAATGCATCATAGGCATATGGGTAGAAAGATACTGTAAAAGTAGAGTACAATGATCCACACAAACATGCCTCTAAATTGCACGGTTTTCCTTTTACCTCGTCGACTTACACGGTCGGCCATTTATGGGAGTCAAATTTTTGACTCGCCATAAATGGCCGACCGTGTAGTTAGCACAGTAAAAGGAAAACTACGCAATTTTTAGGCAAATTTGTGTGGATCATTGTATTCTACTTTTAAAACATCTTTCCAACCATATGCATTTTATAAAAACCGGTTACAAACGCTTTTTATAGACCAACTTGTTTGATCCAAGGCAACGTGTTCCTTTAAATCACAAGCTTTTTACTTGCACAATGTAACGAGCACCTTGCACCAGGATTCAAAGGCATGGACACCTTTGGTAATTGTCAAAGACCAGTGTTCTCACTTGGTGTATCCCAACATGCATAAAATAATTGGTCATCGAAGTTGCAAGAGAGTAAAGAAAGAAAAAACATGCTTGAAGCTGAAGTCTTTTTATATTTGAGTGAGAACGACACTCTTTCTCAAAAACTAGCTACTTCAGAGGGAGCTATTTCTCGCAATGTTTTATATTATAACACCCCTTGCAAGTATTCTGCCTGCTCATTGGTTTAGAGCGCGTCACATGACATGTCTTAGTTTTGCTAGACGACCGCCGTGTGATAGTGCGTCGGTTTGCCATGGGCTAGTCCGAAGACGGGTGCTAGTCCGACAGACTAGCACACGGCGTGCAGTACCCAGACGTCCGTTGCGTGTACGAGGATGATAAATTAATAGTCTGTAACCATTTCGGATTGCATGACACTACATGCAACACAGTAAGTAAAAGTGTTTGCAATCTGTATTCGCGTCGTCCGTGGATTGTAGCATTCAGGTCTGTAACTTAATAATAATAGTACAGTATTTAGAAATGTTTGGGGTGTTATAAAACAAATATTGACTGCTTTAACTCGTGCAATGGTTAAAAACTATGACTCCCTCGGTAATCCCCGGAGCGTTCTATTTTCCCGAGGCTTCGCCTCGGGAAAATAGAACGCTCCGGGGATCACCTCGGGAGTCATAGTTTTAACCATAGCACTCGAAGCAGTCAATATTTGTATACTATCAGCAGCTCTCTCATGCTCGTTATACTAAGTAGGTTCTTAAGCTAACAATTATTTTGCGTAATTACCAATAGTGTCCTGTGCCTTTATTAAAGCACCACATAACGTTGCTGAACAGGATTTCAAGCAGCATGACAAGTATGTTGGAGTTAGTATAATTCTCATTCATTGTCAGCTTGTTGTACCAGCATAGACACATGATAAAAATGGCAACAACCTGTTTTAGTGTGGCAAGTCAGGAATTTCCTCTTTGAGAGAGAGCAAGGCAAAGGGCACTTCCATTGGAAAACCTTAAAATCTATGAGAAACTTTTAATAATAATAATAACAATAATCATAACGAAGTCTTATTATATAGCGCACGTATCTACCAAACAAGGTATTCAAGGCGCTGAGTATACAAACTTTCAGAAAGATAGGTAATTGCAGTGATGAATTTCGAGACCCAATTATTTAGCACCTTATAAGGGTTTACAAGGTGCTACGGCGCATACAGCAGCCACAGCCAGGAACACCGGGGCGAACCCCTTCTCTTTTCGATAAGTGCACTGGGTTCTTTTACATGCGTTACACAACACATGGGACCAACGGCTTTACGCCCCATCCGAAGGACGAAGCAATGGTAAAGTGTCTTGCTTAAGAACACAAGTGTCACGGCTTGGGACACTCTGCTGATCAGAAGCACCAGAGTTTGAATTCGGTTATAAAATAAAGAATTTTGGTAAAGAATCCAAATAAAACAATTTAAATGTGTTGGTTTGTTTCACCCTACATAATGCAATGGTTCAAACAATTATGGAAAAAGTAAAGTGTACACATTTCAATAAGACATGTCGAAGCGGAAGCCCTTCAGGAGTATGTCTCTAATTTACTGAACGAAACCATACTCAACAATAAGGTATCTTGCCAGTACAGTCAGGAAATGCCTTTTTAAGTGTTTAAGGTCATTCGTCGTTATAAGTGTTCATGTTTTCTTAGTCAGCACAAAAACTAGCCAAGATTGCTGCTGACTAGTCAAACCATACAAAACTAAACCTGCATGAAAATATGATGTTTTAAGATAATTGATTTTAATAAATTCCACAGTCAGACTACTCGGATGGGATTCGAACCAGCCTAGAAAACCCCCTGCATTCTAGGGCAGATGTCTTTCAACCACACTAGACCAGGTGAAGAGTAGGTTAGTTTTAATCCAAATAAGCATTGTGCACTGTACCAAACTATCAATGTAATAAAGTAAATAACTTCTTTGTGTCAAGATTAATATTTATTTTTGTTTTACTGTAAAATCACAGTTAACACCCATGTGGAAGGAAAAAAACACAATCCATCGACATAGACCTAGGTAGTGAATTATCAATTTGAATTAGGTTATCCACTTGGATATTTTACCAGCGACGGTAAATGAATCCAAAAAACACTAATCTCCTGATTGATGATTGACACATAAAATAGGTGAGTATTACATAACACATTAAATTAACAAGTTTATCGCCCACATCCTGGTACACTAGAGTGGAAGACTGTACTAGTACTATACCTCCATGCATACACGGAAAAGTTTCCGTATGGCGCCACCACTTTTTCATTCGATATGGAATAATATAGTATCTAATTTACCTCAATGAGATATCCATTTTTGTAAAAATGAGTGAAAAAGTGGTGGCGCCATACGGAAAGTTATCCCCAAAAATATATAAAGAATAGTTAAGTTCTTTTATTATTTGGATCACCTTTTTCTTTTCTAACTTGTGGCGCCTGAGGATTTTGGTAAAGGGAAATAAGTCTGAAACTAACGGTAATTCAGTCCACTGCCAAACTTGTAATATATTGTGAGTCTGGCAGGAGTGGATGAATGATTTATGTAGATGATTCTGCCATTCAAGTAAGATGCAGCCATTCAAGTATATAATAAAGAAGGCAAACGTGCAGCCCAGCAGTCTGCAGTGTCATCATGGTCCAGTGGTTAGACTGCAGGACTTGCAATCGACACAAGGCTGTGGGTTCGAATTCCCCAGCTAACCACTGATTTCACAATGACTATAATAAATATTGTCATCTAGTTACTGAATCACAATTTCTTGATTACCTAAACAAACAAACCACAAACGAACCCCTGGAAAAGTTTCCGTATGGCGCCACCACTTTTTCATTCGAAATAAAATAATATAGTATCTAATTTACCTGATTGATATATCCCTTTTTGTAAAAATGAGTGAAAAAGTGGTGGCGCCATACGGAAAGTTATCCGAACCCCTTGCCAAAGTGCTTGCAAAATGGACATGGTTTGATTCGGTTTGGTCATGTTATTGTTTGTTATGCATTATGTTGGTAAGTAAGGGGAGTGTCTCAAGAATGTTTCTTTTATTTAGTTTTAATTTGCAATTTTAAATTAAATACACTCACCATTTTTAAGTTCATATCGTCGGACTTCAAGGTTATCTTCTCCAGAAGTGTCCATACCGCCCATGTAATATTTCGGTAGGAATTCTTGTCGCACTTCATACACGGCCGGTGAACATGACGAATTTTCCGGAAACTTATCTTAGATCAATAACAAACCGCCAAGTTTCTTGGAATTACCACCATTTCATGACTGGATAAGAACACGTAGAACGGCGAGAAAATGACGAGAAGTGTTTACTAAACCACAAAATGGTAAGATTTCCAATTACACAATGCTGAGGTAAAAACGTGTGCTTTTCAACATTTCAAGATTTCGTGATTAAATTATCAACAACAATGACATAAATTGAGCAATTTATTTTGCCAGCCTAAACAGGAGCAGACTGGAAATCTATTGAAGTGAGCACCAAATGTAGGTTAGCCCATAAACAAGTTTGTGTCAAAAATCGTAAATGACCGTCACTTGACGCTAGGGCCCAATTTCGTGATCCTGTAAAAAAATTTGCTAAGCACACTAGTATTGCTTAGCAGGAACAGTTTACCAGTAAAAATTGCAATAAAAGTTTGAAGCGTTGTGGCTGGTGCCTCATTAAGTTTCTGCTCTGCTCTGCATAACAGCTTGACATTTTTAACGTTTCTAATTATTTATTCATTCATTTGTTATAGTTGCGATAATCGTAACCCTCCTCCCGACGGCCGCCTGGCTACATTTGTTAATACTTTTTATTTATTTGTTTTAATTTACTATTTATTTGTTTATTTATTTATTTGCTATTTGCTAGTCTAATTTCTGGTTTTGGTTTTGTTATTTTAATTTGTGCTTTGTGTAAACAGATTATTTATATTAATATGTATTTCTAATTTTTATTATTTTCCAAAGAGAGTATTTTATATAGTGTGTTTGCTTCCCTATGTGACTGGATTAACAGACTTTCGAGCTACAGTGTTTAATTATACTTTTGTTGATCCTGGCCATCACATTAGGGTTGTTTTATAATTTCCTGTGCCCTTATTGTTTTTCTTGCTTTGTATTTACTTTTGTACATGTACTTATAATTATCTATTTGACATACTGTCTGCTTGTATTTGTAATTGTTTATTGGCAAAATAAAGAATAAGAATAAGAATGACGGTTTTACATTATGGTTATTAAATGAACTGATGTTTTTAGAGAAGAAGCACGCTATGATTATTATTTTTGGAGTGTCAAATTAACGCAATACTTGTCTGACTGAAAGTGCATTTTTAATATCAATCAGTTTGCAACTTAAAATATCATGTTATATCTCCATGCTTTAAGTTATTCCTTTTTTGAAGGGCACTATACGGTCATTGGCAAATATAACAAATGCTAAATATTCCTAAACACTCAAAAAGAGATACTTTCAAGTTACACGCCTGAATGTGATTTCTTTTCCTCAAACCCCGCCTCATCAATGAAGGGTTGATACAAAATTAAGTGAATTGCTCATTTTCCCAAAATAATTAACACGTGGACAGGATCATGTTAAGTTGTGTGGAAGTTGAAGAAATATTAAAATTACATAAAAATATATTTATACACTATAAGACTAGCCTAAACTTCATTGTCAACATTATGTTACCGGTGCACTGTGTTTTAAATAGGAAAACATTCCCTGCCTGACGGTCGTTGCCTGAATTCAAAAACTTAGTCTTGGTGGTGAAATGGGATTGTCACAAACATTTGAACTGGCCCCAATTTATAGATAGAGGGCGCTTGACATCACTCATTCAAAACGAGCTAAGTAAATAGAAAGAATTAGAAATGGCGACTGAAGGTAACAGAGGTGACTCAAGAAATGACGCAAATTTGGCAGATTTGAAGGAGGCAATCGGTGGAAAGCTTCAACGCCGGCAAGAAGAGAGGGTAACCAAGCTTGAGGACTTGAGAAATCAGCGAGAAACGGCGACCGGTAAGCAGGAGAGCTCGAATTATTTCGATAGCACATTCACCAACGAAAAGGCCACAGTGGAAGAGCGCCTGTCAACCGCAGGCTCTGTGGAAAAATCTGCCCTCAGTGATTTATTTGATTCACTGACGTTGTCAGTACAGAAGCTACAGAAATTCATCACTGAGTCCACCTTCTTCCTGACTTCATATGAAATCAGAAAATCCCAAGATGATGTTGAAAAGTTATTTGCCGCCATAGACGAGAAGCGGGACGAACTCATCCCTAAAAAGAAGTTCGCTTTTAAAGGTAGACAGAAAAAGTCCAACAAACCGAAAGAAGTTAAGCCCACCGTAGCTGTAGAGGAGGTAGATGGGCCCTTGAACAACATCCAGAGTGACTTGCTCAAGTTTCAGTGCGGTGTTTTTGATCAAGCTAATGCTGTCTTTGAGCTTCAATCGCAAGAAGTTAAATCCAAAGATGTTGGACTCACTAACCTATCCTCCTGTACAGTGAAACTGTACGGGTCCCCGAATGCCATCCACATGAATAATCTGACAAACTGCACCGTGTTTTCCGGTCCAGTCCCCGGCTCCATCTTTGTTGATAACTGTCAAGGTTGCACGCTCGTCGTCTCTTGTCAACAGCTCAGGGTACACCACACCACGGCAACCAAGTTCTATCTTCATGTCACGAGTCGTGCCATTATTGAGGACACGACCGATGTGGGATTCGCACCTTACAACTGGACCTACCCGGAGCAGGATGCAGACTTCAAGACCAGTGAGCTCGACCGAGGTCGCAACAGTTGGGATGACGTGGATGACTTTAATTGGCTCGCAAGCGACAAAGCATCCCCTAATTGGAGTGTTATTACGGAGGAGAAACGAGTCCAGTCTTGGGAGATGTGATGTTCACTACATCAGTGTTTGACATTGGACCACATTGATTCCAAAGAAAATAGTAAATTTAATCAAGCATCGGTCAGATTTGAAGGCACTAGCAACTATTGGTAATTACCACTGGTAATAAGTAAAAATCGCCCTGCTCAAAATAATCATTAGCCTAAAACAGCTTACTCAGTAGCGAGCAATGGAGATCAGAGCTGTTGTGATTGAACTATAAAACATTTTGAGAAACAGCTCCCTCTGAAGTAATGAAGTTTTTGAGAAAGAGGTAATATCTCACTCAAACAATAAAATACTTCATGCATGAAGCCTTTTATCATGCATCTGAAAGCACACATATTTATTCAACAAGGGGTGTTGACAGATTTGTTTTTTTATGCATACCATTAAAAAGTGAGAATACTGAACTTGACAACTACCAAAGGTCCAGTGCCTTTAAAGACAGTGTATACTTTTGGTACTTGTCAAAGACCAGTATCATCATCCCTTTGGTCCATCCCAGCACATCATGCATAAAATAATGAAACAAACCTTTAAACATTTGGCCTGAACTGTTCATCTATTCTAAGTTGCAAGAAAATAATGAAATTAAAAACTACCCTCGTTGCATAGAATTGTGTGCTTTCATTTGTTTTCAAATTTGTGTGTGTTGAAAATGGCGTCTTTCTCTATGAAACTACATTACTTCAAATGGTGTAACAATCAACAGCTCTTCAGTGATTTCACCCTATTATGTTTTTAAGGTCATTAATTTTTGGAGTAATTACATAATGGTTGTCTGTTGTACTTATTGAAATTGAATTCCCTATAGCATGAAATTAATTAAGAAAATAAGCAGTTAGTTATAGTCCTAGTTAGTTAGTCAAATCGCAGTATCTGTTAAAACAATCAAGTGTTGAACTCTGGTCGTACCGAGCTGTTTCAATACCTTTAAATGAGTACTATTGGTCACAGTAAATATATACAATGTTAAATAAAGTTGATAAATTTTATTAATTGATTAAGTTGATAAATTAACTACATACATGTACATTTCAAATGATTATATTTAATTTAAGCGACTATTCAATTATTTCTTTCAAAAAGAAGGATAATCCTACAGCATTTACCAACATTTTAAACTCTATCAATTACTGCATGTATTTTTAACATGTTATTGAATTATTCTGTATAAATCTGATTGTTAATGCTTTATACAAACCCTAACCATCCAACAACGAGGACTGCACTGGTCAACTGGTCATGTTTTACATGTACATGGGGTCAGACATACCACCATAAACAGAGTCCAACCTTTTTGTTATGTGACCAATACCATTTGTGTTGGGTTTTGTTAGAGGAAGGATCCCATCAAATAACCAGAGTGGTGTTGGTAAAGATAACTATGATGACAAATTATCCCAAAATAATCCAAAAATGTGAGGAGCATTGATACAATTTTGATAGGACACCACATTGCTAATTAAAATATTAACTAAAATGGTAATTGCAATAATGTATTGAATAATATTACCTGCAGCTCTCATTGCTAATTAAAATAATCAACTAAAATGTTAATTGCAAAAAAAAATGTAAGTTTGACAATTGTACATGCAGCTTTCAGTAATAATAGTGTTATACTTTAAATTACCTTGAAGTGCTTTCAATAAAATACACTTTGCCCTTCATCAAGTGAAAGTTTTAGATTCATTGCTTTGGTTTATTCTTGTAGGAAATTCAAAGTCCAAGCTTAAAATGTTTATATGAAATGTTTCCCTGACAAGATTTACTGTTGTACTACATGTAGTACCAACAAGTTATTTCAGCCTGAATTGCTACCAAAGGTGCGGAAAATAGCATTTGGAGGCAAGGCCTGCAAATCGGTGATCACTGTTTATTGATATACACATTCTGATAAACATTAACAAGCAAACATTGCCTGACAAAACATTACATATTCTGTTCAGTATTTTCCATTGGTTCCATTGTTACAGGTTTGATGTGTGTGGTTGATGAAAACTAGAGAACATGAATTAATTTAACTCCTCAAAAATTCAAAATATTTCCTTTGCTTTAAAAGAAAATAAAAGAAGACGTCCTTCATTGCTGTATCAAAACAGTTGTCCTGTTGTTTGGATTTATTTTGACAATCAGAAATCAAAGTTTGATTTCTTGTTGATAATTGTTTTTTTGGGGAGGGCGGTGCGATAGGGAAGGGGAGTGGGTTGTTTAAGGGATAGCTGTTCCAATATAACTGCAATGGCCATGTTCCTAGGAAGGATTTGTGTGCATTCTTTTGTTGCATGCTTGGACATTTCCTAAAATTGTAATTGGAAATGGCCAAAATGAACAATGAACAATTTTCAGAAAGGGAAAAAACAAACATCAACCCAATGGAGGAAAGAGCAGTGTTTTTTGCAACTTTTGGGACCTTGAATATTCTATTTGTTTTCAACAAAGTGACATCATCATGGTCTATTCCGCATCCCTGTTTTCCTCTCTGTTTTCTTAAGTAGTATGCAAGAGTTTTGTACCCTTCACCAGTTTTCTAGTGGCTGCTGAGCGATTATGGGAGAATCGCAAGGGCGCCCTCAAGCGTGAGAAATTAACCTTTCGTAATGATTTTTGCGACCGAACACGGCATGCGCGCATGTTTCATTCGTGACGGGGGTGTTGTGTTGTGTTGTGTATGTAGCAGCAGCCGGCCCGTGTTTTGCTCTGATTCATTACTCATTACTCTCTCGTCTATATTATCTACGGAGGAGAAGAAGGGTCTGTCATCACTCATCAGTGTCACTCAGATCGTGCCGGTGTGATAGATTTTGTGTTTCGTTTCACCTGATTTTGGGTACACTGTGTCGTGTGTGAGTGTGGTGAGATTTGTGTACACACAGAGACAGAGAGACTCGAGAGCAAAGAGAAAGCAGAGATGCCACCGACGCTGTCCGAAGATGATTGCCGGTCCGGAAGTTTGTCAGGTAAAACAAAATGCAACCATTTGTATTCAATAATGTATATCAATAAATATAATACATTATATTTAGATTATTTTTTTATAAACATATAAATTAAAATGTCAACATGAAAAAGTACTTTCTTAAATTTCAACAATGTCAATGATCAAATGCGTTATAATTTAATCTCGGTCTCGACATATGTGATTCTGGTGTACTCATCTAGAGTCGTGGAGACAACTCCATCATAAGGTTTATCGCGATTCAGAACCGCAATGCGTTGTGGGAAGGAATATGGGGCGGTTTCTATGCAGTTTCTACGACTCGCGCACGCAACGCCTTAGTTGTGATAACGTAACCCTCCTGCTGTCGGCAGGAGGGTTACGTTATCGCAACTAGCAACGCCTATACCTTTGTGTGGGTTCAACAGCGCCCTCTCTTGATGTTTTGCTATTCGCGATAAACCTTGTGGAGACGATAGCGGAACGAGCCTCATTCAGGAGTAACTATATACACGCATATCCCCTACACACACCCTATCTATCTTACCTATCTATGGTCACTAGTGTAGTACATTCCTCTTGTAGTAGAGTATAGTCGTACTGTAAGGTGCAAAGTGCGCGATCAGGAACACAACATCCTCTATTTACAAGTGAAAAAAGTGCAAGTAAAAACGCCACCCATCTGTCCTAATGTAGGGTCAGTGGACTCGGCCTGCTCCTTAACTGCTTCATGGTTTGGGCAGTCCCAGCTGATTCTGGCACCCAACCCTACTCATGCAACAACATGGAACCCTTGCACATCCTCTACCCACACACCCAACCCTACTCATTCAACCAATCAAAAAGTGCCCTTGAGGGAAGGTGCCCTCACTGGAGTCAAAGGAGGCAAATGATTGAATGGTAGCTGATCTTTGTGCGTAAAAACGTGCGCATGATGAGCTCAGCGTCCCTGTAGCGTTTTGCTTTTTACAATTGGTCTATTATGAATCTTTTGCTTTTATAATTCACTTCAGGAGGTGTGGCAGCCCAAATTACTCAGACATTGAAGGAGCGTATCATGATCTTTGATGGAGGGATGGGAACCATGATCCAGGGCCTTCACTTTGATGAGGAGGCCTTCCGTGGGGAGATGTTCAAGGATCACCCCAAGTCCCTCAAAGGAAACAACGACATTCTTGTCTTCACTCAACCGGAGGCTATCTACAAAATACACAAGGTAAACTTCAAAGGCCCCAAGTTGATCTGTTTGTTGTTTGTTTGGACGATCTTTCTGTCAGGTAGGGATGTGATTTCTCCATTTTAAACCGGAAATCCGTTTATAGCAGACTTCGTATCTACAATCTTTCGCGCTTGCAACCTTTTTTGCTTTACGCTTGAAAGCTTTCACGCTTTGCGCTCAAAGATCAGGTTTTCTTTCAACCGCCTATCACATCCCTGTGTCAAGGTAACTCGGCAAACTCAAACAAGGGGATATGAATGGCAATCTGGCAACAGCCAATCTCTCTCAAACAAACATAACCTCTGTGATTTTGAACTGCACAAATCAAGAAACTGTGATTCAGTAACTGTACGACAATACTTATTCTAGTCATTGTGAAATCAGCTGTTAACTTGTTCTTTTGTTTTTAGCCTTTGAGAACTTTCGTTAGGAAAATATAACCAAAACGAAATTAAACATTGAAAAAGTAATATTTCATACCTTTGAATATATGGCCTTGTTAAAGACACTGGACACTATTGGTAATTGTCAAAGACCAGTCTTCTCACTTGGTATATCTCAACATATGCATAAAATAACAAACCTGTGAAAATTTGAGCTCAATCGGTCGTCGAAGTTGCGAGATAATAATGAAAGAAAAAACACCCTTGTCACACGAAGTTGTGTGCATTTAGATGGTTGATTTCGAGACCTCAAATTCTAAATGTGAGGTCTCGAAATCAAATTCGTGGAAAATTACTTTCTTTTTAAAATCTATGTCACTTTAGAGGGAGCCGTTTCTCACAATGTTTTATACCATCAACCTCTCCCCATTACTCATCCCCATTACTCATCACCAAGTAAGGTTTTATGCTAATAATTACTTTGAGTAATACCAATAGTGTCCACTGCCTTTAAGTGTATAAAAAGGTCTGTATTATGTGGTTATTTTCCAGGACTATTTGGAGGCGGGTGCAGACTTTGTTGAAACAAATACCTTCAGTGGAACAAGAATTGCTCAGGCAGACTATGGCATGGAGAATATGGTAGGAATTATTAATATTGATACCAAATGTTACAGTCGCGATCTGTAGCAGGCATGCATTCAAAGCTGTAATGTGATGTTGTAGCACAACAGCTAAGCCATTGTGTTGGGTTTTGTTGGAGTGAATATGGCACTCCCAAACCATTGGTCAAGGGTTCACTCTCAAAGAGCTGCTTAACGTTCGGCTGGGTTTAGCAGAAACAGTTTCTTGACCAACAGCATTTTTTACAGGTTTAGCAAGAAAATTAGGCAGTCAGGTTGAACTTGCACTATGGATTTGCATTGTTACATCCTTGCCTTTCCCTGTGCTTCATTGCTATAAAATGGAAACCGTACAGTAAGCACAATAATCGGCATTAAGCAGCTCTGAGAAATTTGGCCCAGGTGAAGCGCTTGAATCAGAGCCTTTGCATGTGGATGTTGAGCTAAATTAAGATTGTGTAGTTTGTTCAATTCAAGGGGTTCATTTTAAACAACCAGGGGATTTTATATGCAGCTCTTGAATAAAATGAAAAGGAAAAGTTCAGGCCTTATACTTCAAGCAGGCAATGAAGGCGATTGCCTCCATGCCTCCTGGCTATTGCCTTGGTGCCCTTGAAATGCCCAAGTAGAACTTAACAATTTCCTCATATTGACCCCTTGCACGCGCGTCACATGCGGAAACTGATGCCACGCTCACCATGTTGGTGGGCAGTTAGGTCTACGTGTATTAACGCCGCGTCGCCTAAAATGCGCACTTCACTGCATAATGCACAGCATAATCTATGCATAGAGTTATATATGAAAACGCACAGTGAAATTGCCCACCAGTATGGCGCATTCAAGATTTTTCTGATGATGACGTCAGGTGAAATGTGTCAATAGGGTGCCCTTCAGGGAGAAAATGCATTGGTGCCCTTGCCCTTTTGAAAATGAAGCATACAGGTCTGAAAGTTACCGTGTTTTTTTCACTTTCTTTTCTTCAGACCTACAGGCTAAATAAAGTGGCTGCGGAGCTGGCCAAGCGGGCTACCAGTGAGGTGGCTGCGGCTACAGGTATACCTCGCTATGTGGCTGGTGCTATGGGACCAACCAACAGAACACTGTCAATATCACCATCAGTAGAGAACCCAGATTTCAGAAACATAAGTATGTATTTAATTTATTTATAATCATCTCAAATTCTTATTTTGAATTGTCTTCACATTTTTTATGCAATTTATTCTGGTTTGGTTGCAGGAGCAAGTGTGTTTTTGATTGGATTTTTCTCCCGTGTGTATTCAATTAAATTCAACTCGATTTAATATTTCCATCCTGAACAGTACCTAACCGAATGCAGGAGACAATAATGTGGATGCAGGATCCTAATAAGCCAAGGCTTGTAGTGGAGTGCCTTTAGAAGAAAAAAGAAAAGAAATACTTAATAAATTAAATAGTTTACTAAAGATACATGTACAAGACAAAGACACATGGGGACAAATGATCCGACAAGAAAGATTTATTATGGGGGTAATAAGGAATTGGTTTAAGGTAGGAGGTAAATGGACATCAATTTCTAGTGATATGGAGAGAAGAGTCTTCAGGAAAAACTGTGATCAATGACTGTATAAGAGTCTGAAATGACCCAACATTAAAGGAACACGTTGCCTTGGATCGGTCGAGTTGGTCTATAAAAAGCGTTTGTAACCGTTTTTTATAAAATGCATATGGTTAGAAAGATGTTGTAAAAGTAGAATACAATGATCCACACAAACATGCCCCGCAATTGTACGGTTTTCCTTTTACCTCGTCCACCAACACGGTCGGCCATTTATGGAGTCAAATCTTTGACTCCCATAAATGGCCGACCGTGTTAGTTCGCATAGTAAAAGGAAAACCACGCAATTTCGAGGCAAATGTGTGTGGATCATTGTATTCTACTTTTAAAACATCTTTCCAACCAATGCATTTTATTAAAAAAACCGGTTACAAACGCTTTTTATAGACCAACTCGTCCGATCCAAGGCAACGTGTTCCTTTAAAACTTTACACTTCACAACAATCCATTCCAGTATGAACAATTCAGGATCCATCTATTGTACATACAGGATTTATCAGTGCAATGTTTCATAGAATTTGTCAGGGTTATCATTTTGGAACTTTGTCACAAGCTCATGCGTTGGGTTTGTTTTCGTCTCTGGTCAAAATTTTGTTAAGATTTATTTTCCACACACCTGATTATACCTCTCTAACAATGGGTCGTGATGGGATACAGGTCTGGCCTCGAGATTTATATCACTCGAAACCGTCCAGTTATTTCTGATTCTAAGTCATAATAAAGATAGTATGAAAATACTAACAAACTCTGTATGCCATTTCACAGTTCAGCTACAGTTGCAGCTGTTTGAAATGAGTGAGCTCTGTAAGAGTTTGTAGAGGTGGGAAGGGGGGGGGGGTGGAAGTTACAAGAAGGGACTTTAATTTCTAGAAGGAATATATTTCGTGAACTAGGTCGGGGAGATAAACTGGGGCCGTTCCTTGTAAACAGTGAAAAGTTAAGACAAGAAGTTTAGGAGTGTTTAATCTACATTATAAGAGATGTTAAATTTGCATCGGGGATAAAAAATATTAATTTTGGTTTTTACCCATAGTCTAGTTGGTAAGACACTGCTCTAGAATTGCAAGGGTCGTAAGTTCGAATCCCACCCGAGTAACATGCCTGTGATATTTTTTCACAGGACTCAGGAAAGTACTGAGTATGCAGTGCTAACACACATCGGTGTATGGGTAAAAACCAAAATTAATATTATCTACATTGTTTATTTTATGAGAGGTCAATGTTTTCATTTTGTGGGAAACGCAGTAGTGAATTCTCTTTGAAAGTGTTGATTTTAAAGTTGAATGCAAAATGGGATTTCAAACAATCATGGCCTTCATGACCTTTGTGTAGTTGCAGCCCAGCCTTAAAACTTACTTAGTAACGAGCAATAGAGAGCTGTTGATAGTATAAAACATTGTGAAAAAAGGCTCCCTCTGAAGTAACATAGTTTTTGAAAAGGAGGTAATTTCTCACTCAAATATTTCACTTCCAGCCTTTTATTAGGCATCTAGAAGCACATCAATTTGTGCAACAAGGACAGTTTTTTCTTTCATTATTCTCTTGCAACTTTGATGATCAATTGAGTCATTTTCACAGTTTTGCTATTTTATTCATATGTTGGGATAATTACCAAAGGTGTTCAGTTCCTTTAAGAGAGAACACCATTGAACACTGCAAGACCTTTGTCATTGTTCCCTAAAGATGACTTTCTGCCAGCCCACTCCGGAAGATGAACAAAATATTGATAAAACTGATTGCTTTTAGGGTTAAACATTTACCCGAAGCAAAATTCCATACAGAAACAAAAACTAATTTAGAAAAACAGATGGTGTGTGATAAGTAATATTGATTTACCCTTAAAGTGTAAACAGCTATCCCAACAGATGTTTGGTTACTAGTAATAATATTATAGGCTAAAATGTCTAGTGGTTGTAGAATACTTACAATACAGATAAAGTAGAACATACATGTATGATCACAACACTGGATATGAAAACAAATTTAGTATAGGTTTTTCTGACCAATTTCAGCAAAACATTGTTCAATTTCATATTAAACACGTATATTCAATTTCACACATTTCCCCCTAGTCCATCTAGGCTTTCTTATTAAAAGGCTATTTTAAAACATGATTAATGCATTCAATTGTGTTTTTCGTGCACACATGGTTGCGTTTTTTTCATTCAGATACGGTTCAGTCATTCAATTTAATTTATAGGCATTTTAAACTACCCTTTGACAATTTGTACACTACATGTACCTATACACTTGATGAAGTTTAATGGTTGACTAGCTCTTGCTGCTGGCTTTTACCAAATTTAAATGAGCCTAATTGCCTAGTGGAATTGAATGGAACTATTTGATGAGTGAATGCTAAACTGGTGAAATTTAACTCCTTTTGACTGTTGAATGCCGATTCATCAGAGCAATTAATTTGAAATGAAATTGACTGAGCTGGTTGTTAAAAGGAATAGATTTTTAATTGGCCAGTAAAACCTATTTTTGATATTTTCCAGCTATACCTGAATAGCTTTAAACAATTATGATAGTTTGTGCCATTATCATCTTGTTTTCCTCATTGAAAACAAATTTAATCTGCCTGAAAAATCCTGCCCTGTCCAATGCTTAAAAGTAAGACCGTGTCCAAATTGGTGGCTCTGGCTGCGGCTACGACCGTTGCGAGGGGTGTTGCTAAGGGCGTCCTATACTTCAATGCATGACGACGCAGCGATCCGGCTGTAGACCAGTGATTTAAGCGTCAAGCCAGTAAACTCATGACTGAAACTGATAAGTGAACGGCAGGGAAGAATACCACTCAAGACAACGTGAATGATCAATTCTAATACCCATACCTGTTTGATTTACAGCATTCGATGAGCTTGTTGAGGCGTATTCTGAGCAAGCTAGGGGGTTACTCGATGGTGGCGCGGAGATTCTTCTAGTTGAAACTATCTTTGATACACTCAACTCTAAGGCAGCCTTGTTTGCTATTCAACTGCTGTTTGCTGAACAATACCAACCTGTACCGATCTTTGTAAGTACTCAAACAGCCATCTGGTGGAATTTCCATCATTTGCTTGTTTCTTAAAAAGTAGCTCAATTCAGTAGAAATTTAAGATAAGTTGTTTTGTATAATAAATACAATGGAAACCACTTATTTGGTAAATTTTAACTAATTCTGGGTTGAACAAAGAAAATTGAACGTGCCTGCGCTCTGACTGGCACAGAGATATTTACAAAAGAGGGAGACTACAAACGTTCGGGCCAGATGGCTCATTTGGTTAGAGTTCCAGCGCTTCAATCTGAATGTCACAGGTTTAGTCTATCCAGTTTTTCTTTGTTCAACCTAAAATTTGTAATTTTAAAACACGAATGCGCTGTGTGCATCTTGTTCTGAAAATGATCAAAATTGTTGAACAATATCAAAAATGTTGTTTTTCTTTATTCATTTGAAGGGCTTTTTTAAATTGAATTTAATAAGATTGATAATATTAAGTCAGTTTGTCATTTTGTTTTACGGCCTAAATTGCTTCCTTTTTGAATCTGCAGATATGTGGGACGATAGTTGACAAGAGTGGAAGAACTCTGTCAGGTCAGACAGGAGAAGCGTTTGTGATAAGTGTGTCTCATACAAACCCTTTGTGCCTAGGTTTAAACTGTGCTTTGGGAGCCACTGAAATGAGGCCGTTCATAGAGGCAATCGGAATGTGCACACCATCGTATGTTATATGCTACCCAAATGCAGGTAATAATAATAAGAATAATTATACTGATCAAAACAGTGATTGCATGGTTTTCCTTTTACGTCCTGACAACCATTACTTCGCAGAGTAAAAGGAAAACCATTTTGAGGCATATTTGTGTGGATCATTATTCTACTTTTAACATATTTTTCTAACCATGCATTCATAACAAACGGTTTCAAACGCTTTTTTACATTTGTGTGGACCAACGTGTCCCTTTAATAACAAACAAGCCTGTTTGTGTGTGTGTCTTTTTGTGTGTGTTTTGTCATCAATATAACAGTATTTTCAACAACAGTTTGTTATCGGGGAAACAATGACTTGCATTCTTGTCCCTGCCAAATGTTTGCTTACTTTTGTTGGGATATCAGTGATAGTTTATTTGTTAGATCAAAAAATGTAATCTAACTTTACATTCTCAAAGGTCAAGATTCAAGTTTAATTCCTCGATATCACAAACAATGAATCACAATTCAATCAGGCAGGATGTTCTTCCTACTTAAGTTTGATTGCTGATTTTTTTTTTTCACCGATTGCCAGTTTTGTTTACCCTCATAAAAATAAGCAAATGTTTTATTTAATAGCCTGAAAAGCCTTTAAAAAGTCTTTTATAATCTATTTCATAGTATGTCAGCCATTGTACTCGACAAACCAAAATCCATCTTTTTGAAAGGGCCAAATATTATCCCTCTTCAATTTTGTAATCAGTAAAGTAAGTCTTCAGTTTTGTAGAAACTGTTCAGTGTACAATCGGATGCAAAGCTTATCGACATGAGTTATCTAGCAAACACAGATGTAGCTGAACATAAGTGGATTGTCTATGTATTGTGCAATCGCATGGCTGATTAAAAAATCAGGACCCTTTTTTGTTTCCTTTACACATTAAAGCTCCCCCAAAAAATGTTCAAGACTTGCGAGACATACACAGTCTATTGTCACAATATGAGAAGTATGAAACCCCTTTTCAAGACCCAGAATTTTGCTTAGTCTCTGGCTTAAGCTCTGGCTCTGGCTTGGGCTGTGTCTTAGGCCCCAGCTTAGGCTCTACATTAGGCCCAATATTGTCACAATATGAGTAGTATGAACCCCCTTTTCAAGACCCAGAATTTGGCTAAGTCTCTGGCTTAGGCTCTGGCTCTGTCTTGTGCTGTGTCTTAGGCCCCAGCTTAGGCTCTACATTAGGCCTGACTTAGGCTCCAGCGTGGGCTCTGGCTTAGGTTCTGGGAAAGAACACAGATTATAGAGTTTAAAACAATAAAAATATTGAAAATGGGGAACTCAGGCTGAAATGTGCTTTTGGTGCGGGAAGAATGCAGCTACAACGTGTTTGAGCCACAGCCATGCAAGGGCGCCTTAGGAAGCCAGCCACTTTATCCCTTAAATGACCTGGTGCACAGCCTGAGATCAAAACTGTTTGATTTTTGTTTTGTGGTGTGTAATAGTGATTGTTGTTTTAAAATAAAGTTTGCTAATTTGTTTTTCTCCAAAGGACTCCCAAACACGTTTGGTGACTATGATGAAACCCCAGAGATGATGTCCGGTCACCTGGCCGGGTTCGCTCGAGACGGCCTGGTGAATATCGTTGGTGGATGCTGTGGCACCACACCGGCACACATCAAGGCAATCGCTGATGCTGTCAGGCCTTATAAACCCAGGATACCTCCCATGGAGGTCTACCCTGAAGCACAACTCTTATCAGGTAAAGTGGAAATGAACATGAAATAGTAATACAGAGCTAACACTGATCGGTGAATGTTGGTAAAACCAAAACTAATATTCTTTATTGCTGACGCAAATTTCCATCTACTACATTGTGTTCGTAGAGCAACTGTGTTATAGTCATCTGGTCTGTGATTGTCTAGCCCTGGCGGCCTTTCACTTTCATATTAAACTATAGTGACATCCTGGAGTCCATTACAGGGCCGAAAAATTTGCAAAGCTTCATAACTCAAATCTTACCTGCAAGAAGCCACTAATTTTACCGGATTCACATTCCATTGCAACGTACATGTTTACTTGGTGGGTTTTGAACATCATTGGTAACATCATGTGTACCTACTTTGCTGTCCAGATTGGTTCCTGAGAACTGCTTAAGAGTAGATGTTGGAATTTGGGAGACTGCTTAGTTCTGTTAAGAAGTGTCCCGCTTGTTAAGTACTATCAAGGCCCAATTTTGTGACTTATAAGCACTAAAACTTACTAAGCACAGAAAAATATTGCTAAATAGAAACAGGTTACCAGTCAATTTACATGAAGTTTTCATGTTGTGTGACTGGTGTCCCACTCAATATTTGCCTAGCAAGGAAATTGGTCAAGCAATATTTTCTGCTTAACAGCTGTATGAAGTTGGGCCTTGGGGAGGTTGGAAAGTGGCCCAGACTACTATGCTTAGTGGATCAAGGGGAGTTCTCACATTGAAATATATCTATGTATCTCTTTTAAAGGTCTGGAACCGATGGTTCTTGGAAAGCACACACTGTTTGTTAATATTGGTGAGAGATGTAACGTGGCTGGCTCAAGGAAATTTGCTAAACTTATAACAAACGGTAACTATGAGGTGAGTTCAAATTTTAAGAACTAAAGTAAAAAATTTCATTACCACACCAGCTCTTCTCAGAGCGCAGAGCTAACACTCTGTTAATATTCATGGTTGAATCCACAAGTTTACTAGTTATATTCTTCTATTTCTAAGAACAACCAAGAACACAATTTTATAAACCTCAAAGTCTATGTAGCTTTGACTAAATATAGATGGTTCAAGAGGTAGTTTTTGGTTACTCATTCAGGGGAGTTATGAGTGGCCAACCATTTCAAAAGGCAACATAAAGTGCAGAAACAATCTTTTTTTTAAGAGTCATTTTATCAAAGTTAAATTTGCATAATTATCTGCACTCATTCTTTGACATTTCTGAGAGGAGATCCGATAAATAGGCTTGGGCTTTGTGTTCGGCTTAGTTGTCATCCGTTATTTCTAAAATGTGCACTTTCTAAGCCCAAAGTCAATCCAAGGTTTTGAAATAGTCATCACCCCTTTTGTATGCACCATTCACAGGAAGCACTGAGTATAGCCAAGGCCCAGGTGGAAGCAGGAGCGCAGGTACTAGACATTAACATGGATGAGGGAATGCTGGATGGAGTGAAAGCGATGACAAAGTTTGTTAACCTCATCTCATCAGAGCCTGATATCTGTAGGGTACCGTTGTGCATCGACTCCTCCAAGTTTCAGGTAGTGTTGTGTTCTTACTCTTGGTTATGGATTTAAAAAAGAATGAACTTGCACATGTTGCAGATAAAGACAGGGGACGATGAATGAAATAGTTGTTTCTACGAAAGCTCATGCTGTTTTTCAGTGCTATTATTAAGTTGTTTTTTTCACTTATTAGACTAACACAGCTATCCTCATGTTATTATTATTACCCAGGTAATTGAAGCAGGTCTTAAGTGCACCCAGGGGAAGTGCATTGTCAACAGCATCAGTCTGAAGGAAGGGGAGAAGGATTTCTTGGAGAAAGCGCTGACCATCAAGAGACATGGAGCTGCCGTTGTGATTATGGCATTTGATGAAACTGGGCAGGTTGGTCTTGTGACTTTCATACAAAAACAGTCTTTAAAAAGGGATTTTTTTAATATTTTTTTTTTACAAACGGATGAGGAATACATGTATCT
This sequence comes from Asterias amurensis, assembly GCF_032118995.1. Classification (NCBI taxonomy): domain Eukaryota; kingdom Metazoa; phylum Echinodermata; class Asteroidea; order Forcipulatida; family Asteriidae; genus Asterias; species Asterias amurensis. The sequence goes on from NC_092648.1 coordinate 21,295,939, forward strand.
CCGAAAAAGTACATGTGAATTTTGATTTTATTCTGTTCTTTATTATCCCTTATTATCCCTCACAGGCACAAAATTCCTGGACAAAAAAGATAAAACAAAGTGGATCAATTGTTTGAATGAAATTGGACAACTGTAAGCTCTGATATCATAGAAGTCCAAAACATTTTTCAATGCTTGACTGAGTGGTTCCTTTCCCTACATTTCACTTTGGTGGATCCCAGTTCGAATCCCATGTCAGACCGAGGCCTTGAACATGGATTGGGTTCTCAGTCCCTACCATTGAGGTTTTTACTTCCATATCTAAAGCCCAGCTCATACTTCCTGCGAATGCAAATGCGATACGAATGTTGATGCCACAAATTTTGCAACAAATAACTGGCAACAGTTGAACTGTGCTCAACTCCTGCAAAACCTTCACTGCGAAAACAGGGCTGTTACGTCAAAATTCGGTTCGCATTCGCAGGAATTATGAACTGGGCTTCAACTGAATATTTCTTTGATCATGTCTTATTCTTCCTGTTGTTGGTGCTAACTTTGCTGTTGGATGTGAAATAAATAAATATTTTTTCCATTTTCTTCAAGGCTGTTGAAGTAGATCGAAAACTTGAGATCTGCTCCCGATCTTACCATCTGCTCGTGGATAAACTGAAATTCAACCCGAATGACATCATATTTGACCCTAACATCCTGACTATAGCAACTGGCATGGAGGAGCACAATGAATATGGCATCAATTACATCAAGTCAACGGAGCTTATTAAGGTAAGAGAGATTGGTTGGGACAGTCTGGGGCTGATTTTACAAAGACCTAAGATTGATCTTAATTGCAAGTCAATTTTAGTTGCCAAGGAAAGTGTGATGTCACAATATAAAATCACTGACAATTTGTCTTGTGTAGAATCTTTGTCTTTCATTCCTTATTTTGATCTGTAATTTCAAAATACTGTTTTGTACACAACCATATGGCACTCCGTAGGTGTTAGGCATTTCTGATCTTTCAACTCCAATTTGAAGGAATTGTGTAAGCAACCTTATTTTATTTTATTTCACCGTCATTGAAAAGATCCAATCTTTTCGAATGACGGTAAGCTTGGGTATAAAGGGTGAACATGGACAAAACTAAAGCTTTATTACAAATTACCTTTGTGCTCAGGCTTTTTTGTTTTGTAAGCTTGGCCGACTAAAGTCGCCAATGATAAGAAATGTCTGCAACAGGGACATCTCTTTGGACTAGATGTCATAATAGAAGCTTTCCTCACACAGAAAAAAAAAATATTTGTGACCAGAAATTTCACTGCTACTAATAATTGGCGGACTTTTTCGAGCAGTGGCTCAAATGAAAGCTTTTAACTTTCTCGACCCTCATCAAAATGTCTATTGAATTTTAAATCAAAATGTTTGGGTCAAATTGGCCAAAAATAGCATCTTTAAGTGAGTAATTTTTTATACATTTTTGTTGTTGTTTGATTTGATTTGAGCAGAGAACCCTTCCTGGATGTAGGATAAGTGGTGGATTGTCCAATCTGTCGTTTTCATTCCGTGGCAAAGAGAAGATTCGGGAGGCTATGCACAGCGTATTCCTTTATCATGCCATCAAGGTACGTATGTTATTATGGATAACAGAACACCCAATAAGCACTCCACACTAATTATCAATGTGCCAAACTGCTATAAAAAATGGACTTGGACATCTTTATAGTAGTGAAATTTGACATGTTTGTATGAGATCGTGGTACTTGGCTTCTACTTTTAGCGTTAGTGCCGATTACTATTATAGATCCTTGTCATTTGAGTGGGGGGATCATTCATGTACGTCATGCTGCATTCCTTAATCAAACCAATGCATGGCCAACATTATAAACCAGCATTTTTGATAGTATTCACTGGGTATATTCGTCCCATTGTTTTAACTGTGGCATGCTTTTTTCTACTCTTACAGTGAGTTAATTTTGGTGTTAGAGTGACTGATGCCAATGATCTTAACATCATTATAGTTATACACGGGTCATAAACAGTCGGCAGCTGATTATGTTCTCCATGGTCTTAAGTCAGGCATGCAGCATCATCATGAAAAGTTGGTTGTGACTGTGTTTGTGTCAATGACCTGATGAGGGCGCCTTAAAACTTACCCGAAAAAAAATGATAAGGCCTAAGATAAGGCCTAACAGTTATCTGTTTTTGTTTATGCTGGTTAGCATCATTTCCTTATTCCTTTTGGGTTTTGTTTTCCTCCCACCTATAGGCTGGCATGGACATGGGTATAGTCAATGCAGGTAATCTACCTCTGTATGATGACATTGACCCCAAACTTCTTAGACTATGTGAAGATCTGCTTTGGAACAAAGACCCTAACACTACAGATAAACTACTGGATTATGCTCAGGTTTGTCGTGTCAAATGTTATACCTAATTTACAAAGAGTGCAACTTTATTCAAAAACACAAAATGGAGACTGAAGCCCAATGTGCTGTTTTTTATGAGAAGAAAAACAAAAGATTTCATCTTTTTACAATTGTGTCCTGCCTTTTTTAAACTTGCAGCAAAAGTTAATGACAGAGTACAGTATCGTACAAATAAACCCAAAACTGTTCTTCAATACAAAATTTTGTGAAATTTTTACTGAAAACTAATTGACGGGACTGTTAATGATTGCTTGGTAATTCAACGACCAGTATAATGAAAGAAAAAACACCCCTTGTTGTACAAACTAATTTCAGATGCCTAGAAAAAGGCTTCAGGCCTGAAGTCTTTCAATATTTGAGTGAGAAGTTACCTCTTTCTCAAAAGCTATGTGACTTCAGAGGGAGCCGTTTCTCACAATGCTTTATACTATCAACAGCTCTCCGTTGCTTGTTACCAAGAAGTAAGTTTTAATGCTAACAATTATTTTGAGTAATTACCAATAGTGTCCAGTGCCTTTAAATGTGGCGGTCTATTCCTCCTACAGACACTGGGTAAAGATGCTAAGAAAGGAGTCATAGATGAGAGCTGGAGAAATGGAACCGTTGAAGAGAGACTGGAATATTCCCTTATCAAGGTAATCTTAACATTTCATTTCAGTTCATTAACTCTGGTTGTGAAGCCAAGGACTCTAAGAAAAGAAGGATGAAGCATCATGATTAAGTGTCTTGCTTGAGGACACGGGTGTCACGATTGGGATTCAGACCCAAACTCTGCTGCTCGGAAACACCAGAGCTTGAGTCTGGTGCTCTTAACTGCTTGGCCACAACACGCCTCGTGTGACTTGGCAAACAAAACTGGTGAAGTAACTTCAGTAGATATAATGGAAAAGAAACTCAATAACAACTTAATATGTGGATACAAAAAATGTATTAACTGATCCAGCAGGGTGGATATGTGCGCATTACAAGTCTTATTATTATTGTTATTATTATTATTACATTTGCATTGTTTTCTCATCCAGGGTATTGATAAGTACGTTGTTGCTGACACTGAATTGGCCAGGCAGAACTCTGTCCTCTACCCACGAACGTTAAATGTCATCGAGGGACCCCTCATGAAGGTGGGTTGGTCATCTGAACCAAATATACATAGGCATACCCGAACGAGTATTGGGTTAGTAACTCTGTTCAAACGGTTGTTTACTTGTAAATATACAGAGCTGACAACTCTCCTTGATCTGTTTGACTATTGCACTCTATTTTGTTAAAATTTTCGTTTGGGGTTGCCAGTCAGAAGCAATTATACCTCTAACTGACGTTTAGCTAGAGATCGCACCTAAGGTTACAATACGATTTGGAAACAGCAACAGAAGGATCACCTTAAGGGGAAGGGGGTTGCATCCTTTCTAAAGTTCATGAGAACTAAATGCGTTTTGTTGTTAATTCAACAGGGTATGAGTATCGTAGGGGACCTGTTTGGAGCTGGTAAGATGTTCCTCCCTCAGGTCATCAAGTCAGCCCGGGTCATGAAGAAAGCTGTCGGACATCTCATCCCCTTCATGGAGAAAGAGAAAGAACTAGCGAAACAAAAGATAAAGGAAGAAACGGGCAAAGACGTCTTGCAGGTAAGGAAAAAAAATTTCCGCTCATCCTTTTTGACATTAAGTTAATGGCGAAACCAATCTTCAGCGCAGAAAGTAGTGAAGCCCAAAATGATAATGCGGATACCAAAGTAAGTTTACCAGCCAAAATACCATGTCACATATACCATCTGTGACTGGTATCCTGCTCCTCTTTTGCTTAGCAGAAAATATTATTGTTAAATTTACCCATAATTTGTCTGCACTGTGGAACCAACTACCCATTGGAGGTTTCTGCATTTGTTTCACTTCGTCGTTGAAATCACAGACCACATTTGTTCTATTTAGCCCAGAATGGGGATTGCTGTTTATTCTGTGTAGGATTGTTGTCATTTATGAGCTTGCCTTTTGAATACTTGTATTGGCAGTCTGATCTTTTTAGTGACAGGAAAACTATGTTTTCCTTCTCAATCTAGCCTTCTCCTTATTGTAATTTGATTGTTGTTTATTTTGTTTTTATACACCGTAAGTATGGTTTTACTTGTGTGGCTTTACTGTGAGCATTTGACTTTGAATGGGCCATATTTTTGACCGCGTGAGGGTGCTCTCAATCACTTCCGGGGGTATATTCTTTCATACCCAAAACGGCTATTAAAGATTGAAACACATTACCACCACAGACATCTAATCCATCACAGACAAAAAGACTTTTAAAGGAGCTGTTATAATTCACCTCTAAAGCAACTTAAAACTGCGGCGCAACAAGAGTGACAGGATGCCTATTAATTTGTGCCGGGCGAATCGCGTGATAAAAATACTATTTATATAGCGCCCTCGCGCGGTCAAAAATAAGGCGCATTGGTGAGAACAAACAAAAAAAAAGAAAGAAAAATAATATTTGGTTTGCGGTAACACCATGTGTGTATCTACTTGCCAGGTAGATTATGTTCTTTTGAGAACTTGTCCTGCTTTATATTCTACCTACCGCAGAGTAGATTTTCGGAATTTGGGAGAATTCTCAGTTCTGAAAAGAACTGGCCTGTTTATTAACTACTACCTGGGTGGAAGGTAAAAATCGGCCAGGACCACTACTTTAGCTTAAGTGGATCGGGGGGGACTTCTCATTTAATATGAACTTCACTACCGCAGAGTGAGTTCCAAATTTTTCCTGGAATGTTTACATCAATGAAAGAGTTTTCTTGAATTCATTTTTTTTTTTTTTTAGGACTCCTACAGTGGGACTGTAGTGGTCGCCACCGTGAAGGGTGACGTACATGACATTGGTAAGAATATCGTTGCTGTGGTGTTGGGTTGCAACAACTATCGAGTGATCGATCTGGGGGTCATGACCCCATGTGACAAAATTCTGCAGACGGCCATTGAAGCTAAAGCAGGTGAGTGTTTGGAAGTTAGTCTTAAAGACACTGGACACCTTTGGTATTTGTCAAAGACCAGTTTTCTCACTTGGTGTATCTCAACATATGCACAAATTAACAAATCTGCGAAAATTTTGACTCAATTGATCATCGAAGTTGCAAGAGAATAATGAAAGAAAAAATACCCATGTTGCACAATTTGTGTGCTTTCCAAAGCCTACCAAAATATTAAAAGTCTTGTAATATTTGAGAGATAAAGCAACGATACTTCAGAGGGAGCCGTTTTCCGCAAGGTTTTTTTACTATCAAAAGCTCTTTTCAACTACTCGTTATTACCAAGTAAGTTTTAATGTTAACAATTATTTTAAGAAATTACCAATAGTGTCCAATTTGTTGAATATTCACCAATCTATGACTCTACCTTTAATCAGGCTTAATTAACCCATTGTGCCATTCTCTCTGGAAACTCTATTTTTTGTCAGACATTGTCGGCCTCTCTGGTCTGATTACGCCCTCGCTTGATGAGATGATTCATGTTGCCAAGGAGATGGAGCGGCTTGGATTCAAGCTTCCACTTCTGATAGGTGGAGCCACGACATCTAAGACTCATACAGCCGTTAAGATCGCACCTTGCTACTCCGCCCCTACCATCCATGTACTAGATGCTTCTAAAAGTGTTGTTGTGGTGAGTGAAGTAGTAATTTTTTTATCCGGATTGCAAATAAAAATGGCCGTTTCAGAAATGGTTTCCACTCGGGGGTTCTTCCACTGCCAAAACTATTGCATGTGTATCCAGGCATGCAACTCTTCCGCGTTTTTTGTTTTTTTTTTAACGTGAAAAAAAAAAAAAAAAGTAAAAAAAAAAAAATTCCGGAGTTATTTTTTTTTTAGCCTAATATATGCCTGGCATTAACAGTGTACAACTACAATCATGTAAAATAAGCCTAGTACATGCTAACAATGCACCTAAAAGCATAGTAAACCTCAACATCTTCTAGGGTACCATTGTGGGTATCATGTCCCGTGGCGTTTCGGCTGCCTTGCTCCGCACTTGCGTTGTACCTTTGAAAATTTTCCTCTTTTTTTTTCGACGGGCAGTTGCATGCCTGTGTATCAGATAACTTGGCCGATAACACTAACGAATAAAACTACATTAGAAGACTCTAATCTTTGGGCTTGAAAACAAAGATGTCCAGTGAGGTTTAGAGTTGAGCAAGCACGGATAGAGAAGTAGCAGGAAAAGATAGAAGAATGTTTTCCTACCTTTTTCCCAAGGACCAAATATCATGACGGCTTTGGCCCAAATTCCCAAACTTGGGTCCAGAATCCCCACATCTACTAGGGAGAATCTTGCCAACTCTAACAGCTTTAACAATTGTAACTCTTGTTTTATGTTTTTTCCTTTCGCCCCTTTTTACAGTGTTCATCATTAATGGATAAAGATCAGATTGAAGATTTCTCAGACGATATTAAGGAAGAATACGAGGAAATCCGTGAGGACCACTATGACTCATTGAAGGTAATCCCTTTATGAAGATGAAGTTCTTAAATGCATGGACACTATTGGTTATTACTCAAAATAATTGTTAGCATAAAAATTAACTTGTTAACGAGCAATGGAGAGCTGTTGGTAGTATAAAACATTGTGAGAAACTTCTCCATATGAAGTACTGTTGTTTTGTTTTGATGACCAATTTAGTCCAAACTTTCACAGATGTGTTGCATATGTTGGGACACACCAAGTGAGAATACTGGTCTTTGACAATTACCATACATTTCCAGTGCATTCTATCAAATTCTCACAAATAAAAAAAGACTGAAAATTATGCTTATCCCCTTTGAAATTTAATGAGAATCCAATAAAAACTTTGGTTTCAAGGACAAAATCATTTTATTAGGAATGTACAAAAAAACAAACCCATCTTTTTTTGTTTTTTAGGATCGTCGATATCTATCCCTAGAAGAGGCAAGAAAAAAGAAATGTGCGATTGATTGGAAAAAAGAGCCAGTGCCAGGTAAGATGGAATCTTAAAAGATATTGTACATAGTGATCTCTTGCAGACTCAAAACACACCTGCAAGTAATATAGGCATCTACCATTTCCACCATGTTGGGGGTAAATTCTTATGTTTTCATTTTGACTCAAAATGGGGGACAGTGTGTGAGTAAGTAAAGTGTAGGCATTAGTAAGTGTGTTGTACATTGTGCAAGGGGACAATATGTTACTTTTGTTTAAACTGTTTCTGTACTATTCATTATAACGGTTTTCTTTAGTATAACGGCAAAATGTTTTTACTTTGCTTTGCTTGTGGTCAAACCTTTATACAATATGCTTTCAATTATGGGCACATGTGTAAACTAGTAGTAATAGTTTAAAAACAGTTTTATCCTATGTCATGGAACCTTGTTTTCAAAAGTCCACCCAAAACTCATTCCTATAACCTAACTCTTTCTCTCTCTCATTGGACAGTGACCCCTGCCTTCATTGGTACCAAATCCTTCAAGGATTATGATCTGAACAGGCTGGTACCCTACATCGACTGGAAACCGTTCTTTGACGTCTGGCAGCTGAGAGGGAAGTATCCAAACAGAGGTTACCCCAAGATCTTCAAGGACAAGACAGTCGGTAAGTCTTAATTGAAAGTGAGGATGAATGGAAAGATGACTCAAGTTGGCCTTCTTGTAAAAAAATGTTTGGCAGTACACACATGTACAGTATACAATTGTTGCGTGGTGTGAATCAATGGTGTTTCGTACAGCCGAGGGGGCTGTGCCATTTGCCCCAGAAGGTGTACAAAACCCATGGACCCTGTCACAGCGTGCATCATGGGGGACGTAGAGCCATCATGAGATTTGATGCAGATTGCCACAGCTGCCCAGGTGTTACGATGTTGTTATACCATGGTTGTTGGGAGGTTGTTATACCATGGTAAAATATTCCTCTTTTAAGGAGGCGTTTTATTGTCATCTTACATGCACCTATCCTGTCCGCCATTTCGGGAGTCAAACGCTGAGGTGCGATCCGCGCTTTTGCAAGGGGTCAAATGCACTTTGTAAACTCTGAGTTGTACATTGATTGCAGGTGAGGAGGCTCAGAAGGTGTTCAACGATGCCCAAACCATGTTGAATAAGATTATTAACCAGAGACTCTTACAAGCTTCTGGAGTAGTCTGTATCTATCCGGCCTACAGCGTGGAAGACGACATCTATGTCTTCAAGGAGGAAATCGGGATTGGAGACCCTAAGGCTATATTCTATGGACTTAGACAACAGGTATGGAATCACTGTAAGACGCTGGCTTAAGCTGTCAGTAGGCAAGTTTAAACTTGCAAGTCTTCAGAATAGCCGTAGCCTAAGCCAAGGACTAGCTGTTAGAACCCTAAATCATGCTGCAGGTATTTTATGCCCGGTTTATACTTCCTGTGTATGCAAATGCAAAGCAAATTTTGGTGTCACACGGCTGTTCCGCAGCGAATGTTTCGCAGGAGTTGAACACAGTTCAACTGTTGTGATTTATTTGTTGCAAATTATGCATTGCGAGTTTGTGATATCAAAATTTGTATCGCATTCGCAGGAAGTATGGACCAGGCTTTTATACAATCAAATAGAACGTTCCTACCTATTGAGACGCTCCTTAAATTCCAACAAAATGCAAGGTAATGTTGACCTTTTGTTACAAAGAAAAAAATTAATTATATTTTATTGTTTGTTGCAGGCTGAGAAGGATTCTGGGTCGAACGAGCCTTACATGAACCTCTCTGACTTCATCGCACCCCGTGAGTCAGGAGTCACTGACTACATCGGAGCGTTTGCGGTATCGGCAGGCTTCGGTTCCAAGGATCTATGTGAGCAATATGAGAAGGAGTATGATGACTATAGCATCATCATGGTCAAGGCATTGGCTGATAGACTCGCAGAGGTAAACTTGAATCCAAAATATCACATCCTTCCCAGTCATTTCCCCTGAAGACGAGCAGAGTATACTGTTCGAAACGTCGAGACCCAACCGGCTCTTTTCAGAGCCAACATAAGAGATTTACACATGGTTGTACCCGCAAGTTTACTTATTATTTATAGTTTTTTCCTTCCCAATCACATTTGACGTGCTAGGTTTTTATACACACAAGACATTCCTTTTTGTTGAAGAACATTTATTTTGCTGCCCAGCTTGATGACGGTACAATCACAAATAATATATTGATACTTTTTCATTTTATAGCTAAATGAAGGTATTTTTTATAATAAGTGGTAAATCAACACCATGTAGACAGAAGTGTGATTGGTGGTTCTGATGAGAAGTTCGGATGATATATTCAATGTTTCATACACTGTCGTCAGTTTCTACAGACAATGGACAGATGAGTGTACTGTCCGAAACAATGAGTCCATCGGCTCTTCTCAGAACCACCAATCACTCAAAAGAGATCTATCTACATGGTGTGACCCGCAAATTTCTCAGAAGCACCTTAACAACTGATCATGCCTTTATTTTTCTTCTCTCATTAGGCCTTTGCAGAGGAATTACATGAGAGGCTGAGGAAGGAATTCTGGGGATACGGTAATGAAGAACTCTTGGAAACACAAGACCTTCTGAAGATCAAATATGAGGTAAACTTGTCTGACGCTCCATGCCAAATCAAGGCACTTTCTGCAATGACTATGACTAAAAACTGGGCTCTCATTTTGAGAATCATTTCCAATCGAAGTAATGTGGTGATGGAAAAATATGTATATGTTTTTATCCCCCAAAATTTTAATCTGAGAAGCGTTACTGACCTGTATGTCTCTCAGATTGCGTATTCGAATTATGGATTATTCTTCCTGACTGGACATAACTGCTTAGGGTTTTCGGCGATATCTTAAACATGGGACCTTTTGAAATGAAATTTGCAGCAGGTTAGTTTTATTGTATCTACATTTACATAGGATTAAAACAATCAAATGGTTAAAAAACAAAGGTATACATTGTCTTTAAGTTTGATTATCACTAGCCACACTCAGCTGTATGGAAGTTCCTTCTTTCCCAGAACTGTGAAATTTTGGAACTGGCTCCCACTTGTGGTGTTGGACTCCCCAACCTTAGAGGCTTTCAGGGGAGGAGTTGCATCAAGCCTATAAGCAGCCGCCCAGTTTTTACTTGCACTATGTCTAGTTCCCTGCACCAACCAGTCGTCTTGTCAATAGCACTTTCAGTTCTCCAAGTTTTGTTTATGATAGCACTTTTGTGTCCGATCTTCACTCCACCAACAAGCAAGCACCCTTAGCTTAACGTCCTCACTTAAGGATACTGCCGAGTCACCAACATAAAGATAAACATGACATGACTCTCCTTTCCTTTTTCAGGGTATCCGTCCAGCTCCTGGCTACCCAAGCCAGCCTGACCACACAGAGAAGAAAACAATGTGGGACCTGATGGAGGTTGAGACCAACTGCGGTATCCATCTAACTGAATCTCTTGCCATGGAACCTGCTGCCTCCGTCTCCGGTCTCTACTTTGCTCATCCTAAATCAAGCTACTTCGCTGTGGGCAAGATCACTAAAGATCAAGTAAGACCATGATTTCAATGTGATGTTTGTGATTCGTTCGTAGGTGAAACAGTTTGGGTGGATTGGTTATAAGGCATGTCCAACTTGGCTATGGTTAGGTTTCCACATCATCATGCGGAAATGATACCTGGATCTCAGGCAAGCGGGTCAAATTTCACGAACACGCGCAATGTGCAAATTGTATGTTCACTCGCGCCTAACTACACTCAAAGTGCAGTTTGGCACTTCAATGACGCAGTGATCATGTAGGTGGTGTGGAATTTTAGTCGGTCAGCTTGGTATTTTAAGCAAAAGTGACGTCAATAGTGCGGGGTGTTATTCCACAAATTTCGATTAAACCAACTTCTTTTGTCTCTTACACCTCTCTTCAGCCCACCCACCTTCTGCGTAACCTTTACTTTGTAAATCGCCTAGAGATAAATTTATATTAGGCATTATGTAAATCAAATGAATTATTATCATTATTTTGACAGGTTGAAGACTATGCCAGCAGGAAGCAGATGGAAGTCTCTGAAGTAGAGAGGTGGCTGGGTCCTAACCTCGCTTATATATCATCCTGATGAGGGGACATATTTTTATTCCATTAGAGTGCCCCGAATTTGCCATGAAAACAATGGTGATTTCAGAAAACATTGGTAATTTCAGAAAGCATTGGTGATTTCTCAGCCAGAAGCTTGATCTTAACAAATGTCAAGTAGAAAGTTTAAGCCCAGGCTTAGTTGGTGTGGTGAACTTTATTTATTTATTTAATTAATTTTATCCTGGATAAAAAATTGGACATTCCATTGGATACAAAAATCAGGTCACATAAAGTAAGAAGACTGCAACCGCTTTTGGAGTCCGAATGCGTGTGAATAATGGTGAGCGTCTAGTTTCGTGCGTCATTTGAAAATCTTACCACACAAACAGACACTCAAATTGGCACATGCAATAAGGTGAATTGGGTTGATTTAGCTATGTTTTGATTGTACAGTGTTAGTATAGAGCACACTTCTCCTGAAGACAATCAGAGCATACTGATCGAACTGTTGTGTTGTTATACATTGTACCACCAATTCTTCAATATGAACCACCACTTCTCAAAAGAGATTTTACTCATGGTGTTACCGCAAACCTCAACCAATTTGTTTCAGGATTTTTCTTTTGCATCATTTTTTTGTTCACACTGAAAAGTTAGCTTTATTTTTTTCTTTTCGAGTGGCAGGTTTTCATATTTCGTGAAGGGTTCCTTAATTATAAACCTATGGTGGTATGTGATATGTATTGTAGAAGTGTACATAAATAAGCAACTCAGTTTTTCTGGGGAAGAGAAAATTTGTTAACTTTACAATAGATGTTGGGACACATTCAATAATCTATCTTTCACTTATTGTATATTTCATTGTTCTTTTTATGCGCTAAGAGGATTTTGCATTAGCCGCTTTACAAATGTCTTTATTATTTTTATTTTTATTATTCTCTGAAATACTATTTTACATCCTTCATATTAAATGCAATGCCCTTTGTCTTAAAGCAAACTTGAATACTCAGTTTTGATTGGCCAATGCATAGCAATAAGTGTGTGATATTATCTTATATTGCTTGGCCCACATCAAATCCTGGTTTTTTTTCATGCTGTCCTATTTCTGCTTATCCTAGCTGTTATGATCAACGCATTAAGTTTGCTTGAAGTTAATTTTGTTATCACATTTGCGCTTGTGGAATACAGAAAAATAGAGGGCGTGTGCATCCCATTTCCAACTCGTCCTCAGAAGCGTTATTTTTGCCTGTATTGCACCCTCTCTTGTGTGATAACTAGTATAATGTGATATGCAAAATGTTTCAACTGTTGAGGTTTATCAGCACACCAGCTCCAAAGACTAACTTTATTCAAATTCAACCTTTTCAAAATTAATATTATTTTTTCAAAGGTTGTTGTTTCGAATCTCACCGGAGTAATATGCCTGTGATTGTTTTGCACAGGACCCGGGAAAGTACTGAGTATACAATGCTAACATACATCGATGTATATGGGTAAAACCAAAATTATTCTTTTCATAATTTACTTCATGGTTGAAGTCGATCATAAAATGTTGCTATTAGTGCAAACCTGTAGAAATAATAAAATAACACACGCCTGGAGTTGAAAAGTTATGAAATTTGAATAGACCAGTACTGTTTTGTGTTATTCTCTTTGTTTTTTCGCAAGTTTTCAGAAACAGGAATTCATCAGATGTGTTAGTGGAAAACGTAATTATAGATACATCCAATTTGCACTTTGACCTTCACTGCGCAGCCTCGTTGCAATGGAATGCAGAAGTGCTGAATTTTTCCATATTACACTAGCACTTGTGGATAGTGCTAGTGCATCAGTGATACAATAGGGGTACCTTTATGTTCAAAATTACTGGGGGTTTTTACAAACTGTATTTTCATTTAAGATATTTGCTCTGGTTTCCTAAAAGTGGAAGTGTAGTTCAAATATATTTTTATGGGTAAAGTTGCATGTTAAAGGAACACGTTGCCTTGGATCGGTCGAGTTGGTCTTTGAAAAGCGTTCTGTAACCATTTGTTGTAAAACGTAATGGTTAGAAAGATATTGTAAAAGTAGAATACAATGATCTACACAAATATGCCTCGAAATTGCGTGGCTTTCTTTTTACCCTGTCGACTAACACGTCGGCCATTTATGGGAGTCAAAATTTTGACTCCCATAAATGGCCGACCGTGATAGTTCGCGACGTAAAAGGAAAACCGTGCAATTTCGAGTGATACTTGTGTGGATCATTATATTCTACTTTTAAAACATCTTTCTAACCATATGCATTTTATAACAAACGGTTTCAAACGCTTTTAATAGACCAACTTGTCCGAACCAAGGCAACGTGTTCCTTCAAGTTATTATTAGCAGTAGTTCAATAAGTGAAGTATGATTTAGCCGTTGTATATGCCCGCTGTTTGTTTCTCACAATAAACACTAGGTGTATATACTATCAAGAGTTCAAATATAAGGAGGAAGGTTTACCACAAGGTTTTACACATTTTATTTTACTAAATCGCAACCATATTTTTTTTTTTTGATTGTACAGATAAGTGTTTGAGAATTTTACTGTATTTTTTTCTTTCTTTTTTTTCTTTCTTTTTTCTTATTATATTATGATTTAAAGACAGCGGACACTATTGGTAATTGTCAAAGACCAGTCTTCTCACTTGGTGTATCCCAACATATGCATAAAATAACCTGTGAAAATTTGAGCTCAATTGGCCCATGAAGTTGCGAGACAATAATGGAAGAAAAACCGCCTACAAGTTGTGTGCTTTCAGATGCTTGATTTCAAGACCTCAAAATCTAATTGTGAGGTCTCGAAACAAAATTTAATTCAAATTTAGTGGGAAATTACTTCTTTCTCAAAAACTACTTTACTTCAGAGGGAGCTATTTCTCACAATGTGGTATACTATCAACAGCTCTCCATTACTCGTTACCAAGTAAGATTTTATGCTAATAATTATTTTGAGTAATTACCAATAGCGTCCAGTGCCTCTAATGTTAGTTCTGTAATATAATGTTTTTAAGAATAAAGCTGAAAGCAACAATGATTTTAGGAATGAGAAAAAAAAGTTTGTAAATATTGTCTTCTGGTTGAGTGGCTAAAGTTAAGTTCTTGAGGCAGGTCAGGAAACTCAAGGGTCGAGATTTTGCGAGTGGATTGTAAATGCTTTTAATTCCGAGTGCTAATTGAATGACCAAAATAATGTCCCACTGGTGAAGGTTTCTATAATCAGTTGCACTTAGAAACAACAGAGGGCGCTGTTCAACTAATTGAAAAGGTACAACACTTTTGTGTCGGCTGCAGCTTTAGCTTTCTAACAAGTCTGAAAAAACTGAAGGTTCCTGCCCCTGGTCGTCCAACGCATGCCTTCATGCTTCTTAAAAGTTCAAAGTCATCATAAACATAGGTGCAAGTAAGTAGGTTCATTTCCACCTTCATGGTAGGTTAAACTCAAAGTTTACTTTGTATTCCAATTAAAAGTACAATAATTGCATGTCTTTTTTGCTCCGAACTCTGATCATGCTTACAAACAATACAATTAGTATTACAATGTATCCTCTGCTTACCAGTTTTCACGCTATTATGCCTTTTTCTTTGAATTTGGAAAAAAATAATGATGCCATATATCAACCGATGCGCCCTAATTATCTTCATTTGTTAATATGAAGTATGCAAACATGTATTAAAACTTGATGGACATTGAAATGTTCACACCACACAACGATCTTCGATGACTTCAACTGGCCCCATTTGTTTTAAGTTTTTCCTGTTTTCACGGCAAACGAGAAAGTATGGTTTCCCGGTGAAGCCATACATGGAAGAAACATCTGCAGTGACTACAAGTGTTCTTTGAGACTCTGTGTATGACTCTATAGCCAGCAGTTGTCTTCGTTTTATTCAAAATATTTTTTTATAATAAATTTTTTACATTACCATGGAAACTTGCAAAAAATAAAACAATATAAAAAATATAAAAAGTGTGAATAATTACTGGCTTCCAAATCTGATTCTTATTTATTTTTTTCTATATTTTTTTTCTTAATATTTATAATAAAGCGTATAAATAAACAGTGATAATTGAATCAACAAGCTGATGTTTAAATTTTAATATTAATAATAGTATTAATACGAGGGTTACAAAATAAAAATCTCTAAAAATATTAGAAAATGATATAAGGCACATGGCTTCTTTAAGCCTCGGTATTTTTTTCAAGAATGCTCAGCAAAACATTCAGTCACATGATTTTGATCATCATGAATTGTGAATTGAAATAGCGGTTGATGAAACTTTTTCGGTGGGCAAATATTTTTATATGGCCTCAACATTATGACATATATTTGTACCTTGTAGAAATGCCTAAAGTACCAAACTTTTTGCATTTGCATTTACAAGTGCAAATGACCAGTGGAGCCTTACGTGTTTCTAAGTTTTGGTCAAGGGAGAGGAGACTCTTTGCTTGGCAAATAAAACCACACAATTTTTATCTAGGGACTGTTTACATCGCGCACAGAGAGGTAAACGATTTGCCACGATTTTAGGGACACCTCGAAAACAGGACCTCCTACGATACATGCATCTGAATCCTTGATTTGTACTGTGGGTGTGTGCAATCTGTGCATCTGACCATACAGAAAATAGCTCCATGATCTGACCGATTTTAAAGCATTTGAAGGTGCATTCCTTACGGAAATAACATTAACAGTCTAATTATTTTAACCATCCGTTTTAACCATGTGATAATGTAGACCCAGTGACTGGGGCGCTAGATAGATTCCTTTTTTCGAAAAATGTCAAATTTTTGTAAAAAGGAATCTAGCGCCCCAGTCACTGGGTCTAGTGATAATTACTTCTAGAAACTATAAACGGGGGAGTCTTATAGTTTCTAGAAGTAAGTGATAATGATGTTTCAATGTCTGTTTGTCATAATGACAAACAGACACATGTTTGTAATCTGTATGTATTGCTCAATTTTATTTGATTACATTACATTTATTGTCTATAGGTGTTGTTTGTTGCCAATATTGGAATAAAACATTTAACCCAAAAAACTTAGGTAATTTCAATTGCTAGGCCATGTAGGCCCCCCTATTTTGGTCGCTTTATTTTTTATGTATCCGCCCTACCCACACAGCCTTTTAAAGCTTTTTTTCTCAAATGTTGGGTGCAAATCTTGGGAGTGAAATTTGTGACAAATTTGCGTTTGTGTTTTGAACCGCCTGGATGTGATTGCTCTGCAAAACTGGTAAGGTGTCACATATGGGTGTGATATTGGTAGATCCCTACCAATATCACATCCAAGTAAGCCACCTTTTCACCGTTTTTGTAGAAAAGTCACACCCAGGCAGTTCACAGTGTTTCGTCAAGCTCAACATGAACTGCACGGCATAAAATTACCTGATAGGGTTCTGCGTAACGCCAGTTGCCCATGTTCCTTCTTGACATCGCCATTTGGACTTTCATTTTAAAATCTCACTGAATGTTTTTTTACAAAGTCTGATGTGGCATATATTCATCTATTTATCAAATTTTCAGTAAATTGCAGCTCCCTCCCTAATTGAGTCACTGCTGACATCATGGGGAAACTTCAAGAGAGAAGACTCCCAGTGAGAAAGAAAACCAGTAAATCCGCATCCCATAGCTCTAGCAGCAAAGGAACGCTCTCGTCAACATCACCAACTGATGTGAAGACGACTGAGGGCAAGCTCCCCGTCCCAGAACTTGCTGTCTATCTCACATTTGTTGTTATCACATTCTCAACTGCTTTCTACAATGTTTATATCTCTTCACAAGGTACTGCAAACAATTTGTTATTAATTTTGGTTTTACCCATACACCGATGTGTGTTAGCACTGTACTCAGTACTTTCCCTGAGTTCTGTGAAAAACAAAATCACAGGCATATTACTCGGGTGGGATTCGAACCCACGACCTTTGCAATTTTAGAGCAGTGTCATACCAACTAGGCAATTTGTAATGGAAGAAACAACAAGCTCTCCGCACACTGCTTGTTTTGTTTGTTTGAAGAGTTGTTTACATGGTTGCAGTCAGAATTTTGATCAAAGAGAGATTTTGTGAACTACTTATTTGAAAGCCTCTTTATTTATTGCTGTGTAACTTGTCCTGCTGTCTGTGTTGTCATCGTTGTTTTTCGGTACCTAGGAGGGGTTATTAACAAGTATCTATACGGCATGCTGCCCATGGTAGCGAGGCTGCCCCAGAGTTTGTTTGGAAACTGGGGACTTCTGCTCACGCTTAGTAGATTCGAGGGTTTTCTTGCTTATTCTTCACTACCATGGAGTTAGATATAGAAACATTTTCAATGAAATAAGCGGCCCTGTATTGATTCTGTCACAAAGCCAGTATTTTGAAGCCACGGCACTGGTAGTGTTTATTCTCTTTTGTAATGGTTTAGCTATTATATGCATGGTTTACTTTTTTATATCTCACAGAACATGTGGAAGCCTTCAGTTCCTATATGCTTGAGCGTGGTTGGTCGATTTTTGGAAACAGCCACAAGGTAATAATTAACCAGAATTCAAGTTTTGTTCCTTTGTTTGATGCATTACACCAGACAAAACCATGAGTAGTGACAGGGAAATAGGTTAATGAGCCATTGCATAAATGTGAAATGCCGACCTCTGCACACTGTGCGCCCACAATTTCCATCTTTTTTTTGAGTAAATTCCTTTGTAATTTTGACTCCCAAAATGGAGAACAGGATAGGTGTGTGTAAGTGTGCTGCGCATTGCCCAAGATGTCAATACCAATTTTCTTCAAGCCAATTTGCATTTATTCTCGATTCTGATTAGCTCATCACAGCAAAAATAGTGTGGTATTATACTAAGCAGCCCATATCAAACCGTAGCTGGATTGGCAGCATATTGCGCCACAGCACCATGTAAACCATTACATGGTGCTAAGGATTAGGTCTTATATCTCAAACTTCGTCCCACTCCTTGCTGTATAAATACCTGGCGCTTTGTATCCTTTTGCAAAAGGCGCATTATAAATACAGTTATTATTATTATTATTATTACTACTATTATTGTTATTCAAGTTTACTGAAAAATAAATACTCACACATGCACGCTCAAGGAATGTGGACAAATTTAGCATCTCTGTGTCCAATACCCATTGATGACCAACATTCTAATTGCACTCATTTCTTCTACTGGCGCTAGTTTGAGTATTCACTTTCATCTTTGTTCCATTCTTGTCTTCCTTCAGGATGTAGCTGATTTTGAATGGTCATATTGGCATGCAATGGTGACACCTGTAACTATACTCCTTACTTTGGGCCATATTATTCTTGGCCGAGTTGTGGAGAAAACAATTCCCAAGGTCTGTTGGAAAACTTGTTTGCATTTTTATTTCTTTGCATAAGGCCAAATAATAAGTTGTCTTTAAGAATTTGTCCAGCGGCCTTTTGAAGAAAAAAAAGGCAGGACATAGCACCCACAAACACCTAAGAAACATGTTTCTCATCTGTTGACAATGTTCTATGTTTGCGTCGCACAACATGTTTCACTGGAAATTAAATGTAAAAGCAAAACTTTATTTCAAAGCATCTCAATGATTTAAACTAATTTTCCTTTTCCAATTTTCCCCGCCCGCAGTGGAGGAAGCATTTTATCTTTGGTTATGGAATGGTTAGTCTTCTATGCATATTTGGTGCGCAGGCAGTACTCGTGTTCATCTTATACACTCTAGCAGCATACCTCGCTTCAAGGACCAAGTCTGCTGTGGTTGTATGGGCAGTCATACTCCTTGAAATTTTAAGTACAAACACAGAGTTCTTCAGTAGTCATTTGGTAAGTATACAAACTTTTCTGTGACTTGTCAGTTGGAATAAGCCATTTTGAGGTATGGTTGGCACATCACTGCCGCACTTTTGGTTTGGGGAAGATTGTCTGTGTGCACCCAATCCAAACCGTTTACTCATAGTTTCCACTATACCTCAAAAAGGCTAATTCAGATGCGGATCCAGGAATTTCACCAAAGTTATAAAAAAAAAGGGGGAAAAAAGGAACTAACAAAAAAGCCAGACGCAGTAACTGGAGGGTTGCAATGAGTGTTGGTACAACACAGCTAGCAGGCAATAAGATTAACATGTAATTTTAACTCATTCAATTTTGAGAATGTGATCATCTCTACTAGATGTCATACATGTTACATATAATGTGTTTTGACAATAAAAAAGGAACTAGTTTGAGTGTGTCTTGAACATTTACCACCATGTTTATGACATTCGAGCTGAGAGCTAAACTTGGCAGCGCAATTTAAAAATTTACAAAATGAAGTACTCTTTCAGAATGTGATATCTCTACTAGATGACATCTAACATGTGTTCCGACCATCAAAAGTGTTGAAGCACGCACGGATCCAGGGGGGCAGGGGGCACATTCCTCCATGTTAACATTTTTTCTACTGCTGCCTGTTTAAAAGTGTGCCACAAGTGTGTGTGGTGTAGTTTTTTTTCCTCCAAAAAAATATTGTCGAGAGAAGTAAGGGGTCTGGACTCCCGTGGACCAGCCCCCTGGATCTGCGACTTAATGCCACAAATGTTGAGTTTTCTGTTTGAAGCAGTTTCCTGAAAGGTGTCTTTTTTCATGAAACAGACTTTTCTCTTCCCGAATGAAGAACTGTTCAACCATGTTGTCTTCAGCACTGCTATGTGTCAACTAAGGCTGCTGAGCTATTGCCTTGAGTACTGCAAAAGCACTAAAAGGACAACCGCAGCTACCCAGCAGGGATACACCAATGAAAATTGGGATTTCTTTAGCGTCATGTCCTACAACTTCTACTTTCCGCTGTTTGCTACTGGACCTGTTATGACCTTTGACAAATTTTCTCAACAAGTAAGTGCCTAATGGAAATGAATGTGAATTGTTCGAACTTTACCGTAAAAAGGTTTAACTTGTGTAAGTGCACGTATTCTTTGAGATCTCTTTGTAGGTTACTTTCCATATAAATTGTGTGTCTTTATCTGTGTCTGCCCTTGGCGTGCAAACACCATACAAACACCACAACTGGTTATGGCGTTACGTGTCATACATTATTTTGCCAGGGATTCACTGCAGCGATGTGTTATATTAAACAAACATTGAATGCATTTCGTTCGCGCATTGTGGCAGAATATGATCATTCGATGAAATCTGGGTTTTCCATTTCACAAGTGGCATGGAATGCACTCATGTGCTTCCAATATTTGTGAACTGTGCTCGTTAAGCCCGGTTGATACTTGCGATATAAATTTTGACGTAATAGGGCTGTTTTTGAGCACAATTCAACTGATGTGAATTTTTTTTTTCTTCAAATGTGTGACGTCAAAGCTTGTATCGCACTCGAACCAGGCTTAAATTGTTGCAGTACAAAGTTGACAACTTCCTGCTTTGGTTTTGCAGATCAACAAGTCTCCGAGACCTTTTTCAAAAGAGGAGCTGAAACGCATTCTGAAGGAGTTCATGCGCTACATCTTCTGGGCGGTTTTTGCGGACGTTGTCTTGCATTTTCTCTATTTCCCATCATTCCACCAAGTCTGGTACAAATTCCAATTCTTACCTACATGGTCACTAGGTGAGCAAAGTATTCTTTTGGTTTTCGTTTTCTTCCGAAGAATTACAGCACCTAGACTCCTTACAACTGTCACATTGTATATAATGGCACAAGCACAGCCTCCCTTCAAAACCCATAAAACCTTTGAAAGAACAGGCACTGGTAGTCCTGAAAGCAGCCATAAATGGCATCTGAGTGTGGTTCAACTCCTGGTCTCGACAAAAGAGAAAGACACTTAACTCTAATTACTTCTTGTAGTACAGGTATAAATGGGAATCTGACAGGGCTGAGACAGTTTGGTGTTGGATTCACCCATTAGTACCAATATCAGCAACTTGAGGTTCTGTGTGCTCCCAAGGGTATTGAATGTTGTAAAGCGCCTTGATCTAGCTACAATGTACTTGGATATGTGCACTTTATAAGAATGCAATGTTACTACACTGTAAAAACTCTGTTTAGAGTTTTAAATACAAATGTTCATACTGACTTTTTAAACATGTTTAAAATATAAACATGTTTGTCATTTTGACACCTGCTCAAATTGTTTGTAGCATTTAAACACACACAATAATCTAAACATAATTTAGGTTAAATACATGTAAAAAAAGTGGGTACAAAACTTATGCTTAGACAAGTGTTGAAATTCTAAACAATGTTTTTAGAGTGTGTGAGCATTTATACATTCGGAGAGAAAAGACAAACTATCCCAAAGTTGGAATTTTCTTTAAAAAGAACTTCTCTGTTACCGCCAGGTGGGATCGGTCTCTGCCACCTACTCTTCTTCCAGATCAAGTACGTGGTAACGTATGGCATCCCCCGTACCATTGCACTATTTGACAGGGTAGAGGCCCCATTACCACCTGCATGCGTACTGAGTATCTACACATTTCAAGACATGTGGAGGTAAGTCTAACCTTATGGAAGACTACCAACTCGACTTTAAAACCTTTTTTGTGTGTTTTAATTTCTCGTATTTCTCGTGTTTCAACTTTCTCTTATTTTTAACCAAAGTTGGTATCAATATGTGGTTTTGTATAAAAAATGACCTGGTTGATAAGCGACTCTTTTTTCTTGAGCGCATTAGACTTGGGTTAAAAACAAAGGAACATTTATTAGAACAGGATTTGAACCTGAGACCTCCAGATTAATAGGCCGGTGCCCTACCAAATGAGCTATTGGTAAAGTTTTAGTTTTTCGCCGTAAAATTGAATTAAAATTTACTAGGTCAGTTTTCCTTGTTGCTTAGTAAATAAACTATAATACTTCCTCCCATATCTAGTTACCTTTCCACGGTGGACTTGACCCAAAATTAAAATTGACCCAAAATAAATCTCATTTGTTTGTTTCATCTATTAAATCAACAGATATTTTGACAGAGGTCTCAACTCCCTGCTAATAAGGTAAGCAAACTATTCGTTATCTTAGGAGAAAAAAAAAAATGACCTGGAATTTTATCTGTTAGAAGGCAAGACCATTTCAATCTTGAACTTTTATTGCAAAATGTTCGAATCTGTTGGAAAATTTTGACAGGCAGCAAGGCTAAGACCAGGGGCCACAGAGCCCATGACCTCTGTGTAATTCAAGACCTTGGAAAGCCCGGTTCATACTTCCTGCAAATGCGAATGCAATACAAATTTTGCCATAGCCCTGTTTTCGCAGCGAATGTTTTCGCAGGAGTTGTGCAAATTTCAACTGATGCGAACTATAAGTTGCAGATTTGTGGCGTCAAAATTTGTATCGCATTCGCTTTTGCAAGAAGTATGATTGGGCTTGACTGTCTCTCTTTTTTCTTCTCTTGAAATGCAGCACCATCTACATCCCAGTGGGCGGCTCACAACGGGGTTTTCTGAGACAACTTCTTGCCTCCATGCTCTGTTTCTCCTTTGTGTTCTTCTGGCATGGGGTGGAGGTATATCTCCTCTACTGGGCCTTAATCAACTGGCTTGGGGTCGTTGTCGAGATCACCGCCCAAAAGGCGGTCGAACAGTTTGGAATTTTAACGTTCCTTGTAAGTGTCTCAAAACCAAGCTGCCTTGAAAGTCTGAATGGCCCAGCAATTTTCTTCAGATTCTTATTTCTTAAAATTTACCTGATGTTAAAAATTTACCTGATGTTATCATCACATTGGTTTACTTTTTGAAACTATATAAATTTTGGTTTTTACCCATGTTTGAAACTACCTCTCTATAAACAGATGTTGTTTTTGCGTCGGCAATAAAGAACAATTTGTTTTGACCTATACACCGATTTGTGTTAAGCACTGTATACTAAGTACTTTCCCAAGTTCTGCAGAAAAAAAACCCCAGGCAAATCACTCGGTGGTATTTGAACCCACAACCTTTTAATTGCTACTATGAAAATTGTTGTTATTGTTTGAAAGAATACTTCAGTGCTACCAAAATGGTCCTGTAGCATTGGTTGCCTTCAAGTTGCCTGTAAAAAGCGCCTTGTTTGACAAGGCTCTATGCATACACTTCAGCAATAATTATGTTCTCTTTTTTTGTCATTTTATTTTTCTCCAGAATAGTAAAATGTCGCCATCAGCCGTCTTCAGAGTGCTTGGTTTGTTTCTGACATTGAACTATATGCTCCTAGCTCTCTCTAATCTAGTCTTTCTTGGTGGGCAGCGTGTGGCGTATACTTATTATCATAGGATTATAGTATCTGGTAAGTGTCTTTTTCCATCAGCTTAAATGTATCGTGACATATGTATCAACTGTATGCTGACATGGTCACATAATTGGTCACAATTAGGGTCTAATTTCATAAAGTTGCTTAAAGGCAGTGGACACTATTGGTAATTGCCAAAGACTAGCCTTCACAGTTTGTGTATCTCAACATATGCATAAAATAACAAACCTGTGAAAATTTGAGCTCAATCGGTCATCGAACTTGCGAGATAATAATGAAAGAAAAAACACCATTGTCACATGAAGTTGTGTGCGTTTATATGGTTGATTTCGAGACCTCAAGTTCTAAATCTGAGGTCTCGAAATCAAATTCGTGGAAAATTACTTCTTTCTCAAAAACTATGGCACTTCAGAGGGAGGCGTTTCTCACAATGTTTTATACCATCAACCTCTCCCCATTACTTGTTACTAAGAAAGGTTTAATGCTGATCATTATTTTGAGTAATTACCAATAGTGTCCACTGCCTTTAAGCAGAGAATTATGCTTTCTGCTTTCTGCTAAGCAAAATAAAGCAGGATACCAGTTGCAGTTACAATTTTTTCATGTGACATAGCCATTTAGCTGGAAACCTTTTTCTGTTAAGCACAATTTTGTTGTGCTTAGATACTTTTTGTGCTCAAGCAGCTCTATGAAAATGGGCCCTGGGTCCAACAATATACATTACATTATATTTTGGCTGGTAAAATGTAACCTGATTTTCTGTGCTAAGCAAACTTTTTTGAAGAGTTATCAAATACATATTTGACCAGCCTCGCCACCATGAGCAGAATTTGCATCTGCCCTGGGCCCTTTGTGGTGACCCATGGGATTTCCTTCCCTGCCATTTCAAGATCAAATTATCAAGACAAATAAAATTCAAATTTGTAAAAAAATAAATTATAATTAAGCCTTGTTGTTCCAGCAATATTAATCATTAATTTATCAAACTTTCATGATCCTATTTTACAGGCTGGCCGTGGCCCCTCCTAACATTCTTCTGTACTTTCTACTCTGTGTTACAACTCACCAGAGCTCTACATCAACACTTTGGTAAAAGTTATCTATGCAAGAAAGTTTATGCAGTTTGAAGTTGAAGGAATGAGACAAAGTCACTTCTACTCGATACTCAACTTTGTGAGGTTTTTCTGTTTCTCGCTGTGTAGTTTCTCAGATTTCAGAGGGTTGAGGTCCGTTTGCAAAAGCTGCGGCCAGAGACGTGGTTGATACGCAATGATGGACGCAATGTTCTTGTAAAAACACTGTTACAGTTTGTTCCTGTTTTCTCAGCGAAAGTATTGAGCTTAAAAATTCACATATACTTTTATTGTATCTTTGTTTATAATTTTGCCTATAAATCAGCATTACTTTGACAAAAACAATCTATGGCCCTACCGTTCAGGCTACATTGTTGAATTCCTCTTAAATGTTCGCCGACCTGTCATTGTTTTTCTCATTATAATGACTATCATTTGCTAGATATTTAATTTAATAGTTAGAAGCTTGTGCATTAAGCCTTAATTTTTCCTTCAGGAATCATTTTATTTTGCGCCAGTGTCTTCCCAAAAAACTTTTAAAGTTTAATTCTGCTCGTTGCAAACTTTTCTTCTTCACAGTGTCATCAATTTGTTCATTTTTTTTTTTTTTTTTTAGCTTTTTAATTGCAAGCACTTTTTTCCCCCATTATTTTATTTGTCCATTCGTATTCTTTACTTTGGCCTTATCAAACAATTATACATCTTTTTACTTCCAATTAACATGAACTAAACTGAATGGGATTGGAACTTGCATACCAATCTTATCCAATCTTATTATCTGCGATATCCTAACTACCCAAAAGAAATGTGTTATTTTACTTTGTGCCAAAGACTTGATGTTTTTCTGATCTTCTTGATGTTTTTCCGATCTTCAGAAGTTGCTTTGCTTTCAGAAAATGTTTTGACTATTTAAAAAAGGTATTTGTAGTTGCTTTTTTTTACATACTTCTTTGTAATCATTATTGAAATTGATACAAATTTTATTTTTGTATACTTAGTATTTATACTAGAACGATATTTTTCTATATCAAAAAAAAAAGAAATGATTGGTTAGAAGTGGTTCCATGAAAATAAACAAATATTGAGTAATTTTCATCTGCTGTCTAACTAAACACAACCTTAACCATGTACTGTGCATGTACATAGCAATTAGGCATGGGGTTGTGGTGTACCACCACCAGTACAAACCCACCACACATGTAGCTTTTTGAAGCACACATGATCTAACTTTGATGCCACATTAATGGGAAGGCACTAAAAACTAACCTCTACAGCGGTTCGGAACTTTTCGTGTGCTCTCGGAACATTCCGGCATGGTTCGCGACGATCCCCCACGCAGCAGGTTTGGGGAGTTGTTACATAAGAGTGGACTAACCACTAGGACCTGGTTGTTAATGATTTCATGTCTAAAAGATGCAAGTACTGCTTCAGACCTCTTTATTCAAGTACATTTGTTGCAGCAGGTTTGGGGAGTTGTTACATAAGAGTGGACTAACCACTGGGACCTGGTTGTTAATATTTTCATGTCTAAAAGATGCAAGCATATGCAAAATGACGTCATAAGGTCATTCTCGCTCGGGTATTCTCCGATGGGCCGAACCGCTGTGAAGTTTAGTATTTAGTGCCTTCCCATTAATTGCACTATGCCTTCTGCATAAAAGTGTATATAATAATATTTTCAAATTAGAAATGAACACTATGAATTAAAACAATGTGATGTTTGAAGCTTTGCATGGTGTGACTGAATAAGAATAAACTATTAATAGGAGTAAACTTGCGGGTACAACCTTGTAATAAATCTCTTTTAAAATCGCTTAAAAATGGTAATTTGATAAAGTTATCGCTTTTCTTCTGAAGACGAGCAGACCAAACTGATCAAAACAACAAGACCAAACAACACTTCCTCCAAAGAGATTTTATGTTGTGGTTTAACCATCGAGTTTACTATCATTTATAGTTTATTCTAATATAACTAAAACAATAATGAAACACCCACCTCTCGTCTGACTTGATCATGTGCTTATCAAAAAAAATTGACAGAACCTAATGTATATACTTCTGTTTAGGTATTTGTTTGAATAAACAAATTTTGAATTTGAAGAATGAGCCTTTGGGTGCACACTCTTATTTTTTCCAGGAGAAGTTTAGTGAAACCCCTGCTTATGTGTGTCCACCTCCCGTGAGGAACAAATTTTATACTTTTTTTTCATAATTACCTTCCTGAGGAACAGCAACACAATAACATTATTATGGTAAATTTAACGCTTAAAGTTAACACGGGGAAAGTGAAACTGTAAAATATCACACATAAAAAGAGACGAGGATACTTTAATAAATTAAAATAAAATAAAAATTTAAAGAGGGAAACTCAACATAATCATTAGGTGCTTGTTGAGCTTTTAACATTGGTCTCATCACTGTCACCATTATTGTAATGGTGACAGTGATGAGACCGATGTTAAAAGCGGATCCATTAACAGCTCAACAAGGTGGGCTAGGTGCGTGTCATCTACAGGTTTAAAAAGTACAAAATAAAATCTTCCTATGATGTGAGAAAGTGCTGAAAACAAGTGTTAAGAATCCTTATAATCACGTTTGGTAACCACTCTTAAAAGTAATGGCAGTAGCAACCAGCTTTCGATAGTATAAAGCTTTTGAAAAACATTTCACTTTGATGTAGTGTGGTTATCTTCAGTTTTGATCTCAAAAAGTTTGAACTAGAGCTGTCAGTAAAGTTTTTCAGATATCCTGCTTGGACATTCACTACATTTAAATATGATTCAAACAGCCAAACGGTTTAGAAAACCAAAGTTATCTCTTTGCCTTTAAAAACAAATATCTCAAACGACTAACCGAGATGACAAGAAACGTGGTGTGAACCCCTAACCACTACCCACATGTGTACGGCGGTTTCAAAATAATTGATTGTTTGTTTCCCCTGTGTATGGTCTATAGGGGGCGCCAATCTCCTCGGTAATTCTTCGGTCCAGGTTTTGGGGGATTTGACTGTTGTCGTGCGCGTGTGGCCGTTGTGTACTGATTAAAAAAATGCATAAAAGAATACCACCACCGACCGTTGTTGAATGTTGTCGGTGTGTCGTGTTGAACCTGAATGATTACGAAGTAAAAAATAGTTGACATGCCGGAAACGCACCCTATCACATCAACTTTTATGTCAGCAAGTACAGCCAAGTCGATGGCAAAAGTTATGGTTCCAAAACTATTCTGAAATTCCAAGGGGCCAGCCAACACGCAACAGGGATGTATCTTTTTCAAATTTGATGGAAGGAGAAAGTTAGGTATGTTTACTCGGCACAGAGTCAGAGCTAAGCCTCGTGTAGAGAGACACCGTTTGTAAATTTTTATTTTTGTATTTTTGTATACGGCATGGTCATGTGGTGTGGGGGCATAAAATTATAGACTGTCGACCCATAAAATATGGTCACGGATTTAGGTCTAACTCTACCATGGTCGACCGCACCGTAGCGGAAAAGTTTTCGTATCCTGCCATCACTTTCATTTTTCATTCGTTATTTATGATATCTTATTCTTACGTGTTAGACCCAGTAACTGGGGCGCTGTATTCCTTTTTTCGAAATTTTGACATGTCAAAATTTCGAAAAAGGGAAAGGGGCGCTGTATCAAAATTTTGACATGTCAAATTTCGAAAAAATGAACACAGCGCTCCAGTTACTGGGTGTAAAAATTTCCAAAAAAGGAATACAGCGCCCTACTTCTAGAAACTATAAGGCTCACAGGGCGGGAGCCTTAGTGTCTAGAAGAAGTAACAGCGCCCCACCCCAGTTACTGGGTCTACTTATGTGTATGATATGATGAGGGATCCTGTATGGATGAGATTTAGGATAACTTTCCGTATGGCGCCACCACTTTTTCACTCATTTTTACAAAAAGGGATTTATCAATCAGGTAAATTAGATACTATATTATTTTATTTCGAATGAAAAAGTGGTGGCGCCATACGGAAACTTTTCCGAGATTTAATTTACTCAAATGAAATATTCCTGCCACCACTTCTTCTTTTTAGAAGGAATAATAATTTCATTATGAGAAGAAGTGGTGTCGGGATACGGAAACTTTTCCTAACTATAAGACTTTTTGACCTGTAAATTTATGCATATTTATAAATTCTTTTTAAAATACTGTTTAGTTAGATCAATTTATGTAATGTTTTGTTCATAACTGAATAATTGATTTGTCATCCTTTGGTTTTTGGGGTTGGGGCACCAAATTGTATCAATAGTCAATATTCTGAGTATAAATCTTGAAAATGTTTTTCGATAGTTGTGATAACTTAACCCTCCTCCCGACGGCCGGGACGAGGATCACGTTACGTTATCGCAACTAGTTTTTCGAATAGGTGGCAACATGCCCCTGGTGGCAGTTGATCTGGGTCGATAGCCCAACCCCAAATCAATTGTAAGGGTAGCTTGAAGTGAAGTGGCCGTCCGGCCTTATGAGCTGGGTGATACCCCATTAACAAAAATCAGATTGGTTTTCCTGTCTGGATGACATTGCAACAGCTGACTTTTCATGTTTGTCTCATCTTTTGGGGGGAAAAATTCCCCAATTACACTGTATGATACCTCAAGTTTACTTTTTGTAAAACTGGCAGTGGGCTTCTTGAAGGAGGGGCATTCCCCTGTTGCCTCTAGTAAAAACACTAAACAAAAAGTCACATGCTATAAAGATTTTGTCAAAGAATGTTCTGTTTACAAATAGGCCTACCAAATTTGTTATTAACTAAACTGATTTGAGTCTGAGGCTTTTTGACTTATTATTATTGTATGTTTTTCTGATTTTTCTAGAATTTAAACAAATGAACCATGGCTTTAAATCAAAATAAAAAAATGCATTCTTCACTTTCAGTTCTTTCTAGGAATGTGCAGGCAGCTGGTTTTCTATCTTAAAAGTCTATAGAGCTAAAGCTTACTGATTTTTTGATTAGATTGTAAAATCTAAGACCCCCCCCCCCCCAACACAATTGCAAGGTGACGCCACACTTTTCACACCAGGTCGTTTATTGTCCTCTGCAACCTGCACTGACAAAAGATCCAATCAGACCCATTCAAGACACCCCTTTATAAGAGTTGATGTAACCAAAATTGCAGAATTGATGCACTGCCACACTCAACTGTGCAACAACTGTGACTCGTATAATTTAAACAACAAAAAGGCCAGTGAGTGTTTCTATGCGAGTGTTCATTTTCAGTGCATGTAATGTCTCTGTGCGCTAATCCCCTAATGGTAGTAAAAACACTCTCAGCATCAATACGTCCATCACACCATGGTTCATCTTCAATTAGAATGCAGTGGCACACCAGGTTGATACAGAAACAGAAACCTTTCAGTTCAGCTTGGCTTTATAAAAACACGGGTGAAATTTGTTGTCGCCTGTAAAGGACTCATGGATTCTCAGTTACTGAATTGGCCGTTGGGCACTGCACCCAATGGATGAAGCTGTAGAAAGTACTTGCCTAATCTATATTGATCTGCATACTGGCCAAACCAAATATTATAAGGCTGTAGCACATGTAAGTTTGTACCCAACCAGATGAACAACAGCGTCTATTCGCAGGTATGTTTACCCAACTTCTCTGGAGTGGATCTACAAGAGGATCGTTATAAAAATGTATTACTACAGGAACTTTGTCCAAGGTTGTTTGTTCAGGGGAGGGCGTGAGGAGGCACGGCAATCAATTGTAGTTTCCAAACATTTACTGTCAGCAAGTGTGAAACTTCGAGCGTAATGTTACACTCCCTTCGCCAGTTGGCTTTGCAAGTGGTTACAAATGTTGTGCTATTGTTGAATGAAGGGTCAGAGGAGTTGAAAAGACTGAGTGATTGATTTCAAGTAGAAATGTGTTGCAGGCACGAGGCCCATGCTGACAACCTGGCGTTAATGTTATTATACTCACTGGTTGTATCAAAGCTTGTCACACAAACATGTTGACAAAAAGCAGGAGGGTACACAATACTCAAGTCAAGGTTTTTTTCTGTTCTTTTCTTCTTTCTTTATTTTCCACCGATGGTTTGATGCGATCATCAGCAGTTTTTTCCATTCGATTTTAAATGTGAAGACAATTTTAACTTGTAGTTTTCAAATGTTGTGTTAACTTTTAACAATGTTTTTCTTTTTTTAATCTCAGGTGTCGTAAGTGGTCATTAAAAGATTCTTCACATGCAAGGAGTTGGACGGCAGACACTAATACAAATATTTGATTCTGTGGTGTGACTTTTAAACTAAGTGAAACATGTAGTTTTTGGAGGCTACAGATCTCGCCCCATGGTAGGAGATTAATCGTGTTAGGAACAAGGGCCATCAACGAAAGTACATGAAACATTTTCCTTGGATAACTTTTGAACAATCTGCAAGGAGGCATCGCTAAACGGATAAAATGTTGACCCTGAAGGGTCATGTGACTGGCAGTGGACCAATGGGAAACCCCAAACAGCCACGTCAACCAATCAAATCATGGACATCCAAAACGGTCAAGACGAGCGAGCGGTCTCGTCAGAATGGGATAATGAACTCGCCGAGGGGACTTTACAACCGAGGGAAGATCCCCCTGGCAGCGAAGCTGAGTGTAGGCGGAGAATGGGCATTGAAAGAATGTGAGGTATGTACCCACGACAAGAAACATAAACTTGCACAGCCTGATTTTTTCGCAATTCTGTAATTATCATTTGCAAATGTTGTTGTTATTTTTGTTTAACTATTGTTTAAGGTCAAATTTGCCAAATTGGAACGATGCGATTTCACAAATTACATTATTGGCTCTTCCACTCTATGATCCAAACAAAATTCAAGTAATGTAATTTATTTTTCAAAACCCAGAAAATGACCCACATATTTTTCAAGTAGCGTAATTTAAAGTAACACATTGCCTTGGATCGGTTGCGTTGGTCTTTGAAAAGCGTTCTGTAACGTTTGTTATAAAATTGTTATTGTTAGAAAGATGTCGTGTAGAATAAAATGATCTGCACAAATATGCCTCAAAATTGCATGGTTTTCTTTTACCTCGTTGACTTTTTACCTCGTTGACTAACACGATCGGCCATTTATGGGAGTCAAATTTTTGACGACCATAAATGGCTGAACGTGTTAGTTCGCGACGTAAAATGAAAACCGTGCAATTTTGAGTGATACTTGTGCGGATCAATCATTATTCTACTTTTAAAACATCTTTCTAACCAAACCATATGCATTTTATAACAAACAGGTTCCAACGCTTTTTATAGACCAACGCGTCCGATCCAAGGCAACGTGTTCCTTAATTTAACTTTTAAAGCACAGTTAACAAAGCTTTGACATTTAAGGGAAAGTGACGTTTAAATTTCAAACTATTTTTTTGTTTGTACGGTCTGGATGTAATAATTTTCTAGAAAGTTTGTGCCATCTCATTATGGAATCAAAACTTGTCATTTCATCTTTAAATTGCAAACATGCAAACACACACAACCACAGTACTATTATGGCTTTTTAAAATAATGCTTCCTCTGAAAGGATGACCTTCACCATTCAAAGAAACCTTGGAAGCTCACTCTGTGTTTTCCCAGTACTGCTGTACCATTCGTTGTTTTTTTCCCATCATTTTACTTATCTCCTCAAAGTAGCCCCAACCTCCCAATCGATAATCAAGCCTGTGAGTCGAGACGCCGAAGATAATACGGCTTATGCATGGGATGACGCGGAGTGATTACGATCCATTGATCTATCGCTCTTTGATGCTCAGTCATTGAGACTTGGCTCTTGTAGCTGTCATTAGTCAACGCTGAGTGGCGTTGAGCCTGGTTGAGCCTGTCCTCCTTTACTTGGCCATTAGAAGATGTTTAGTCTTTATTGTGCAATTGACATGTTATAATCCGCATTTGAGAAAAAGTGGGATTACTGTTCACAATCAATGCATTGATTTTGTACGGTTGGGTACTTTGTTTGGCCGACAGTTTCTTTGGCTTTAGATAAAAACTTCCAGTTTTCCAATAGTCCTTTTTCAAATTTTAGTTGGAAATCTTATGATATTGAAACTTCTGTTGTGAATCTAGTCAATGTATGAAGTAAAAGTGATGCCAGAAAAGTAGTCCTCCATTAGTTCTGAACATTTTTCCCTCTAGTCTTCTATTACAATGCTTGTAACGCACCCCACCCATCCCCTAGGCATTTTGGCAAGAACAACAAGCATCAGAAACCATCCCATACCCACCAAAATTCCACAGTAAAGAGAGCTACAAATCAGAAGCTTATTGATTGATAATTTTAAGATTAGGAAATTGGTTAATCTGGCACAGTGCCAGGCACTTAACTAAGTAAACAGCTTACTCTTTTTAAAAAACAAGGTGTAAATTGACACATGATGCAGGGTTCTTTCAGGATTTTTCTTAACTGTGGGGCACTGGACCCAAATTTAGGAAGTTTGTCATGAAAGGATGTTACAATATTGAAATGAGGTTTTCTGAATAATTTCTACTCGGTGCTTATCTTGGTTTTGTGGCCTAAAGTAGAGAACTCTGAGATTGATTTGAAAAGTTGTTTAGTTAAGGGAACACAGTGGTAGGACTGAATATAAAGTCTGTAAATGCATACAGTACTTTTAATGACAGTTTTATTGTTCTCGGTTTTGTATACTGTAAACAAGTAATTATGGTTATAAATCAATGATTGGCCAGCAGAATTTGCTTGGACCCATGGAGGAAGTGTTGGACCATAGACCTTTTAATGGCTATCTTGATCTACTTCTAAGTGGTATAATAATGTCCGTCATACAGTCAACATGATGTAGTTGTTGACAAATTGCTTTTCAAATTTTCACCCCGGTTGATGCATTCCTGCGCTGTGTGGATAAACCAATTGAGAATCTGCATTTAAACCCAGGGTGACACACAACTCCCGGTAGAAGGCCAGTTGGAGAGACAGTGATAAACCACCATAGATAAGTCCACTTGAACTGAGCAAACAAATCCTGCACTGTGGGCTTTGGACAAATCTAAAAAGTAGAGCAGATAAACTGAAATCATACAGTGAATAATAAACTGCTGTGAATCGACTGCCCTATGGACTAGCTTATGGCTTAACTAACACTTAGTTAGAGAGGAGAGTTGTCGAGAGCAGGACCGGGAAAAGTACCTGTCTTTTACCGTAACTTTTAAGCCTCCCAGTTGACGGTTATAAACATGAGCCCGGCTATTGTACGGCGTAATTCTCTAACAGAGATGATCCATGGTCTTCATCAGCCCAAGTATAGGCAAAGTGGTCAGAAGAAACAAAAAGAGGTAGGAGCCGTTGGGTACTAGTTGGCAAGTGTATCATGTGAGCTTGTGTACACATAGAACTATTATTTGGGTAGTTCGCAAGTAAGCTGTGCAAAGTATTATGTGTTTTTGGTTGTAGATCACAGGCTACATACTCCCCACCAGGGAGCTAAGATGGAATTTAGGTCCAGTGACCAGGGGTAATAATGTTGGAAGCGCTTTGAGACGCCCTCTTGGTGTGAAAAGTGCTTTATAAAAACTGGTTTTTATTATGAAAATCTGGCCTTAATCAGACTAATGTAGATTGTATTGTGCTATAGTAATAGTAGTCTCTGTCCTTTCTCTATAGTTACAGCATGGAGGGGTTACAGCAATACTCCCTGCTTACTAAATTATGATTTGGTTTGGTTTGGTTGGCACATTCAGTTCCTTTTCCCAGTTAGTTTTGTTTGTGTTTAATGTGAATCTGCGATATTTATTGGTGTGTGTGCAACTTCCATTCAATTTTCAAAGATAACCCCCCAAAAACTGTGCAAAGTTATCCAAACATTGATTTTGACTGGGGTCCCCACAGTATGAAGAGTTAAGTGTAACTTATTTTAGTCTGGAACTCAACATCTGTTTGTATTTCGCTTCCTTCATACATTTTGCCAGAGTTTGCTTCTGAGATGTTTTACTTTTTTGTATACAATGCAGTGTTTGGGGATGTCTATCCCAAAATGTCTAGATTCTGTCTGATTTTAAAACAATTATAAAAGTTGTAACTGCTGACCTGTGGTATCAACAAAGTAAAAAGTCGTAATTACCTCTATTTTGAATCCACAGGTGGCAGAATCTTTCTTTCCAATGAACTCTGAAGAAAATAAATATGCAAACAATTTTAAAAGTAGTTCAGTGGGTAAACTTCTGTAGTGAGTGTGGCCTCTGTTGCCCCTGGTCTTGGCCTTTGGTAACTCTTCAAAAGTTCCCATAGACTTGATATTCCAATGGAAGTGCCTTAAAGTTGAAAATGAAAATGTCCTTGCTATCGTAGAGATGTGTCAGGCCATTATGGTCAGGCCTAGCAGGGACTCACGCTGTGCTTTGATCTGGTCTGAAGATGTTGTCTGTCCAGTGTTTACTAAACTGATGAATAAATCGCATGATCCTTTGGCACTCTGCAATGCCAGCATTCTTTCATTTCTTTCCTTTCTGCCCAGCACTATCTACCTGCCAGCGCCTGAGTATTGTTTGTTGCATCCTCTTTTGTTTGCCTTCAATGTGAATTCAATGGTTCTTTTGTCAACATCCCCCTAATCTGTGGGATAAGCCTATACACACCAGCCAAAGTGTATGTAAGGGCATACACACTGTATAATAACACACAAGCTCCATGGGGCGGCATTGCCAGAATGTACCCTCAGATTTACTGCTTATCCTTTTCATGTCAAATGTGTACATTAGAAAACCATGTGATGATGATGCAAGGAAGTTTAACCACAATGTTTATTGAGTGTCTCATTTCTCATTACTGCTAATCTGTTTTTGAACAGCTTACTTCAAGCCATTCACTAGGCATACTTAAAAACAAAACTTTAGTGCTGCAAAGTTCCTCATGAGTGTGTTCACAAAGTGCGATGAATTCCCTGGTTAGACAACTTGGTCTGTCGTCACCTCGAGGCGCAAATAATAACAACCAGTTATTTCCTAACCGGCAGGAGCATACAACATGGCTGAATGGGATTCTGAAGAAGCACAAGTCGAGGCCCATCAGCGACCTAAGGAAGAGCATCTCAGATGGCCTGACTTTGGTCAATATCTTGGAGATATTATGTGAGTATTTTCCCTGTATGTCATACAGAACTGTACAGAAAAGTATGCCGAAAGACAAAATGGCGAATATTTCTGTTTGTTACTAAATTTGGGGTAAAAAAAAACCTTTTTTTTTACAGTTAAAAAATACAATTTTTTCAACAGTTTGAAAGTGATTTAGATGCATATGACTCTTGTGCACATATATTCAACGGATGACTTATGTTCAAATGTTCTGTTGAAGTGCATTTAAAAATTGTTGTCGTGAGGGTTCGTGAGTTGTTGGTATTTAGTGCGACCGCCTGAGTGTTACACCCACAGTTGTTTCCTTAGAGCAGTGCAAGTACTATCAATATCATGAGCACATTATCAAGTTTTAAAAAAGGTCATCCACCACTACTTTATGAAAAATATTTACCTATTCTATATACTCTCTCGGCTTTGAGAAAACCAAAAGGTGAGGTTGTAAAATCTGCAATCATTAGGATTCACCGTAGCATTTTCTCAGTATTTAGCAAGAGGGTTCCCCCAAAGTGTTTTATTTGAACCCGGTGCATAGCTTGAACTGCATTCCATGGCACCTGGCTAGTCAAGTAGTAAATTTTACTTGTCGCCCAGGGCTTACTATGACATTGAAGTCTACACATCTAAAAGATAGGGCCTACATGTTCATGTACAGTATGTGCTAACACCCCTACATTATGTTGTGACACAGGATGTTGTTACCTTATAAACCCTAAACCCTACCCTAACCATAGCATGGCATAGGTGTACAATGTAGATCACAATGAATTATTGAAACAAGGTCGTCTGATCATCAGCAGTAACCATATGAAAAACGTAAGCCAATTGCTAAATATTTTTGGGAACATTCTGGAGTTTGTTGGGAGTGGTGGGGAGATTGCTTGTTATACTATGCAGTTATGTATTACAACTCAGGTCACAAAGGTTCTCTTGGTCCACATTTGGCCACTTTAATAAGTCTTTCACTGAGACACTGTACAAATATTGTACTGTAGTTTCACTATGTAGTTTTTACCTTCAATTTCGCAATACATATAATAAAAAAAAGTTGCTGAAATAAGTGTTTGAATATGTCCCATTGAGCCTTATTCACACATCACAAGTTTATAAAATCAATCAACATCCCCCCTCTAAAAATGTAAGATATTTGTTTTCATTGAGCTGTGTATAGACCTACACTTCTGTGATGGTCAGAAGTTGAAGCTCGGGTTGTGTGATTGGACCATGGAGGTAATAGTCCCATGGAGGTAATGGTCGGAGTGAAAACTCACTGTACATTGTCATGTACGTACATGTACAGAGAATCCTTATGAGGTCTGGTGGGTCAAGCTAGGTCATTTAGTAATGTGACCTCGATTAAAGTTTATGCCTGATTTGTGGCCTCAATTGTGGCTCAATGAACTCAGGGATTTCTGTTTACGGTAATATCTAGATTGATTTGTTGGTGTTATGTCAACAATGGGTCTGAATCTAAATACAAATTACACAGAGGATTGGTTATTCTAAAATGGATGAGTTTGAATTTGGAAGGTCATTGATTACAAAAGTACACCATAAACCAAAAACACACATCTAAGCACTTAATAAGCAGTCCTTTTCTCACCCAATTAAAGAAAGTGCAGATACGGTGCACCATGGTGTACATACAGTGTAGGTGTTTGCTAACAGCTGGTGGACCACAAATTGGCAACACAAATTTCTGGTGATCCCGTAGTACTAGTTAGAAATATAAACCTGAAAATTGTACACAGGTTTCCTCCCCAGCCAATTACAAAATCAAGATGGTATTTCAGTTTCACCAGAAATGCCCCTCGTGCCTTAAAGACCAATGTGTGAAGATGTAGTTGCACCCACTTTAACTTCATAGCAAGAAGCATTTACTCCTTTTCTCTCTGACCCCCCCCCCTGACTTGAACATTTTACATGCCTTCATTACTAAAACTGTTACACACCATCATAAAATACCTACAGGGTGCATTGTGTACAATTCAGAGTGAATAGCTGTTCACCATAACAAACCCTTAGTCAATGGCATTCCTGTTAAACCAGCATTGCAGCTCCATACAAGCAGCCTATAATAGTCAAGCAACTTAGCCTTCTAATCCCAAGGCGCTGACCTTTGACACTTGTAGCAAGATTGCTTGGTTACCAAAATGCCCTGCAGAATCCAACTTTGTTATTAGTTCACCAGGGACTGAGTTTTTGTTGCCAAGCTCTCGTGGTTTGTATTGGGTTCTTTTACAACTGGTTTGACATTTAACTTTGAGCATTATAACAAACCCTGCATGCATATTGATGTAGAGCTGGTGCTAATATTGAAACCCCGAAATGTCATTTACTTTGAGGCCCTTCATTCACAAGCACAGAAAGTAAATCCATTTATTGTGTTCAAGTTTGCCTATAGCCTTGCTCGATCAGTGAGGACCAGGCACAATTCTCTTCAAGTATGGCAAGCAGTGTTGAAAAGCCTGCCTCTTTAATATGAAATGTGGACCATTGTAAAAGCTAAATGGTCCTGTTTGTTATGATAAAATGTCAATAAAAAAAAAATAATGATGTTTATTGAGAACCTGCCTCGTAAAAATTCATGGGAAATTTGAAACCCATGCCATTGATCTTTTGTACATAATGCAAAACAAGTTGATGGTGTGTCACGTAGCACTCTATTGTTTGCCTGTTTAAACAGAACTTCACCTTTGATCTTGACTTGGTAACCCCACAAGTCAGCTTGTAAACCCACAAGCTGAACTTAGTGTAGGGTTTCTAGAGAGAATTGGGCTGCACCAAGTGTAAATCATACATGTGCGAGGTGAAAATGGCAACAGTGATAACTGATATGAAGGTGTTGGGGGCAAATAAAGTGCACAAAGTTACTGGGCACCTTAGGTAATTGTCAAAGATTTCTCACTTGGTGTATCTCAACGAAAATTTGGACTCAATTGATCATTGAATTGCAAGAGAATAATAAAAGAAAACACTCAGGTTGTTTCACAAATTTGTGCGCTTTAAGATGCTTTTAATTAAGGCTTCAGGCCTGAAGTCTTTTAATATTTGAGTGAGAAATACCCTATTTCTCAAAAATTACATTACCTCAGAGGGAGCCGTTTCTTACAATGTTTTATACAATTTTAAGTGTTTCAAAAATGATTAATACCAATTACTTGATGTAGTGGCGCTTGCCATAAGTAGGCCTATGTGCTGTATATGACAGTCAAATCTCAACAAAGGCTGTGTACTTTTTGATAAAGTGGATAATCAGTTTACTGGCCTGGTACTTCACAGCTAGGCAATTGTGTCAATGCCCCTGGTCCTTGCCTTGGTGCCTACCTAAAATGCTTTTAGTAGAAAATTACATGTTCCTTATAAAGGTCAGGCTTGTGTTGCCTCTGGTCTTGGTTTGACCATGGTGCCCTTCAAAAGTTTCCCATAAACTTTAACATTTTCCAATGGAAGTGCCCTTTGCAAAATAAAAAAATTGCCTTGCCCTCTCAGTGAAGTTCCATATGCCTGAGAGGGTTCCCTTCTTTGCTATTAAAACAGAGAAACATCAGCCTGATTTTAGTGGTCATTGTGTATAACAAATTTGAATATTTGCATGAAAAGCCAAATGTTTTAAAACATGTTTAGCGTCATGCCTTTTTTTTTTTTTAAAGGAAGATTTTTTTCCCATAATGGCCGGCCGATGAATTTTGAGAGATAACCAGCTGGGCCATTTAATTTGTTGTTAAAACAATTGTCTGATATCGTTAAAATGTATTCTTTTGTTGTTGTTGACCTTCAGTCAACAGCAAGATCCAGGGTGTGCAGACCAGGCCCATTATCCGAGCCCAGAGATTGGAGAATATCAACCTCTGCCTAAGATTCCTGGAAAATAGAGGAGTTGACATCCAACACATCAGTGCAGACGGTAAGGTTTAACCAGATATGTAATGTACTTCCTACCCAAAGGCCCACATTTCATTCACCGAGCTGGAAAAAGATGCAAATTTTTTTTTAATTCAAGTTTTAAAATTTGAATATTATTATTCGAATGAAAATTGTTTCAATACTTCTCTTACTATACTATGCATGATATCCTTCCTACCCTACTTCAGTCTTGCAAAAATCAAACTAAATAGCCCTATATCATGTGTACATGTAGGCGCGGCCGGCCCATATGTTCAGTTAAAAGTTCCTACTTTTTTCCAAGGGATTATGTTTGAACTGAGCAGAACAAGACAGCCCCTCCCCTTACAAACAAAACTTGTGCCATATCGGATCAATGGTACATAAGTTCCCACAAGCTCTTCACCTAAAGAAAATATCAATAATTAAATAATTTGTTTGTGTAATATTTTGACATGGTGGTCCATTCAGTAGTTACTCACAAGTCCCAATTTCATAAAGCTGTTTTACAAAGCAGAAAATACTGCTTGACAAATTTCTTTGCTAAGCAAAAACTGAGTCGGGCACCAGTCACAACAGTGTAAGCTTAATGTAATTTTGGCTGTAACCTGTTTCTGTTTTAAAAGGGAATACTTGTCTGTGCTAAGCAAGTTTTTGTGCTTACAGGCTTTATAAAATCGGGCCCTGGTCCCTTAATGGCTCCTCATGTACAAAGATAACAAGCCTCTCCAGCCATTACTACTGCACAAGTTAACAAACTCAATGAACACGTACACTGTTTTTTCAGTGTCACAGCTCTTGATTTGTGGGACCCCCTGTGGTTTTTTCTCGAATCACTGATTTTGTTATTGGTTGGGTATGACAGCATTTGAACGCATTATCAATGCTGCATGCTAGTTAGCAGCCAACTACAGTTGACAAACAATGCATATATTGGACAATTGGGGACCAATCACAGAAGCCACACGCTATGTTGTTACTAGTGCTTATACGATCCAGTATTAAGAAGAGTTGATGTTGAACAAAATTCTGCTGGCCAAGATCGACAGGTTCATTCCTAATTAAACTACACAGTTGTTTGTTTAAGCCGGAAAAAGCCATTGAAAACTACTGACGTTGGAGACCTTTCATTCAAAATATATGGTTCATTTGAGGCACTACTTTGTTCTCCAGTGTATAGATTATATTATTAAGCCATTTAATATTTAACTTACTAAATTTGGGGTGTGTGATTCAAAACAATTTAAACTTAAAACATTTATTTTTCTAAACATTGACTTTTCTGACATTTCTCATGAAGTAGTTGCGGCAACACAATATCTGTTGTAGTGACAATATGACTTTCATGTACGTGTAGGTTTAGTGTAGATTGTGTTTTCTTTTTAATTGCACAAAAATGAAATATTTTGTGGGTTTGTCTTTGTTTCCAGAATTGACAGATAGTAATTTAAGAGCAACTCTTGCCCTCGTGACCTGCTTGAGAAAGAGATTTGAGGTAAACCATTCACAAATAATCATTAAGGCCCCCCTCCCTCCCCCTGATGGTACGTGTACATCATTTAAAACTCAAATTGTTGGTGAGTTCAAGAGGCTCAATTAACATGTACTGGGAAAAGTAACACTACATTATAATAGAAAGCTTGTTGAAACTCTCTTCTAAGGGAATTTAAACATAATTGGATCCAAATAAAATTTTCTTAAAATTTACAGCAATTCAAGCGTTACATTTTGCCAGGTTGATTCATACCAGTATCAACTTCATACCAGCAAGCATCAAAATTCATGAATTTTTATTGGTCCTATGATAGATGCATGTGTAGTGCTTTCATCCAATTTCTTTATTGTGTTCTTGTTTGGATTAATTAAATAAATATATATTATTATTATTCTATATCATAGTTATGTGATGGGCATTTGAACACTAATGTTGAATTTGCTCAAAGTGAAGAAATGTATTTATTTAACAATATGCAAGAAATTCCAGATTAAATTGTTCATTATCACGTAGACTTATATGCATCAATATCAAGAAACACCAGGGCAACCCTTTAATGTTTGCTTTGATCCGGTGAAAACAAACTTAGGCATTCCTTCTTGAATAAAAGATACTGTATAATTTGCCAATGAATGTTACAGGCGTTTCATACAAGCAGTAGTGCACATGGAGGCGGGTCAAGTACTTCAATTGATAAATCAATCCGACCTCCCACTGAGATCAGTCTACAGCCCTCGCTTGGCAGAGATGTCAGTATTCATAGTTTCCACAGTCAACTCAGCATACACAGCCAGGTAAACTCACCAAGTCACGTAGTTTTTTTTTAATTGTTAAAACAAATATTAACCCTTTCCTTACCATATAGGTGTGACTTTAGTCGACTGCACTCAAATACCCCATCTTCTTTACCATTGGCGACTTTAGGCGACCATGCTTACACACAAAAAGCACTCAAGTCTGGGCACAAGGCCATTTGAATGAAGCTTTAGGTTTGTCCAT
The DNA here is from genome assembly GCF_032118995.1 of Asterias amurensis. Classification (NCBI taxonomy): domain Eukaryota; kingdom Metazoa; phylum Echinodermata; class Asteroidea; order Forcipulatida; family Asteriidae; genus Asterias; species Asterias amurensis. The sequence continues at coordinate 21,338,096 of NC_092648.1, forward strand.
GTTCACACTCCATACCCAGGCTGATCGTCATTGGAAAGATAGATGATGGCAGGCCTGTATGCTTCGTTGTTGAAAGGGAAAGGGCACCAAGGCATTTTCTCTGTGGTAAAGGGCACCCTATGAGGAAAATGTAAATTTCTACTGGAGCATTTCAAGGGCACCAAGGCAATGGCAAGGGGCAACGAAGGCAATCGCCTTCGTTGCCTCCGTGAAGTATCAGGCCTGTGATGGTAAAATATAATCAGTTTGCTATTATGCAATATCTTCAAATTGACAACCCAGAGTACACAGAAAAATGGAAGGAGGATTAGACTGACAAGATGGAAAAAAGATCAACAAAAGCTGATGGCAAAAATGTACAGAGATTGAATTATTGAGCTATCTAACCCGGTGTTAATGTTATGTCAAGTTCGCCTGTCTGAAACCAAAATTTATTTGGGTCGACCTAGAGTTGCTCCTAATCTATTTGTTTGGCTGCAACTCTGGCAGGCCTGTTTGAAACGGGTGTGAGATGACTAAAGACTGAAGTACATATGTGACCCACTCTGTGAAAATGAGTCACATGTCGCCCAATGCAATTTTTTTTTCTTTTCTTTTTAAGATCTTTAGTTGCATGGTTAACCTTTAGAACACTTACTTTTAGCCAATAAAGCTATGAATACAACAATTTTGTGATCATACTTATGTCTAATTTGTATCCTTTTGCACACAATGGTAGTTTAAAATATCATTTTACTTGTAATTCGTTTTTCACAAAAAATGGTGTAGTGGCTGATTTCAAACGGGAGTAACTCAGCAACGCGATACACCCCAAAGCTTAGACACATACCAAATTACTGCTGCCGCTGTGTTCTTTCCAGCCATGCATATAACTCAATTCCTGAAATTGCCTACATCTGACTCATTTTCACAGAGCGGGTCACATGTATAAAGAGGGAAAGACTCGAAAGTTGAGGGAATGCTAAACAGTAAAACATAACAGCTGTACAAAAGTTTTAAAATATTCAGTTATTCTGATTATCCCATAAGGATTGGGGGCATGATATTCTTCCTACTTTAGCCTGATTTCATTTTTTGTGACCCTTGGGAAAAATCAGAAAAATTGTGATTTGATTGTGATAGCCTGAAAAGTCTATTAAAGCCTACACTATGTGTTTATGTAGGTCATCCCTTTACTCAATAAAATTCTTCTGTACTCAAATATCATGCCTGATTTTGTCTTCTAGATAAAATTTGTATAATGAGTGTCCTGTTATATGTTTATCATGCTAATCAAAGTTTTAAAATCATACAAATTAGCGTGATAGTATTTTTTTACTGAACTTTTTTTCAAACTATTTGATGAAATGTGTGGGATTTTGAAATAGTTTTTCAATTTTGCCAATTTGTTTTTGTGTTTTGCAGCATTCTGATGGTAGCCCAGCAAGATCTAAAAGTACAGACATACCAGGTGAGAGGAGTTTTATTATTCACTCTTTGCTTTAAATGAAAACAGTAAATTTGTGAAGTGTTTGTTGTTGTTGTTGTAGCCCAACCAATACCAATAGGAATAGCGACAGTCTGAGGTATTTATGAATTTAAAATTAGAACCAGTCTTAAGGCTCTTATAAGAAGAACACAAACTCCCCTTTTGGCTGATACAAACACTCCCCTTAGAAATGTACAGATCCAGTTGCATTAAGGACCGATGACGTTCTGTTAAAAATTTCACTCTGAAAGAGTACCAAATAGAATGACATCAATATAAAACCACAAGGGATAGAATGACATTACACCATTTTGGCTGCCTGGCTCCATACACCATTAGACATGTATGCTTCATTTTTTAAAAGGGCAAGAGCACCGAGGCATGTCTCCTTTCTTGGTAAAGGGCAAATTTCTACAGCATTTCAAGGGCACTGCCTTCTTTGTCTCTGTGAAGTATCAGGCCTGCGTCACTTTATTTAATTGGTAAAGAAATATTCACATTTTTTTTTTTTTTTTTTACCTCATAGCTGCCATCCCTTCTGAGCATGAAGAGCCCGCCCATCCCATCAGCCCCGCCCCCATGAATGGAGATGCAGATCTTATCTTACCGGGTACTATGGCAGACTCTGATCCTGATGAGCCAAGGCCTGAGTCTGCAGACAAACCAGAGGCCACTGTCATTCCAGTAAGAAACGTTCACTATTCATAACAAGTCTCTCAACATCCAATACAGTTTTTTTTTTTTTTTTTTTAACTTTTGCGTGCTTTTATGTTGTTAAGAATAAATCTTACTTTGTAGGTTGCTCTGATTTAGGCCGATTTAGGAGAAAATTAATTGAAAATCAACCATTCTTTCCATGTTCTGATAATCAAGTTTGAAAATCTCTCTGTTAATGATTACTGAGACTTCTCTGTTCTGGAAAGAACTGTCCTGCTTTTTAACCACTACCTGGGCAGAAGGTAGGAAATCGGCCTGGGCTTCTACTTTGCTTAAGTGGATCGAGGGGACTTCTCGATATTAACTTCACTACCGCAGAGTCAGTTCTTAATTGGTCGCAACGTCATCACATAATTGTGAATCAAAATTGTCAGCTTCACTAGCTCTATGAAATTAAAACCAGGGCGTGAGTTAAGTGCGCTTGCCGCCCAGCACCAACATGCCACAAGAGGTGTCACTTCAAACCTGAATTCAGCACACACCCACTGTCATTTCTATTCATTATTTGTCTAATTTGTGTCCCTACAGACAGTGACAGAGCTAGATTCTCAGGGTGTATCTCAACATGGGGGAGGTTTAAGGAAACAACAATTTACCGGCAGTCCCAAGAAATCATTCCGACCTCCAGTATCAAGGCAGCGCAGCTCTATGGATGGTGAACAGAGTGTAAGTGGCTTATTCAAGTGCTTATTTAATGAAAAACAAATAAAGATTAACTCTGCTTTTTGGGCTTCACTTGAGGGATTTTGTTTAAAGGCAGTGGACACTATTGGTAATTACTCAAAATAATTATTGGCATAAAACCTTTCTTGGTGACGAGTAATGGGGAGAGGTTGATGGTTGAAAAAGTTGTGAGAAACGGCTCCCTCTGAAGTGCCATAGTTTTCGAGATAGAAGTAATTTTTTCCACGAATTTGATTTCAAGACCTCAGATTTAGAACTTGAGGTCTTGAACCATATAAACGCACACAACTTTGTGTGACAAGGGTTATTTTTTCTTTCATTATTATCTCGCAGCTTCGATGACCGATTGAGCTCAAATTTTCACAGGTTTGTTATTTTATGCATATGTTGAGATACACCAACTGGCAAGTCTTTGACAATTACCAATAGTGTCCACTGCCTTTAAGTGAGTTATATAAATATCTTAAAACTCAATGCTTGAATGTGAATTACATGCAAGCCCTGTATATCATGAGCACAGATTTAAGAACTAGAATGACACAAACCGAAATATAGCACTGTAATTTACTGTGTACAATACCCAGGTTGTCTGACTTTCAAAAGGCTGAAACATCTTATCTAATAGTGCAAAAAGGGCAATGAAACTAGGTTTTTATTAATATTGTTCAACATTTTTCAGAAAACAAAAGCATACAGCAGGCATTAACTCCTTTCCCCCAGCGTTTGGTTTGTACACTTGTAAAAGTGTGGATATTTGTGAACAGCCTCTTGAGCAAGTCATTGTACCAGACACATTATTCCAATCGAACTCGCAAATATCAAGTGTGGATTATTTGTTTTTTTTGTTTTGTAGCCTGTGTTATCTCCAGTACGGGACGCCGTTTCCCAATCAGTAGAAGAGAGGTTGAAGAGTCTTCTAGACAGTCCGACTCCTGGACGCAAGTTTAACAGAAACATCTCACAGCAGCAACCGGTAAGTTCCTGTGTTCCTGTGTATGTTCGGCAAAAAAAAAAAAAAAAAAGTTTTAGCGTCCCTGCGTTCTTTCTTTTTTTTGTCTTTAAAGCAATTGCACAACATCGGTAAACAGAATTGTCCAAAGGCCTACACTTTGTGTATCACAACTTGCATATAAAGTAACAAACCTGTGAGAAATTAGGCTCAATCGGTCATCGGAGTTGGGAGAAAACAACGAGAAAACGCACTCTTGTTTCCACACGTTTCGCCGTGTCATGACATGTGTTTAAAATAAATCTGTTGTTCTCAAAATCGAGAATTGATAATTGTTTACATGTTTTCTCAAAAAGTAAAAGCATTTCATGGAAATGTATTTTAAGGGAAGTCTTTCACCATTACCTTCTGCAAACCCTGTAAGTTATTTGTAAATTTGTGAACTTTTATATTTAAAACAAAAGTGTGTTTTTAATTTACACTTGAAAGTCTGGAGTGAGTTGATGTTGCGAATGTGCTTTGGTAGAGAGTTCCAGCATCATCCTTGAGAAGAGTTGTATTTCAGTGATCCACACACAAAGCCGGAATAATGACTGTGTATTTGTTTATTGAATTAAATTGATAGCCGATCGACGACGGTGAATTATTAGAACCCCCACCACCAAGGAGACCCAGCTACGCCAACGACGACGACAATGAAGAAAGAGAGGCAACTTTAGAAGAGAACAAACTACAAGCCATGCTGGAGGATCCCGATAACTTTGAGGACTACCCCAAGGACTGGGATCGTTACGTCTCAGGATATGTTGTAAGTTTTATAACTCTTGGAGACACGAACAGAGACCTTTCAACTCGCTTTACATTTTCCTGGTTCAATTTGGCTGGACTGTTTCTTTTCACACAGGATTGTTGAAACTGAGGATTACAAAAAAGCAGAAAGTGTTTTGACAGGGTGCAGGGATGTGATTTCGCTGTTTTTAACCGGAAACTCATTTTTTTCTTCTTTTTTTTTTACCCCCACTGTTTAAACAAAACATATATTTAACAACTCCATGTACTTGGATCAAATTCATCGAAATAAAATGAGATAAAACCATATGGAACACCCCAGATTGCTGAGTAGGGCTTTCAAAACCAAGGATAAATGTATGTAAGCAGGCTTCACACTTTGCGCTCGTAGTTCAGGTTTTTTGTTCATCAGCCTATCACATCCCTGAGAGTGAGGCCCTCCCTGCTAAGCTCGCGAGGTAAAAACCAGTAGGAGTGTCGCTTAAAAAAAGGTCCGAACAACAGGAGGTTTTCTCAATTTACAGGGATAACAGATAGTCGCTTAAAAAAAGTCTGAACAATAGGAGGTTTTCTCAATTTACAGGGATAACAGATATGTGTGTGTGTTTTCCGGTGTTTGTGTTTAGAATGTCTGACCACAAGAAGTGTTTTGCAATTTTTCTTTCTCCAGCCGTCCAATTCCACCGAAAAGATGGAAGGACCCAGAGCCCAGAGACTGCTTGATCGTCAAGCTGCTCCTCCTTCCCAAGCCAACTCCGGCCAGGGAAGGACCCTACCATTCTTCCATGCGCCACCTACGCAGCATATGGGACCACTCCAGACCCCCTCACGGATGGACAACCAAGCACTACTGATGAATGGGTAAGTTCTTCTTGATTGTTGTTCCTTTTTTTTCCTTATTCCTCTAAGCCCTCTATTGCCAAAGATGTTTGCTCTTTTGATGAATGCCACCACACCTATGGTTTTTGGTTTTGTGACAGTAAGAGACTGGCTATATAGCATTGTGTTTGTTATCCTGATCGATTCTGGAAAGGGTGTTGATATATTGCTTCTTTGCTCATAGGATTGGAATCGGTGAAAACAGGTTTAGTGGTTAAAGGCAGTGGACACTATTGGTAATTACTCAAAATAGTTTTTCGCCTGAAACCTTACTTGGTAACAAGTAATGGAGAGCTGTTGATAGTATAAAACCATGAGAAAAACGGCTCCCTCTGAAGTAACGTAGTTTTCGAGAAAGAAGTTATTTTCCATGAATTTGATTTCGAGACCACAGAATTAGATTTTGAGGTCTCAAAATCAAGCATCTGAAAGCACACAACTATGTGTGACAAGGGTGTTTTATTCTTTCATTATTATCTCGCAACATCAATGACCAAGTGAGCTCAAATTTTCGCAGGTTTGTTATTTTGTGCATATGTTGAGATACACCAAGTAAGAAGACTGGTCTTTGACAATTACCAATAGTGTCCAGTGTCTTTAAGCACCTTGCATCCTTTGGTAATTTAACTATATAAATCCAGTTATTATTATTATATAAGTACAGGTGTTTTCTTTATTCTATTTTCCAGATCCCAGTCATTACCCATCAGGGAGAGACTCAGTCAGGGTAGTATGTATAGTGATGATGGAAGGAGTAACAGACCCTATGATATGCAACCACCGGGTTCAAGGGTACGTAATATTTAATCCACCTTCATAAATCCCTGAGACAGTTGTGCTATTCCTATTAAAACCGGCCGTCTAAGAACTCGTCACCACTCTTTTATTCCCTTATTATCTAGATTTCTGAGTTCTGTTATTAACATTTTTGAGTAAGATACTCGCTTCTGGCCTTGTAGTTAATTATCAGCCTTTTGAATACTCTTTTCCTCAATCTGAGCAAAAGATTTTCGATTCAAGCCCTGACTATAACAGAATTTTATAGTTTTGAAGATTTGGTTTTTCTTTAGCTGAAAGATCAAGACTTTTTTTTTTAACACAAATTTGTTGGGTTTAAATTTGCAGTTTCAGATGCAGCGTTATCGTCAAGAGGATGAATCTGTAGCATCCCAGAGCAGGACACTGCCAAGCTACACCGACCACATCCAGAGACACCCACCAAAGTCTCGCTCCTCAAACCCAAACAATCCTAATGCCATGTATGTTCCGGAGGGGTCAAGACAGCAGAGCATGATACAGCAGCAACAGCAGCAGCAAAGATACCCACCGGATTGGCAACAGCCAAATAGGAGAGGGGATCAGTTTCAGAGATGGGGGCCGGACTACGAGCAGTGGCAAGACTTTGATCAGATGGCACCAGACGCAGATCATCAAAGAGGGCGAAAGTATTTAAATCATATGCAAAACAGTGGCCCGCTGAATCAGCGTGGTATTCCTATGGAGGAGCTGTCGAGGAGACCAGACTATCATTATGGGCAAGGCGGCGGCCCAAATCAAGACTCAAAGAACCCCTACATATACCTAGATCGCTCCTCATCAGATCAAAGGCACCAACCCTACCTCATGAATGGAAATATACTCAGCTCACGGGACTACGCCTTTACCCAGAGTGGCTCTTCATCGCGGTCGAGCACCCCGCCATTACCTCCCCTGTCACCTGACAACTCTGACATCGATTCGACGCCGAGCTCGCCGTACTTCAATAAGAAGTCACAGCGTTCAGTTAGTGTGGGCGTTCTACCCTCCAGAGTTCAATTTCCACTCTATGGACCGAACGATTCCATCATGGGTCTGAAGAAACGGAAAGGAAGTACCAACAGAAGTACCCCCTCCCACAAAGGGTTTGAACCTAAATCAGCTGCTAGGAAGAGCGCTGGCAAAGGAAAGAGGAAGATAGGTAAGGGAGCCAAGTCAAGTAGTAGTCTGGGACCAGCGAGTGAAACGGCCCCTAATAAGAGGAAATCTCCTAATAATAGAGGTAAGACAGTGCTGACAAACCTGTTGTGTTATTTTATAAGATTCAAAAGTTTGACATTCAGAGTTGCCAAAACTAGGAGATCGTCATCTTTTCTGTGCTTTCACTTTTTATTTGGTTACTTTTTTTATGTAAATCTAAACCAAGGGTGAAAAAAAAAAACTTTTTATATCAGAAATGTGTTCACAAGCACCTCTTTCATGAGGAAATCATGTTCACTGTTTTATTTATGTTTTAATCTTGCACCCTGATTTTGTGATGAGTTTACCGCAGTATCGTATTAGACTCAGTTTTCTGCATTTGTTTCATGACTTTTCTTATTGCTCTGTATTTTACCTTTTTGCTGTTTACTGTTCGCACACAAGGTCATTAAGGATAGCAGTTGTAACACTAATAAGGCTACATTGTCTAAATAAATAAATAAATCTGATTGAATGTTGTCTCTTTTTGGTTTTCGGATGACCAGCCTTGCCAACAGCTCCACACCTACGCCAAGTCAACGAGCACACTGAGAACACTGACAGTGATCGCAGCTCCCACCACTCCAACCAGCAGCCGAGCGATTCAGAGGACTCAGACTTGGCCTCCCAGCTCAGCCCCCTCCCTTCTAAATCACCCCTGAAGATCACCGACGCCCACCAGCAGTCTGCGACCGAGTCGGTGGAGCCTCCAGATCCGGACAACATCCGGCAGCAGCTGGTGGACCTAGAAAGGATGTACAATGAGATCTTACAGGTGATCGGAAACGACCGGAAGGAGCGGTTACTTGAGAACCCGGGGGAAAGGGGCTCGGTTAGTTCCATGAGCACAACGTCTGGCAAGACTCCAAACAAAAGCAAAGGTAAGCAATAGTTTGCTTCTAAATTGATGATCAACTTGACCCATACATTGGCTGTGAATTGATAGAAATACTGAGACCCTGTATTTATCTTTCGATAATTATGTTGACAAGAAACAATCTATGACCCTACCTGTAATTGTAACCTGCCAATTTTAGTCTGAAAATTGTGCTTATTTTATCAGCCTGGGACACTGGTAGGCTTAAAGCTAAAAGCTTCTCCAATATTGAATTATTTTCGGACTTTTTTGTGTCATATGAAAGTTGAGTCTATATGCTATCAATACAAATAAACCTTTTACCCCAGAATCATATATTTTTTTATTCAGCAGCCATTTCAAAAGTGTATAGTTTATTTTTGAGACACCCTGTAGTTTGCTTTTGATTGATGATCAACTTGATGGTAAAAAAATGAGACACTGTATTTAGCTGAAATATTTTGTTTACGTCTTTTGATTATTATGTTGACAAAAAGCAATCTATGATCCTACCTTTAATTGTAACCTGCCAATTTACAGTCTGAAAATTGTGCTTATATTATCAGCCTGGGACACTAGTAGGCTTAAAGCTAAAAAACTCCTCCAGGTTTTTGTTATATGTCACATTCTTTAAAATTATTTAATTTCCTCGCTTCACGAATCCCAAAACAGGAAACCAGGTATTAATTTCAAATCCCTTTAATAACCACACAGCACCATCAGCCAAGGTTGGCAAACGACGGGAGAAAGACATCAAACAAGTCAACAAACGATTCGCCCGTGTTGAGTCTCACGTAGTCACACTTGCTCGCAGCGTGGCCCACCTCTCCTCAGAGCTCAGGTCACAGAATGCCATGTTCCACGAGATTGAGTCGTTACGTCATGAAATCAACCAGATCAGAGACATGCAGGTTTTGAACGCCAGCGATGTACTGAATGGAGGGATGAGGTTCCGACCAATCGTCCCATTGTGCTCCAACCCAAACAAGATCAAAAAGTTGACCAAGTGAGTATCCGAGTGTCCAAATTGGTAGATTTTTACAAGAATGCAGAAATAGTTACTAACCTGCAGAGGAAGCTGTACCTGTCTTCCATCAATAGGACCTATGTTTTACTTCAGGCCTCGCAGCCTGTATTCTTTAATTTCAAAATGGGCAAAGGCACCAAGGCATTTTCTCCTTAGTGAAGGGCACCCTATGATGAAATTGTAAATTTCTACTGGAGCCATTTTCAAGAATGTTTGTGTTCATCAAATCTCATCCCTGATCTTTACATGCATTTTGACTCCCCAAAAAGGCAGGCCATGGTTAGACAGTAGCCTCATGACAGGATGTTGCAAGGGGTGAATCTACAATCCGCCAGACTCAGCTGAATTTTCTTTTAACAAACATGATACCTACTTTATTTTGTTCCAGATTTTTCGGTGAGGAACCTCCCATGTTGACGATGTTCTTGAAAGATCTTGGATATGAGGTAAAAGAAACTACCAAAATGGTTCTGAAAATCAAGAGTGACTAAAGCAGGTTACAATAGCTCAGAATACAATAGTGTGTCTTAAAAAATGGTTTGTGTTCCAATTTTTTGTGATTGATTGATTCAAAATCCGCTCATCCTACCACAGAGTTGACAGAAAGATTGTCCACCTTTGAATTAGATTCTCTATTGTTTTTTTGGTTAAAGTATTAGTCAGTTCACTTCAGACGAAAACAATTTTGCAGGTTGTGTACTACATGTACCATTACGATCTCTATTATATAAACAAATAGGCTTTCAAGGTCATTACCTAAGTATGATCTTACCTTTAATAACATTACCCCCCCCCCTTCACTGGATGTCATACAAACATCTCACTGATTTTCTTTACAGAAATATTCTTCACTATTTGAGAAAGAGGGCATTGGCATGGTTGAGCTGCCGTACCTGAGCGAAGAGAGACTTGAGAACATTGGAGTACCTATTGGACCTCGACTACGCATCTTACAGGAGGCTCAGTTAATGGTCTGATGAAGAGATTTATGGAGACAGTCTCAACAAGATGTCAAAGCCTACATACCCTGCTGCTGGAAGATGGGAACGAACTCATTTCTCAATCAGTATTATCAAACTCATTTAGCTGCTTATCGGACTATCCCACAGTTTCTTGGACTGATTGGGAGTAATCCGCGATATGAGAAAAACCCAAGAGAATCTCAGCGGCTATCAAAGGTTTACCCGGTAATTTGCATTTAAGGGACATGCTTTATCTATGATTTGGTCTATGAAAAGCACTTTAAATCATTTGTTACAAACTGATATGGTTAGAAAGATCTTTTAAAAGTAGAACATATTGATCCACACAATTATGCCTCAAAATGTTCCTTTTACGTTGTGAACTAATCTGCACGCTATTTTGTGGAGTCAAATTTTTCACTCCAGAAAATGGTTGATTGTGTTTAGTTCACAAAGTAAAAGGAAATCCGTGCAATTGCATAACATTTTACTGCTAAGCACAACTAAACAGGATACCAGTTACATTTTGTACATGTAGAATAGTATGTTAGCTGGCAACCTTATTCCGTTAGGCATACCTTTTGTGCTTAGCATGTTCTATGAACTTGGTCCCTTGGGAACCAGGCTACCTACTCATGCTTCACTTTTTTTTGTACCAGGAAAAAAAAAACATGTTGCCTTGCTATTTTCCTTCCATAAAATGCTTCCTAAATAGTATATTTTTTCTTAAACTTAAAATATGGAGCTATTGAACCAAATAAACTATTGAACCTTGATTTTGTTATGATGAAGTATTATGAATCTGTTTGTGTGGTTTTCTTTTATTCAGTTATTTTGTTGCTAATTTTTTTTGTTCTCAAGAGAAATTAGTCCCTTTTTAAAAATGTTCAATGGGTTTTTAAAAATTATGTCTTCTTCCAACACCAATCCAATTTAAAGGCACTGGACACTATTGGTAATTACTCAAAATAATTTTTAGCATAAAACAGAGAACAAAATACTAAGTCCATTTGACAGTAGACTTGTGGACAAGTTGTTAATGTTCCTACGCAGTGAGATAGTCGAGTTGTCACTGCTCTCGCGCGAACTGCTGGTTGCCGAATTATGAGGAGTAGAGTCGGGCAGCGCGCAGTAGTCGCGCAACCAGCATTCGCGCGGAGAGCACCGGTGCAAGTCGACTATCTCACCGCGTGGGACCATAAACGACTTGTCCACAAGTCTAATTTTACAGTGCTCAGCCACCAATGCAGTCATTTCCATGGATGGGTCCTCTACCTATTATTCAATAACTTCCAAATGTGTATATAATTCAATGCTCTCCTATTTATGACTATTGTTACTTGCCATATTGAACAATGTTTTTGTATTAGTTTATATATTTGTATTTTCACTCATGAATTGTGCTGTTTTCTTAAGGTTTTCCTGTTATTCTGGGTCAAAAAGCTGGCTATTTCGTTCCCGAATTCCAGGCACTCTAGTATAGGTATTGCCGCGGCAGTTGAAACTGCCATTCAATTTCACTATATGTATTATTCAATTCAACTAGGCCTTCCATTTAACTTAGCGAAAGTTCGTCATAGGCTGCTACAAGCAGTTACGAATTTGTGATTGTTTTGAATCGGGTTATCTTTTTTAAAGGCACTGGAAAACTTTTGGGTAATTGTCAAAGATGTGTATTCTCACTTGCATAAAATAACAAATCTGTGAAAATGTTGACTCAATTGGTCATCGAAGTTGCAAGAGACAAGGAGAAACACAAATTTCTGCACAAATTTGTGTGATTTCAGATGGCTAAGGCTTCAGGCCTGAAGTTTTTTAATATTTAGAGTGAGAAATTACCTCTTTATCAAAAGAAATGTTACTGCAGAGGTAGCCGTTTCTCACGATGTTTAATACTATCAACAGCTCTCTATTGCCAAGTAAGTTTTTATGCTAATAATTATTTTAAATAATGACCAACATCGCCAGTGCCTTCAAGGCATGGCACGAACGAAGAATTGCATACAAACGAAGTTAAATTGAGCAATATTGTTTCGAGGAGGTTTCAATTTCGTGCCAATTAAAATAACGCGACTGTTAAATTGCAGCTTATTTGCCGAGAATGACCGGGCTAATGATTACAATTCAAGATTCAAAAATCACATTCCGTTCATACTAAAAGTCTTCCACATTATACTGAGACAAGTGACAACGGGGATGCATTGATTTTCAGTACTTTGTTTGCGGAAATAAAATTGTTAAAGGGGGGGCGGGTAGTTTATAAAATTCAAGTACTTTTGAAATGTGGTTTATGGTAATTGTGACAACAAGGAAGTACGCCGCTCTGTTTCAATCATGTGAATTATTACCGACTTGCAAAAGGTTACGTTCTAAAAAATAAATACATACCTTTTCTGAAAAAAATACCCCACTTGTTGAAGCTGGTACTTTTGTTTCTATAATCAAATATTTGTTAGACATTAGTCATTTAAAGGCAGTGGACACTATTGGTAATTACTCTAAATAATTATAAGCACAAAATCTTACTTTGTAACGAGTAATGGGGAGCTGTCAATGGTATAAAAAATTGTGAGAACAGGCTCCCTCTGAATTATTGTAGTTTTCGAGAAAGAATTAATTTTCCACGAATTTGATTTTGAGACCAGTCAGATTTAGAATTTGAGGTCTCGAAATTAAGCATCTGAAAGCACATAACTTGGTGTGACAAGGGTGTTTTTTCTTTATCTCGCAACTACGACGACCAATTGAGCTCAAATTTTCACAGGTTTGTTATCTTATGCATAACTGTTGAGATACACCAAGTGAGAAGACTGGTCTTTGACAATTACCAATAGTGTCCAGTGTCTTTAACATTATGTTAACATAATTTGTTCCAAAATTGCCGCCGTTCATTGAAAAAAGTATAATTATTAAGGTAGGTGTTTGGGAGTTTATGAAGGGTTTGCCTGAACGTCACGGTCTGACGTCACACTTCGTGGCTCGTGAATTATGCTAAAGCTAACTTTCAATTTGTTAACATACCAAAAAATGAATTTAACCAAAATCAAATTCACTAAAACAGTTGGCATTTGCTGTTTACTACACGTCACTTAAAATACACTGTTTACTATGGGAGATCCTATAATTTCAAACTATTTCATAAACTTTCACAATGCAATTTAAATTAAATTGATAGAAAAGTACTAACAAACATAGGAGGGATATGCCTATATTATTCGCCCTGCGTTTTGCTCACCTAAACAAATTAGAAAGTAAACAACCTCTTGTGAAATTTATTGGATCGGTGCTTAATTCTCCATGAAGTGTAATTGGCCATGTAGATTGAACTGACGTCAATGTGTGAATATCTAATTTAAAGCCAGGTATTAAAACTGTGCGCATGCGGCATCTAGTCTTGCCCTTTTACATTTTACACATGCGCGACTTGCGATCACGTCAGCCCTAAGGAGAAGGCAATAACACTGCTTCGTGTTTTATCCATCACCTTAAAGGCACTGGACACTATTGGTTATTACTCAAAATAATTGTTAGCATAAAAAGTTACTTGGTTACGAGCACTGGAGAGCTGTTGATAGTATAAAACATTGTGAGAAAAGGCTCCCTCTGAAGTGACGTATTTTTTTAGAAAGAGGTAATTTCTCACTCAAATATTAAAAATCTTCAACTGAAGCATTTTTATAATGTATCTGAAAGCACACAAAGTAATGCAACAAGGGTGCTTTCTTTCATTATTCTCTTGCAAATTCGACTGATGAGCCCAAATTTTCACAGGGTTGTTAGAAGTGGTCTATGACTATTACAAAACGTGTCCAGTTCCTTTAAGCTATGTGTTTCCCTGATTGAACAACGCCTTGCATTACAACGATGCGAGATGATTCACCTCAGACTGTGCTAGTCGAACCAAAGTAGGCTAACGCCGTGAACACTCACACTCACGCCTATGAGAGAGGACAGATTGGACCGCGTGCTCTGGCATCAGCATACGCAGTTTTAATCACGGAGCTAACAAGCCCACTTTTGACAGATGCAGTGCTATCTACTGACGATAGGAAACCCGTATGATGTCGTTGAACACTAGGCTGTGTAGAGCTGTGCACAACGATGACGCTTTACATGTCCGTTGATGCTTTTTGTGTGCGACCCAACCCAATTGAACGGAGAATCATAATGAGGAGAAAATACGTACAGCTGTAATGCAACATCATAATGTGCTCTCTCTGTATTATGTACGGGTGTCGACATTAGGGTTTTCTTTCAAACTGAATCATCAGCAGCGGTGCCGACATGTTACGGACTCTAGATGCAGTGAGCAATCCTCGTTGATGCCACGAGCGAGGGAATGGGTCTTATGTTCAGCAGCAGGCATCATTGACGCCAAAGGCAAAAAGCAAGGAATCTCGCATCGTTGAGCGGCTCTCCTTCTTCGATTATTAATCTCATGTCGCGTGTTATGCATGGACACTATTGAAAAACATCGCCTGCATTCATACATCATCGCCGGTGAAATACATGTTTATTAATTTGTAATTTTGGCCTCGCGTTTTCTCATACTGTGTACAGATCGGATGATGGGCTGAACACACAATTTACACGTCTCGAATGTGGTGTGGTTGACGTAGTAGGGTAGTCGTTTCCAGTCATGGCTGCCTCGTCCTTGCTCGAAAAGATAGGGGACTTTTTGGAGTGTCAAATATGCCTCGAGACCTTCAAACATCCCAAAGTATTGCAATGTCTTCATACATTCTGCCAAAACTGTCTGGACCAAATGGCTCCCGATGGAACAGTAGTTTGTCCCACATGTCGGGCAGAGACCATTCTACCGAGGGAGGGTGTGATGGACCTGAAGAATAACTTCGTATTGGCAAATCTATTAGAGCTCGTCACCTCCCTCCAGAAGCCATTGGTGGGTGAAATAACAGCTGATGGAAACTTCAATACGTCTTTCATGTGCTCCAATTGTGACGAGAGCAGTGCACATGCTACGTCACGCTGCCTCAACTGTTGTGAGTTTCTCTGCGTTGAGTGTGTGGCAGCCCATCGGCGATTGAAGGCCCTACGCCACCATGTTATGCGAGATATCCATGCCTGGCTAGCGGCCGGAGAGCAGGTAGGTCAAAGCCACGACATGAAGAGCGAGCAGAATGGTTGCAGTAGTAGTGGTACCTATACATGTTCTGAGCACACGAATGCTGAAGTCACTGCATACTGCGAGGCATGTGACCTTCTCGTCTGTGAGACATGCAGCCGCACCGAGCACACCCGGTCCCCACACCGACTGGCGACCATCCACGAAGCAGCTGAGAGACAACGAGAAGAAATCAAGACCATCCTGGCTGAATGTAAGAGAAAGCTAGGTGTTTTCTCTACAGCCATTGAATGCACCGTCCAGATCGCCAGGGACCTGCAGCGTCGCACCGACCGGGCTCAGAAAGATCTCCAGAACACTTCCCGTGAGTACATCAGGCTGATCCAAGAAGAGCAAAGCCGGCTCATCAACGAGCTCCACAAGAAGAAAGAGGACAAGGAGAGTGAGATGGCCGCCCACATCGACAGCCTCCAACGAGCTGTCGACATGATCCGTAACATGTGCTCCCTAGCAGACAACTCACTGATTAACGGGAGTCATGTGGAAGTTTTGCGCGCCAAAACGCAGCTGATAAATCGACGCCAGCAGTTGGACCGTGTGAGCATACGTAATATGCCCATTGACACCAGCTCACTCAGATTTGTGCCCAGTTCTGAACCAAACCTCATGGAAAATAAATTAGGCCACATTGAAGACTTGAGTTGAGGTTATAAAATTAAAAGTGTTACTATTGTTAGTCAGGCCCGTTACCAGGTGGTTTTTTTTTTTTTTTTTTTTTTTTTTTTTTGGGGGGGGAGGGGAATGAAGGCCCCATTTCAAGCCATAGGTCAACCTATGAGCCCGTTTTCTTTCGCGCACCATTTTCTGCATTGGTTTTGTGGACTTTTTGTTACCCCCCCCCCCCCGCCCCCGCCCCCATGGTCAAGGGCCTGATGTTAGCCTATAATATGTATGGGTCATATTGACTCGAAACGCTAATTATTATAAGTCCATTCACACCGTTGTATATTATTATAAGTTATTTAGTTTACCCTAGTAAGGTTAAAAATGGTTTGAAAGGGATCAATTATTAGTTGGTCAACTGCACGTGTTGATACTGATATAGGAGAGATTGTATTATGTTTTAAAAATTGACGCCCTTAATACCACTCGTCCATGAAGTGTCAATTTGTTTGGAGGAATTTTAAAAGATGACGCGAATGGGTAAGGTTGGGATTAGGCCAACCCCCATTTTTAATCCCTAAACAATTTCAAGAGTAGCATATTATGATAACCATTGAAGGCTACTATTATGATGTTGATTGTGTGCACATGCCTGTTCTACCGGCTAGCGTAATCCTATAGTGGCGGCCATTTTGTATGTGCCTTCACGCAGTATTTCACACTGTTTTCATCCGTGCTGTTGAATATAAATATACGTCTATGGTATCTATTTCAACAATTTTAAAGCATGAAATCTTTTCTTACACATCGTGTACAACATTTCATGACATTATTTATGACGCAGCATTGTGACATAAAACGTCAAAAAAAGTATTAATATTTATATGGCATATAAACAATGTACAGTCACGCAGTTTTGTAACAGCAAACAGTGTATTTCGTTGTGATTCTGCTGCCGCTATGATGCTTTTACTGAGCGTGAGAATCCACAGGCTTTACTCCTTGCAAACAACGAGTCGTGGGCTCACATAGGTCAAAACTTAATTGTTTTTCTCATTTCTCAAAAACTTAAGCATTTCAAGAATAATATTTGAAGGGAAATTTCAACCATGACCATATTTACGTCATGTGTTGTGTGTGTGTGCAAATCTTCGAAAATGATTGTGTAATACTCTTACAATGGTGTGCACATCCCTTTCAAGTAAGGAGTGGATTTGGTTTAGTGCAATATTCAGCAAGAAAAACTGTCAGTATGCTGTGGTTTGTTTTAATAATTAATTATGTGTATCAACAACGCCATGAAGACTTTATTTATGTGAGGCCTTTGTATATTAGCATATAATATGAATATTTATTTATGACGGTCAATATTTTTTATTTCACAAAATATAACTTAAATTATTTCTATTCAATAAAATAATAAATTTGTGATTCACTTGTGATCGGATTATAATCAGCTGAAAGTTTATGCAATCGTCTATTGAGCACAGCATTGTGCAAACTGCAATGTTTGAAGGAAATAACTTCAAAATTGTATTTAAAGCATTGTTAGCATAAAAACTTATTGGTAACTTTTTTGTAACTTTGAGACACTGGACACTATTGGTAATTGTCAAAGACCAGTCTTCTCACTTGCTGTATCTCAACATATGCATTAAATAACAAACTGTGGAAATTTTGGCTCAATTGGTCGTCGAAGTTGCGAGATAATAATGATGAAAGAAAAAACACCCTTGTCACACGAAGTTGTGTGCTTTCAGAAATCCAATTTAAATACTTACGTGGAAAATTACTTTTTTCTCGAAAACTACGTTACTTCCGAGGGAGCCGTTTCTCCACGCACAATGTTTGATACTATATCAACAGCTCTCCATTGCTTGTTACCAAGTAAAATTTATGCTAACAATTATTTTAAGTAATTACCGACAGTGCCCAGTGCCTTTTCAAACCATTCCAACATTTAAACCGGTACCAACTGTTAACTATTATGGACCAAGTGTAATGAAAACATGGGCCAGATTCCATATGATTTCATAATGCGAACAATACTCTTGCAAGAGTCATCTTGTCAGTGGTGTCTGTTTTACCTCTGTGTTTTATAAGGATTTATAGAGGATGGGGCTGCTTTGATATGGCTTGTCTTATGCTAACCTGAAATCCATGTTTGGTGTTGAACGTAAAGGCAAAGGTGTTGGAAATATGTTACAAGTCTGATGATGACACCCCTAAATATAAATACAGCTATCAATAAAAATAAAAATGAGGCGCTGTTCGTGACGTCAATCGAGGCGCGATATTTGAAGAGAAAATGCTGACAGTGCTGAAAAAGACGTCAGACCGGACGGACCACTAGGCACTATTGCTCTTGTGAGTCTGACCAGCCATGCAGACTGACCCCATCTTTAGTTGTTTTGCTGCATCCAGCAGCAATACACTTGGTCGGCATTGCCGGAAAAATGCAAGAAAACAACTTTTTCGAAACGTACAAACTCAATGACTTGCACTTGCTTGTACTTGCACGTGTGTTTACTCTACGCATCAAAGTCTGCCTCGATTGACGTCACAAAAGGGGTAGGGGGAGTCAACCCCAAACAACTTTAACTATTTTTTAACATATAAATCATGACAAACAATTACTAAAACAAATGTTTTATTGTTACTAAACATATACTCTTATGTTTGAAAAAATAAAAATTATATTTCCAGGTGACTTTAAGTAAACCTTTAAATTAGTATTTATTGTTGAAGCATCATGGCAAGACAGTACGAACACACATGCAAAGTTTTGGCTAAACGTAGTCAAGCTGGCACCATTATCTGTGCAGGGGTTTGCCAAAAACCGGACAGAAACTGATAATTATGTCTTAACCTTAAGATGAAATCTTAACCTTAAGATGTAAAGTCAAGTTCTTGGGGATTTTTTTTTTCTTCTTATACACAAATCCTCAATTGAAAAAACTAACTCAATACATTTCATATAATTGTTATTATTGGCTTCTGGCCTGATTTTGTAGGATGTGTACTGTAATTATATACAGATGATGCATACGATTCTTCTTTGAGGACCAAAACATTTACACACAATTTATGTCAGTATTAAGGATTAAAACCCAAAGGCATGTAAATGTAAATATCTGGTTAATGTTGCAATAATAATTGTGCACCAAGTTTAATGCTACGAAGCTCGGGAAGTGCCATCTTTTAAGGGTGTCAACAAAATGGCGTAACCCTGCATGGTATTATATCAAAATATTGTCGTGTAAACTGGTAGAATGCAATCGTCCTGATATAATTATCTTGTGGTGTCGACTTATTTGCCTGCATAGTACAATGTCTTCAGTTGAAGATAAAATTCTGCCTGGATTTCAATAATTTGGATGGCATTTCCAGAACTCCGTATAACACACCAATGGCTATTATAATTGTGATGATTGTGTGATATTGCAATAACATTAAAAGCAAGAAAAGCTATTCAAAATTGATGTTGGTGATTCATTGGCATATCCCTTGGACATTTCTTTTGACTGAAAGTGTGTTCTTGGATCGAGGGGGCCTCTATTTATTTGACATTTTTGAAAGGATTATAGCCCATAATATTCACAAAAACAAACAATGCAAACTTATTACTAAAGGCATTGGACACTAATTGGTAATAATTTACTCAAAATAAGTGTTAGCATAAAAACTTACTTGGTAAAGAGCAATGGAGAGTTGTTGAAAATGATTATGTATGGCTTCCTCTTGAAATAACGTTGTTTTTGGAAAGAGGTAATTTCACTTCATGTCTGGAGTCTTTTTAGGCATCTGTATGGAAAGCACACAAGTTAGTGAAGTGTGCTTTTTCTTTCATTATACTCCCTTGCAACTTCGATGACCAATTGAGTCAAAATTTCCACAGATTTGTTATTGTATCCATTGATATACACCAAGTGAGCGTACTGTTCTTAGACACTTAAAGATGTATTCTAGTTAAAAAAACAGGACAGTTCTTTTTAGAACTGAGAAGTTTCCCGAATTCCAGAAATCTACTCCGCGGTAGTAGAATATAAAGCAAGAGAAGTTCTAAAAACTTCCAAAAGTACATAATCTACCTGGCAATGTAGATACACACATGGTGTTACCGCAAATTAACGATGTTGTCTAAAACGTTCCGCCGAGCAGCCTAATGAGATTGCGCCGACTGTAGAGCCGGGTTGTCCAGACCAACAGACGACACGATATGACCGCCGGAAAAACACTTTAAAAAGCCGGACCGACGCTTAGGAGAACCGGGACACCGACAGGCATAAATTTCCCTATATTATTCTTCATCCCCTTTAAAACCTAGGCTTTCGACAGGTCGGCGATGCCCTTACAAAACTATAATCACATAGTCGCCAAAAGCAGCTTGACCAAAGTGCACAGAATGGCCGCTCAAAGTAGGGATCTATTTATAGACCTTTATCATGATCATCTGGGCGTCAATCTGTCTTGAAAATGTGGGACATCGTAAGGGATAACATTAATTACGGCGTTGGGTCCGGCCCGCTTTAGGACCCCGGGATTGTGTTTTTGTCGTAGATGCTCTCTGGTGCAATCTACTAGGAAGTCTGGGGGTGTGTGCCTACCTCTCAGATGTTGTAATTTAAGGCCCTTTTCAAGTTTTCATGCACCATTTTCTTTTTTTTAATGGTAGTTTTACCTTTAAAAAAATAAAAAATAAATCAACTATTCATAGCTTATCCTTATTATTTCTAATTCTGCATACTTTTAATGATTGAGATGAAACGCCGTCTAAGCATTTTTAGACGGCGTTTCATCTCAATCGTTAGCAGCATCGTCAAGGAGGGATTCCTTTCACGCGCACCGCGCAACGTCTTGCACCAAGACTATGTTTGGTCTTACATACTGCAACAGCTGAGTTTCATTATAAAGGTGGTAAAAGACATGGGGGACATTTGATATTGTGTGTCCCCCCCCCCCCCCCCTTTTTATTAGAGGGGAGGTGCTAATCTGTGAGCGCGGGTGTCAAGCTTTACGGCGTGGGGTACGGGGGGCTTGAGGGCCCGGGAAATTTTGCATTTTTTTAGATGCTCTGTGGTGCAATCTTAGGCCAATTTTTAGGGGGGGGGGGGTGGGCATTTTGATATTGTGTCCCCTCTCTCCAAAAGTTGGGGCATGTACCCCTGCCCCCTCCCCCCCCCCTGATTGAAACCCGTGATCATGATGCACCATCTTGGTCATAATGATTGCTAATTATTAATATTGTGCAAAAAGAACCCAGACTATTTCTCCCTCCAGCCTTGGTTTGGTTGCGTTGAGCCGAATGGGAGAAAATTCACCCAAGATGGCCAAACCATGATAAAGGTCTGGGGCCAATTTCATAGAGCTGCTTAAGCAAACAATTTGGTAAAGCATGAAAATGGCTTGTTAATTTTACATAGGTTACTGGCCAAAAAGTCATGCCATAAACATTGCTTGTGACTGGTATTGAGCTATTGTTTACTTAGCATAACAGTTGAGTGGAGTCTTGGCCAGTATTCCGATTTTACTGACCATGGATTATTTTGCTTAAGCAGAATTTTTTGGTTAAGCAGCTCTATGAAATTGGGCCCTGGTTGCAGCCATTCTGTGCATTTTGGGAGGGATTTAAAGTGAATCCGAAGGACTGTATTAGGGACCAATCTTTTAGGTTTGAATTTTGATGGATTGAATTACAAATCTTAAAATGTATTGGTCCTAAAATCATTTTGATTAACTTTTGAACGAGACTAAAGTGTACTTTCACATTTATTAAAGCGAAATGATTGATTGTCACTTCTCTTCCACTCCCACACCTCTCCACAATCACAGTCAAGTAAAAAGAGGCCAACTTGGTTGTTTTTTAGGGGTAATACATTTATAATATGGACATATCGGAACACACAAAACGTGCGGATTTAGAGCAACACCATTATTAAGCGTGTAGGGATAGGCTAACTTATGATTGCAATATCCAGCAGAGGTGGAAGACGCTCTAGAAATGAGTAAAATTATTGAGAACAGAACAGTAAAACGAAATTGCTTTTTAGCCTCTTTTTTGAGAGTCCAATTTAAGACTTTAACCTCGCATTTAAACAAAACGTTATAAAGGTGTGTACCACGGGCAACAACGGGACACAGGGTTTGGTCTTCACATTTGACTTTTAGAGACTTGGTATACGAATACACCCCGGCCCCCCTCCCCCCTCCCCAGACAAGACCCCCTCCCCGCCCGCCCCCTGCACAAACTCTAGTGTAAACTGACTTCAACGGTTGAGGGCGCTGTTATCAATACATTTTCCGGAAAGTTGTCGGATTTCCGCATTGTAATAAACGTGCAGCTAGCTAGTTTCACACATTAAAACATCCTCTCGTACGTACGTGTTTGACAGCGGAATGTTATTTTGGTTTTCTTGGAGGTGAGCCAGCCGATGATGAGTCAAGTGTAATCATAATAAACAGAAGCTGGTAATTATTATCAGCTAGCTGTGAATAATGATTTCAGAAACAGATTTGCTATGTATGAAGGGATTGAAGCCAAACTCTGTCAGCAGAGTTTCAACAAACTCAACAAGGCAGTGAGAGTTTTTTTACGTAAGTAGCAGGAGTAAGTTTCATTCAATTTGAGTTGTAGTTAATAATGCGTTGATCACTTCAGAAGTTCAAGTCCTTCGCAATAGTTTCGCCTCTCTCACCTACGTCCTCCGCACGTTTTGTCACTCTATTGTACTTAGCTCACTCGGTCAAGTTGTATACCACATTTTTTGGAAAGAAGTGCAGTGGTCCCAAATACTTATCACGTAAGTGTTCTGCTTTCATTATTATTTATTGGCTTCTTTTTAAACTAAATAAATGAATTAAATAATAAACTTAGTTTTTTGTTAAAACATGTATTTTCACAATATCAGTTGTTTTGTGACATAGTTTTACTGGCTGACCGACAAAAGTGAAAGGATTGGCAAAAGTGAAATAATTGGACCTTACTTTCCTAAAAAAAAATAACAAAACAACACTATTGTCAGATTAACTGACCTTGTGTTTGGACATAATGACCAGTAGTTGCACGTTGGCAGGAGGGTTATGTTATCGCTACTAAATGACTAGGGCCCATACAATGCAAAGATAAAAAAGTGTGGCCCAGGACCCCACGCCGTAATTGCGTTGCGCTATGCGCTCGCAATTATGTTCTTGTAATGCCCCCTACCCTTGGCTAGAGAACACTAGTCAGCAAACAATTACAATATCCGTTTAATTTATGCATTTGACTGATTGGTTTTAGTACTCTAACTATTTGCAAAAATAATTTTTGATAATTTTTGTTTGAAACTTTATGAATAATTCAACAAAAAGACGCAAAATCAAAAGTAATGCACATCATCAATGTTGGTAATGTACCTCATTCAATGCGATGCACAGGTGTGCGGAATTCCTTCACATACTTTTAATCCCATCTAGAAGAAGAGAACACAATTCTTTATCCCCAATGCAAATTTAAAATCCAGTAACCCACTGTGGTACCCACTGCTTTAAACATAGGATTCAACAGCCTCTTTTTAGCACTTGGCAAACTCGGTGATCTTCCTGCTATATAAATAGGCCCTATGCCTGTGATTTTTTGTTCACGGAGCTCTTGAGCTTATACACATCAGTGTAATGGTAAAACTAATTTTATCTGATATGGGGAAGGGGGTTTTGCTCACCCAATTCACCAAAAATTTAATAGACTTTTTTAGCAATTAAACTGAAATTAATTTTAAACTGAAAACGAAAAAAATCAGAATCTGTAATTGCTCTACAGGAAATAGAAACAAGGAAGCTACCCATTTTAACTGATTGAAAAGATGACACATGAAACAAATCCTGTCCTGCACTCCCAATACTTCTAGTTTGACTTGATTCAAGTAGTGTCTAATTGAACTTGACATTTTCATAACATGGGAAAGCAAATAATGTGGCATGAAAATATTATGGTTAAATGGTGGGGCTCGCAGTTGCATAGGTGTTGGGTTTAGAGCACGAAACGGGTGTTGATTAACACGGTGGATGTTGTTGTATTATGTATATGGGTCTACTTTATGGGTGGAGGTATATGTTGCTCATCAGTTAAGTTTGTAATAATTGTACTTTTCAAAAGGGGAGGGATATTGTAATATGTACAATGGGTCTACTTTATGGGCAGAGGTATAATGTTGTTCAACCTCCACTCTTGCTTGTGGCTGATGTGAGAATAATAAAAGCAGCCTTTGTGTTGTCAGAAGAATCCAGAATATTAATAATAATAATAATAATAATAATAATAATAATAATAATAATAATAATAATAATAATAATAATAATAATAATAATAATAATAATAATAATAATAATAATAATAATAAACATTTATATAGCGCCAAATCCATTAAAAATGCTCCCAGGCGCTTTACAAGTAAAAAGATGAATTATAATCAATCAAACACATTGAGTAAAAGCCACCGAAATTGTTTGATCCAGTAAAAAACACAAACAATAATTATGATAATAACAATTATAAAAACCGCAACAATGATATGAAGCAGCAGGGCAGTAAGAACATAGAAAAATACTTTAAGTTAAAAATGCTTCCCTAAAAAGATGTGTCTTAAGCCCAGATTTAAAGCTACAGAGGGAGTTTTCCTCCCTGAGACAAACATTTAACTGGTTCCACAGACGAGGTGCTATTGCAGAGAAAGCTCTGTCACCGTAAGTACATAATCTAGTGTTCACAGGTTGCAATCTAGTTTTATCTGAGGATGAACGTGTGGTCCTACGTGAAGTAGAGTTAACCGTAAGCAATAGTTCACAAAGATAGCCTGGAGCTAGACTGTTTATACATTTAAAAACAAGCAGACAAATTTTATAAATAATACGATACTTTACCGGAAGCCAGTGCAATTTCATGAGAACAGGGGTAATATGATCAAATTTTCTAGTACCTGTAAGAATTCTAGCTGCACAATTTTGGACACGTTGTAGAGGTGCAATCGTAGATTGAGGAAGACCTGCAAGCAGAGCATTACAATAATCAACCCTGGACATAACTAGAGATGTAATAACCTGTTCAGTAACCGAGTAAGTCAGATATTTTTTAATTTTAATGATGTTATGTAGATGGTACATGGCATTATGAGCTACTTCACGAATATAAGTTTGCATTTTCATGTTACGGTCAAATACAACCCCTAGATTCTTGATTTGTTTTGAAACTTCTACACAGTCATCTCCAATGTTTAAGTTGAAGGCAGGAACTTTATTTAAATGTCCAGGTGTACCTATAACAAGCAGCTCGGTCTTGTTAGTGTTGAGTTTCATGTAGTTTGAGTTCATCCAACGTTTGATGTCAGTGCAACATCTCTCAATAAGTGAAGTGCACATTGTTACACCATCTGAAGTTGGTGAAGCTGATACATACAGGACAGTATCATCTGCATAGAAGTGACAGGTCAAACCATGATTGCGAATGACTTGACCAATGGGTAGCATGTAAATGTTAAACAGGAGGGGCCCCAATACCGACCCCTGTGGGACTCCGTACCTTAAGGGGTAAGATGATGAACCCGTTTCCGAGTCGGTTGTAATGTTCACAGTTTGAGTTCGGCCAGCGAGATACGATTTGAACCAACAAGCCGTATCCGACGACACACCGACGTGCGACTGTAGTCTCTCCAGCAAGATTTGATGGTCAAGAGCGTCAAAAGCTGCACTGAGATCCAACAAAACGAGGATAGCCACTTTCCCTTGGTCCATGCTGAGTAGGATGTCGTTCTGTATGCGTGTAAGAGCAGTCTCGGTCCCGTGAAATTTGCGATAAGCAGACTAATAAGGTTCATCCAGATGGTTTTGTGACATGTGGTGTGAGAGTTGATGTGCCACAACTTTCTCGAGGATTTTTGCGAGAAATGGCAAATTGTTGATAGGTCTATAACTTGCGAGACTCTCGAGATCGTTGTTCCTCTTTTTGAAGATTGGAGTAACAGATGCAGATTTGAGTATTTCAGGTACCACACTGTGAGTAATCGATGAATTAACTATTGATGCAATTAATGGAGCAGCCGCAGATAAACATGATTTGAGAAGTTTGGTTGGGATGGGATCAATGATGCTGGACTTGGGTGGTGATTGGCGTAT
Organism: Asterias amurensis; assembly: GCF_032118995.1. Taxonomy (NCBI): domain Eukaryota; kingdom Metazoa; phylum Echinodermata; class Asteroidea; order Forcipulatida; family Asteriidae; genus Asterias; species Asterias amurensis. The sequence goes on from NC_092648.1 coordinate 21,364,317, forward strand.
TAGTTTTTCGATGTGGAGATAGGAGACCGTCTTGAGTGCAAGATTATCATCGGGAGCACTACGTGGATGCTGTCTGAGATCATCAAGATCCGATGTAGCTTCATTATTAACGACCTCCTCGCAGTTCATTCATATGTTGAAGATCTTGTTCTGGAAAAACTGACTGAAGTGGCTGGCAACATCACTTGCAGATCCACCAGATGGCAATTGTGCGACCTTCTTACGACCGAGCAGACCGTCAAGAATTCTGAAAATACGGTTCCCATCACCTCGACAGTCAACAATGAGGTTTTGGTAGTAGGTACATTTTGACTTTTGGATGAGTTCACTGACCTTGTTGCGCTGGTATTTATATATGTCTCGGTCAACAGTTAAGCTCGTAGAACGCCATTTATTTTCAAGTTTCTTGCGTCTAGCTTGTTCTCGTCGAATTTCGTCTGAAAACCAGGGAGTATTGGAGCGGAGAGTAAAGGTTTTAGTCTTCAGGGGAGCATGACGATCAAGAATTTCTCCCATGACTGTGTTGTATGCCCTGACCAGATCAGCTGGATCTGTGTCAGCTCTTGCCATGTGTGCAAGTGTGGATGTAGATACATCATCAGCAAACTTAGCAGTGTCAATGTCTCTTATCTTGCCAAAAGTTACAGGCTTCCTCTGTGGTGCAGGTCTGTCGACATCAAGAAAGCAAGTTACCAATGAGTGATCAGATAAAGTGTAATCAAACACATCAATGTTTCTGATGATGGGTAGGGTTGAGCGAGTAATAACCAAGTCTAGCGTGTGTCCTCGGTTGTGTGTTGTTTGATGGACATGTTGCTTCAGATTACACGAGTCGAGGAGATTCATCAATGATGTTGTGTCTCTAGCATCAACACGATCACAGTGTATATTGAAACCGCCCATAACAACAAATTCAGTAGGTGATGAAAGCATACTCTCAATCAGAGTGCTAAACTCAGTCAAAAACAGGGTTATGCTGGAGGCAGGTGGTCGATAAAGCACGAACAAACGAACTGTTTTCCTCGAGCAGAGAATCTCACATTCCATGTATTCGAACGATGTAGTGGCAAATCTAATGGAGGGGATGTGTAGATTAACATCAGGCTTGTACAGCAGTCCAACACCTCCACCAGATTTATTGATTCTACAGCTATGAACAAACTTGTGTCCCTGAGATGTGAGATTGGATGGAGTAACGGTGTCCTTACTTTTGAGCCAGGTTTCCGTGATAGCCATGACATCAACATTTCTTTCATTAAAGACTTCCAAAATGTCAGCTGTTTTATTACATATTGACCTCGCATTTAGTGTACTCACGTTGAGAAGTTGACAGACTCTGGGTTTTTCCATTTTATCCTGTTTTATCACGACCAGGTTGGCATTATTGCGTGACAGAATTGGCGAGGTAGAGTTAGTTCTCGTCGACATGCCATTTAAAGATGGCCGCCGCCGCCGCCCAACAACTACAGGAATTGTTCCGACATGTCCCAACTCATGGATGCTTTTGCGGTGGAAAGTACATGATCGTGTAGTGTAGCCTCCACGATAAAGTCGACGTGTCGGTGGTCTGCGGCATAGGTTTAACTCACGTAGGATAGTAAAAACTGCCGAAGGGAGTTTCATCGTTGCAATGGTTGAGTTTTGCAAACGACGAAGTTGCCCCGCTGAGTACAGTACACGAGGCATGTTCACGCCAACAGCCACACTGGAGGCTCAGGGGTAGCGATGGTGTGGCACACGCTACACGGTTGAATGAACCTCGTTGCATTGGTGAAGACACGGAGAGTGCATAGGCAACCCAAGGGCAATGTTAAAAACAGTCAGATGTAGGCAGAAAACAGCAGATAACTTATCTTTCGGTAGCATCCACAAGCAGCTGGAAACTATTAACAACTATTAAAAAGTATCAAAAGACTAAACTGACGAAACAAGTTAAAAATACGTGAATTATGTTGCCCAGTGTAGGAGCTACTCAAAAACAGTGCTGCACTCACACTCGCACTCGCTACACTCGTAGCCTGCATCTCTATTTGAGTCCATACGCACTCATACTTCAGATGTCTTACTGTATAGTATACTCAATATTTTCTGAAGGGAGGACAATGAAAAGAACACACAAAACCGGAACCCATTAAAAACTTACAATATTGTCTCCGGATGAGTCCTCACAGACTACCACAATTGTGCACCATACGTACCATACGTGTACCTCCACTTCTGGGTGGAAGGATTCTTCTGTTGGTTGGTACTCATGCTTTAAGAATGTTCATTTTCTTGTAAACTTTGTTTTGTTATCACGTGATAACTTCCATTTATTATCCCGTTATGAGAACAAAATAAGAAATAAATCATAACAAAGAGTTAAGTCAAAACTTATTAATACTATGGGTAGTGATGTTGTTTACTTTATTACTTGAAAAAGGGTCATGCATGATGAATTGGGGGAGCAAACCCCCTTCCCCATATCAGATAAAATCCCATACCTTTGCAGGTAGAAGCCCTGCACTTACAGCCTTGATGAAAGGTCATTAGATAGAAAAATTGGATAAACAGAAAGTGACAGACATTGTTTCTGATGTCCGATGACTTCATTGTTTCAAATTTCCTCTAAAAGAATTATAAAAAAGAGAAGACATTTTACACCAATTTAATGTGAGGTTTGAGACTTGTAATTTTTCCCCACTTTAATGTGGACTCTACCAGTACATAAATGAGTGTTCACAAAACTGAATTTGACCTTTGTAATGTATCACTGTGGCACTACTTTATGAACGGCTCATGAATATGTATCAACAACACTTCCACAATCCCAGCCACTGCATGTTGGGCATGAAAACACAACCTTGGCCAGCATGCCAGGTATCCGCTATACCCTTCTATGTCCCTGCTATGAAGGAGAGCTCTTTGAACTCCTCATAACCAAACTTCACACATGGTCTCACAATTTTATGAATATCTTTTTCAGGGGTGCCAGTCAGAAGTTAGCAACTGTCAAGGGTGTGATACCTGGCTACACAGCAGTTAAGGTTGTATGGCTTCTGACTGGCATCCCCAAACAAATGACAAATGAGGGAGACTGCCAACATAGAGTGCTGGCGTACTTGGTAGAGAGCTAGCACGTTAATCCGGAGGTTGTTGGTTCAAATCCTGCCCCTGTGAATTTTGTTCTGTTTAAAAGTACAAAAGTTAAAAGCTAGTTCTTAAAAACGCACCCTCGAGAAAAGAGACACTGTTTTCATGCGGTAGTTCTAATCTTACATAAATATCGATTTTTATTTCATCAACAGATTACTTTCCACAACAATGAAGGGGGTTTGTAAAGCCATAGGAGATTAAACCTTAAAACGACTACAAAATTTGAGCGGAGAGTTTTTTTCCCAAAATGACCAGCATGATGCCACACACTGATGACGGACCTTTGCCAACAGGCAGGGAAAGAAGAAATAGTTATTTGGAGGTAAGTCTCAGGCCTGATACTTCACGGAGGCAACGAAGGCGATTGCCTCCATGCCTTGGTGTCCTCAAAATGCTACAGTAGAAATTAACAATTTCCAATTTCCTCATTTAGGTTGGCCTTTACCAAGGAGAAAATGTCTTGGTGCCCTTGCCCTTTCTAAAACGAAGTATAGGGCCCTACAGGCCTGAAGTCTGCATTTTATCAAAGGGGGTCTGTCTTTACGAACTTGTAGGCCTGTGGCTGTATGGAGTATGAACTATAATCTAGTTACTGCTCATGTGCTGTTGCTGTCACATCAGAAAGGGCATCATCATTTTGTAGTTTGACGGCCAGCATGCACGCGCATGTACAGTTACTGGATAAGAGTTTGAACCTCTATGTACAGGCACCTTTTAATAACTTTGACAGTCCCTCTTCTAGGATTCGGGTACTTTTTCAAAATGTTCACAGATTTACATTAAACTTACAGGGTTTGAAGATGATGATAGTGGAAAGCTTCCCTTCAAATATTACATAGTTTTTGAGAAATGAGTAAAACAAGTCACAAAATCATTTTGGTCTCATGAGACCAAAATCATTTTAGCATGTAGAATCCCCTTAACCAGTTATGATATTAAACCAAAACCATAGCATAACTGGTTAATACGTTTTGACATGCTAAAACTGAGACGAAAATTGTTACTTTTACTCATTTCTCAAAAACTACAGCACCTCAGTAAGTAAAATTTCAAGGGAAGCTTTCTACTATCATAATCTTCAAACCGTGTAAGTTTAATGTAAATCTGTGGACATTGTGTTTTTTGTTAGGAAAAAGTACATATAAATACCCTTTAATAGTAGCAAACACAAGGTCAAACGCAAATGAGCCACACTTAATGAACTTTTTAAATATTTATCTGAAATTATTTTAACCACTCATTTTGAGCAACTTTCATTTAGCTGCTTTTAAAAGCAGAAAATATTGCTTAACAATTTGCTGCTAAGCAAAACTTAGCAGGATAGTATCAGATACCAGTCAAAATTTGTACTTAAGACATGGTAGTTTCACTGGTAACCTTATTCTGGTAAGCATGTACTCGTATTGTTCTTAGCTACTGTTTGTGCTTTTAAAGCAACTCTATGTTCACTACATGTATAAGCCATGGTCAAGAACTCGTACTCTGCCTCAGTTTCTAAACGATCCTGAAATAAAATAAATCAGAAAGACTGGGGCATCAGTACCTTTCACTTATCCCCCCAGTAAGTGATTTTTATGATGTATTCTGATTTGTGTTTTTGCTCTTGTAGGTGTTATCGAGGGTCTCTAGTGATCTGAATTTTGTTGCGTCGGATCTCAGGAAAGCTCCAATTCCTTTCAAGGCCAGCTCGCCTAAGTCCCCCCTTGCAGTGACGGCTAGTCTACCCCTCTTTAGAGCTGAGGACAGGTAAGCCCTGGGTTCAATTTCATGGAGCTGCTTTAGCAGAACAAATTTGCTTAACAGTTTTCTGCTTATAATTAGCAGATATGAGCAGGAAACCAGTCACAAATTGAACACATAGTAAGCATATTTTTGTTGTGGTTAGCTACTTTTTGTGCTTTTAAAGGCAGCTCTATGAAATTGGGCACTGTTTAAAAAAGGAAGATGTAAGCTTCATTTTGTAGGGTTGTATTAAAGGCACTGGACACTATTGATAATTACTCAAAATAATTATTAGCATAAACACCTTACTTGGTAACGCGTAATGGAGACCTGTTAATGGTATAAAACATTGTGAGAAACAGCTCCCTCTAAAGTAACGTAGTTTTTGAGAAAGAAGTAATTTCTCACTAAAATATTTGATTTGATTTCGAGATCGCAGAATTAGAGTTTGAGGTCTCGAAATCTAGCATCTCAAAGCACACAATTTGTGCAACAAGTGCATTTTTTTCTTCCATTATTCTCTCGCAACTTTAAAGACCAATTGAGCTCAAATTTTCACAGGTTTGTTATTTTATGCATATGTTGAGATAAACCAAGTGAGAAGACTGGTCTTTGACAATTACCAATAGTGTCCAATGCCTTTAAAAAGCTTTTACAACTGGGTCAAATTCATGGCTCTGCTACCTCGGAATTCTTCACTTACAACAGTCAGTTATATGCCTACATGTATGGATTTTAAAATTGTTTTTTTCATAGGACTGTTTTTATCAAGCAATTTTGCATGGCAAAATATTTGGACGGAATATTTTGTGTGCATACTGAATACCAATGTTGAGTAGCAAATGATGATTTTTTAGTAGCAACTGATACAATTTGTGTAGTGTTTTGCTTTTTTGTAGCGATGAGAATCGTTCACTGAAATAAGATTGTGTTTATTCTGTTGGGTATTAGAACGAGAGCCAACCTTGTGGTAAATTGTTTTTAAACTAATGAACAATACGCTATTGCTTGCAGTCAGGAAGTTTGGTAAAATGCACACTTATGTGTGCGTGATTTCTTCCTCTTGGCACCGAAAAAGTATATTGTGCCAAGGGCCTTGTGCAACTTCTCTTATTAATTGGACATTGCCATTTGATCTATAGAATCTATGCACTGTTCAAAATAGCCCTTGAGAAAGGCTCTGCTAGTGTTCAAAATCGCCACGCCATTGCACTCTTCAAATTGTCTACTTTTACTGAATGAAATGTTTGCAATCCTGTCAGCAGATATCACCATCTGGTAGGAGCAAGAAACACCTTCCTTGGTTCAAATAACAACGCTTCAACAACACCAGTAGCACCAGCACATTATGCACAATTACCAGCGACACATTCAACGCCACACAACAGGGAAATCACAGCCATGCCTTCACCATTACTCAAGGTTCGTGTGAAACTGTTACTGTCTTTAACCTTTTTAGAGACCATAGCCGAGGCATATTTGTGTGGATCATTATACTTTACTTTTAAAGGCAGTAGACACTATTGGTAATTACTCAAAATATTTATTATCATAAAACCTTTCTTGATTACGAGTAATGGGGAGAGGTTGATTGTATAAAACATTATGAGAAACAGCACCCTCTGAAGTGACTTAGTTTTCAAGCAAGAAGTAATTTTCCACGAGTTTGATTTCAAGACCTCAGATTTAGAATTTGAGGTCTCGAAATCAAGCATCTGAAAGCACACAACTTCGTGTGACCATGGTGTTTTTTTCTTCATTAATATCTCGCAACTTTGACAACCGATTGAGCTCAAATTTTCACAGGTTTGTTATTTTGTGCATATGTTGAGAAGACTAGTCTTTGACAATTACCAATAGTGTCCAATGTCTTTAAAACATTTCCAACGAATGCATTTCATAACAAACGTGTTCAAACGCTTTTCATAGACAACTTGCTAAGGCAGCGTGTCCCTTTAACAGATTGGATGCTTTTTTGCTGTTTTGAGGGAAAGTTTGTGTTCATTGCAATGGGTTGATGACTTTAACCCAACAGCTCAGTATTCACTTTTGTTTTCAAAGTAGAAGTGAATCCACACAACTCTTGCTTTTTGTCACTCTCTCTTTCTGTATCTATGAAGTCATAGTGCATTTAATAGTTATTGGAATCAACTAAAGGGGTTTTATTGGTCAATATTTTGTTCTTTGTGGTTTTCTTCTCTCTTTTTGTTTCAGGTAGTCACATTGTTTGTGTTATTTTAAGTATCCTGTGGCCGATCTCACAAAGAACTAAAACTGATCATTAGATGAGTTGTCAGTTCCACCTTTGTGATTTCTATTTTCCTAACACTTTGCAGAGCATTTAAGATTGATACACAGTCAAAAAGAATATTAAAGGCACTGGCGTCTTTGGTAATTATTCCTACTTGGTGTACCCTAACATATGCAATAAATAACGGATCTGTGAAAATTTGCAAGAGAATAATAAGAGAAAAACAACCTTGTTGTGCAAACATGTGTGCTTTCAGATGCCTACAAAAGTATTAAAAGGCTTATTATTTGATTAAGAAATTACCTCGTTCTCAAATATTATGTTACTCCATTTCTCACAACATTTTATACTATCAACAGCTCTAGTTACCAAGTAAGATTTTATGCTAAAATTTATTTTGAGTAATTACCAATAGTGTCCAGTGCCTTTAACTTGTTTGAAATTGGCCCTCGATCAACGTAGAGAGAGAAACAAATTAATGTGACTTTTTCCAGGGAAAACCCAAAGTGCTGTACTTGGCATGCAGGAGAGTACATATGTTGTCTTTGCTCATTGCTTTAAACTGAAAGTAAATTTTGTTCTTCCTGAATGAGGCCTCATTCCCTGTATAACTATGAAGAGAACACATAAAAGGCACTGGACACTATTGCATGTAATTACTTAACATAATTATTAGCATAAAAAGTTACTTGAGAAAGGGGTAATTTTTCACTCAAGTATTAAAAGACATCATCAGGCCAGAAAGCGCACAAACTTGTGCAACAAGGGTGATTTTTCTTTTATTGTTCTCTTGCAAATTCGATGACCAATTGAATAGACCCTTCCCATTAAATATGTAAATTGCACATAGCGCGTGCGCACTAATGTTTTGGTTGGCAAATTGAGGGAGCATCGCGCTGTTTTGTACATGGATAATGGGTGCGTCACGCAGGCGCGTCTGCTTAGTGCACAACTCTATGGCGTTTGCCAACCAACAGGGTCTGTACGCATGCGTGAATGTAATTAGCATATTTCATGGGAAGGGTCCATTATATTTTTTTGCATACATGTTGAGATACACCAGGTGAGAAGACTGGTCTTTGACAATTACCAAAGGTGTCCAGTGCCAGTTAAGGGGAACACTGTGTCGACTTAGCAGATTTTCCTTGGTTGTATTTTTATTTAAAAAAAAAATAACAAAACACACATGCTTTTTTGTTGTTATATTTGTTTCCTTGTTTGTCGTTGTGCATGATCAAGGGTCCCCATTACATTGGACTGTTCGGGGTTTCCCTTTTGCACCACGCTGTGTTTCGATGTTTGTACAGTAAAGGCAATAAACTAAACTAAACGAAATAAACTTGTTTAAGTGTTCCAGTATGTAATGGAAATATATGCTTATACATGTAGTGAAAATAATTTCAGTAGATTCTTTGTTGTTGATTTAGTTTTGTTTTATACCACCCTCAAATTTGGTTGAAGATTGATAACTTGGTTTCATCGCTCATTACTCAATTAATCATCAATGAGGAAACCGGTGAACAATGTTAAGTTCTGTTGCCACATCCACTCTTATTCATGAGAACTGAATTACAGTTTTGTTTGTTTGAATATTTGTTTCAAGTGTTCTTTTCTCATAACATTCAGTTCACGGATCAGGAAATACACTGTTAATGTATTGAGTTGGAATGATATCTATTGGAAAATAATTTTAAATTACTTCCTCGGACATGAGGAGGAGAACTGGCTGGTACAAGTGAAGTTCAGATTCTGCTGCTGCTCTGATGAACAATAAAACTACCGAGAAAAACTGAGACTTGAGTCAATCCATGATGAATTTTGTGTAGCTACGACGCTCGGTTGGTTGAAGCGAAAGTTAAGCCCTTGATGTTCAATTTTTGGAACGATAACTCTCATACCATTTGTTATTATTACCACTGGAGTGGAGTTTATTCTCAGTATCAACGTAGCAGTTAGTGAAACTGTTAGTTGAGAAGTATTTCCTGTGTAAGGTTTGTGGTCGTGCTTTGATGATATGCAACTTTGCTTGTAATAATAACCACTGTTTATGTGCGCAAAATGATGAAAGTCCCAGAGTGAAGATATGTGTACTGTCCTGTTGTGAATGTGTGCACTGATTGAAAGAATGTACTTCCTGTAGTCAGAAGAAGAGATCCATCAATTTGCAGTCTTCTGCGTCAATGGTTTCCTCAACTGTCTTGAGAGATTCTGAAATACCGTTTATAATCTGCGGATATTTGTTCCGTGCTTTTCAGTTTGAATTGAAACAAGGTAAGGATAATGGATGTGTAATTCAGAAAGACGTGGTGGCTCTGATTCTTCATGAACGTTTAGAGGATGTTGCTGAAAACCACTGAACAGATATTCCAAAAGGAATTATTTGGGCTCCTGAATAGAAACTATTATCCACGTACAAAGAAGCTGCTTTTATAAAACAATGAGATGCCGTTCGAGTTCAAACAAGATCAAACCAAAGGAATGAGATGGGGACGAATCCGCAAGCTTTTGAATCGTACACAGAACCAGATGATGTCAATAAGGGGCTTGAAAGTATAACTGAAATTGAGCAAACCCATTTGAAGATTCGTGGAGGGGAAGTTTTCATCGATGAAGAAGACCTGGAGGATTCTGTGCTGAGTATCTGCCCGAAGAGAAAACAATCCAGACGTCGTTTGGATTCCACAAGTCGTTTGAATTCCAGAAGTCCTTCGGATTCCAGAAGTCCTTTGGATTCCAGAAGTCCCTCGGATTCCAGAAGTCCTTCGGATATCAGAAGTCCTTCGGATTCCAGAATGTCGTGTCTTCATTGTATAGAGGAACCATGCTCTTGCACTGTTAGCAAACTCCAACACGACTTGGAATCGCTCCAGGAGAGATACAAGTTTGTCAATATGCAGAATAGAGCGTTGTGGGTTGAACTGCTGTCTCTAAGACTCTGGAAGACTCACCATAGATCATATCGAAAGTCACTTAGATGCAAGGTAATAAGGAATAGCTGGAAAGCTATAAAATGCTCTTCTTAAAGGCAGGGTTATATATTTGGAAATTGTCAAAGACCACTATCCGTACTTGGTGTATCGCAGCATCATAATAAATGCATAAAGTAACGAACTTGTGAACATTTGGGCTCAATTGGTTGAAAGAAAGTAATTGGCTCAATAAATTGAAAGAAATTTACTTGTGTGGCCTTTTGCTTTGGGATTATGATGTAACTTTTGCAGCAGGGACAAAATAATGGCTAATATTTGTTTTAACCATTTATACTGACCTGTAATTATATCAGTACTGTACACAGGGTTCTTTTGCCATGCCCTGCAGCTAGCTCTCGTGAGCCTTTTTGAGACATGGTGAACAGTGGACACTATAAAGCCTTTTTCACACTGTATTTCTTATCCCGGTGGAATATAGCCCTGGGGCGGCCCCAGGAGTTTGTTTACCCCACCGTGGCGTTACCCCAGCACACTTTCACACTGTCCTTGCAGAGGTTCTAGAACAAGATTCTATTTGCATTTTTTTTTTTTTTTTTTTTCATAGCCAAGCAGGTTGTCTTTAAAAATGTGCTAGGGGACCATTTAAAATAAAGATTAAAAAAAGGTCCTCCTCTATCTTTTTTTCAAAAAGGGAGGACGCTAAACATGTTTTAAAAATTGTATTAGGCCTAATAGGATTATTTCTCCGCTTTTCAATATGGACTTAACACTAACATACCAATCCCTACCAGTAGCTGTTGACTCAATAAGAAGTGGCTTTCAAATCTAGAAAGTCAAGCACAACATTGCTGTCACATTGCCAGAAGGGGAATCCCCTCATGTTTCCTGCCTGGGTTTTGCTCAAGCCTCTTATCGCAAAGTACCGTATCACTTTCAAGGATGTGATATATTTGGTAATCATAGTGTCAGTGGTCAATTGCTGAAGGCTTGAGGAGGCATGGAGTACAACACAATACTAGAGGTAGGACCCGCTATGTCATTACTATTGGTAATTTATTACTGAGAGTAATAGACTGTGCAAGTCTCGCGCAGATTTGAACTTCCGGGACCATTGTGGTCCCAACCTTATGGAGTTTTACGTTGGGGAGATTTTGTTTCGTCCATTACTTTGGTTTAATATAGTTTATGATCATAAAAATGACATATGTTGTTAAAAATGTAATACTAATTAACAACATATATAAAAGTAAAAATAGAGTCAACATAATAACGAAGAAAAACCGATAATTAAACTTGACCTCAGGTCAGGTTACTTGTAATAAATTAAGAATTTGTGCCCATCTCCGATCACGAAACTTACGCAGACGCTTGTTTTGGCCGCGCGGGTGGAAAGCCTTTTCATTGGTCGCTTAGGCGTCGGCTTCCTCTTTAAAATGCGTAACGCGTTTATCTAACGCCCTTGCGACCATCGTGCGTCCGCGTATAAACCAGCTTTCAGTAGTTTCACATTCGGGCGTAGATTTACAAAAGGGGTTTCAAAACATTTAAAATCAAACAAACATCCTTTTCCCAGAGTTTTACTTTTGTCTATACATAGACTTTAACCGATAATTGTATATTTGTTTAAAAAGCTAAAACTAATTTAAACAAGCTCTAATGGGTATTTTTGTTGTTCAGGTTCGGCATTAAGAAAAAATTAAAGCAAAGATTTGATTCATAACAAAATTAATTCTTCAGTTGTCGTGTTTTCTCGCTCCGGTGCGCGAGACTTGCACAGTCTATTGTTAGCATAAAAACTTACTTGGTAACAAGCAATGGACAGCTGTGAGAAAAGGCTTCCTTTGAAGTAACCTAGGTTTTGAGAAAGAGGTTATTTCTCACTCAAATAATAAAATACTTCAGGCCAGACGCCTTTTAATTATGCATCTGAAAGCACACAAAGTTGTACGACACGGGTGTTTTTTCCTTCATGATTCTCTTTCAACTTTCATGACCAATTGAGTACAAATTTTCACAGGTTTGTTATTTTATGCAAATGTTGGGATACACCAAGTGAGAATACTGGTCTGTGACAATAAACAAAAGGTGTCCAGTGCCTTTAAGTAACGACTCTTTGTGGATCATAGAAGCTGTTCAGTGAGTGAATGATGTCAAATTCTTTGCCATGAGTAAATATAAACCAATTATCATACATGTAAATCTTGCAAATTTGACGTACTCTATCACACCAAAGTCAGCTGAAGATTGTAAAAAAAAACAAGGGTAAACTTGTAATTAATTTTTGGTTGAACAAAGGAAATTTAACTTCAAAATCTAATTCAATACAGACAGAAAAATAGGAGAGTTAATTATTTATGCATTTATACTAAAATAAATAATAAGTTTCAAATTTAGTTTTCAATAAAGTCAGTTAGTTTCAGTCTGCAAAACTAAATTTATTTTGTTTCCTGCTGGTTTAATATTAACCATTTGGGTGGTTTAACTTAATAATATTAAAGTGAGCGTAATGTTTAAAAATAGAATTATAAATTGGCATCAGGGATTAAATATATTATTTTTGTTTTACCCATACACTGATGTGTGGTTAGTATTGTATACTCTTTACTTTTCTGAGTCTTATGAAGAAAAAAACACGGTAGGCATGCTACTCAAGTGGGGTTCAAAGTTCAAAGCCACGTTTGCCATTCTAGAGAACCAATCTTACCACTAGACCTTGCACTGTAGCTAGAGGCAGGTTGGATCCTATAATTTAGCAATTCGTAGGCAATTTGTATTGTCAAATTGCTGGATCTGGATAAATATTCTCAATGCTCTAATTAGAGCCAAACGAGAAGAGAAGATGATGATGAAAGTTAAGAAAGTTAATTGTCAATAGATTAATAATTTTAATAATTTATAATCATTTGAGAGAAAAACCGGGGCCTGGAGAAAAACTTTTATCCAACACAAAACTCTTCTAACTTTTGTCCCTTGGGCCAGGAATTGAACAAGGGCCTTATTGGTGAGAGGAGAGCGCTTTTAGCATGCCACCCTGGAATGACAAGTTTCTGTATATGGAACCACAAGGGGATCTTTTCTTGAACTTGCCCAACAATTAAGTGTTTGAATATTATCACTATTAATTTTTGGTTTAACCCAAATACACAGATGTGTGTTAGCACTGTATACTCAGTAGGCCCTACTTTCCCAAGTTCTGTGAAAAACAAATCACGGGCATGTTACTTGGGTGGGATTTGAACGCACGACCTTTGCAATTCTAGAGCAGAGGTCATTGGTTTGAATCCCACCCGAGTCTACACCCGAGTATTATGCCTAGGACTTTTTCACAGAGCTCTGGTTAGTACTGAGTATACAGTGCTAACATACATTGGTGTATGTGGGTACAACCCAAAACTAATATTCTTTATCCCCGATGCAAATTTCCAAATATTAAATACTCTCCTTCGGTCTTTGTTTGATTCTGCAGAGCTCCTACTTTCCATCGTCGCCCTCATGGTTCCTCTCCCCCCATCCAGTAACCGTCCAGCAGCAGCAGCAGCCCTCTGATGACCCCGTCAGCCCTCCACACCCTGGGCATCTCAGTGAGGATAGCATGGAGTTGTCTCTACTGACCAGGCTGGTGCGTACCAAACCGGTCTGGTTTCTACCCAACACACAACGCACTGCTGCTATACACTACCTACAGGGACAACCAGTTGGGGTAAGACGTGGCATATAAATTTTGGTTTTACCCATAAAAAAAAACCTAATGTGTGTTAGCACTGTATACTCGTTACTTTCCTTAGCTCTGTGAACAAAAAATCATCTGGCACAACAATGTAGGCCAGAACACAGCCAACACATGTGTTTAAACACTATAACAAATGGAATGCAACACAAAGCATGTTCATTACTCGGGTGGAATTCGAACCCATGACCTTTGCAATTTTAGAGATGTGTCTTTACCAACTAGACCACCGAGATTGCCCGGTAGCTAGAGGCAGTTCAAATCCTATGTTTAAGCAGCGGGTACCGCAACAATTTAATAGGTGGAAATTTATTCTTTATCCCAATCTATTAAAGACAAGGATTGTTGAGCCCTTTTTAGTTATTCCAAAAGATGTTTTTTAAAGGCGTATGACCATAACATGAGGTTGCTGTTGACCTCCATCCACTTAACGCAGTCAATCTCTACATCAAAATTGTGTTCCTCTGTCCAAGATATGGTTGTTTTATTTAATTAAGAGAGGTATTAGGTAACGTCATGTGAATATCTCTTTTGAGTAGTATTGGTTCTGGAAAGAACCGGTGGCAAATCTCTCTCAGTTAAACTTCCACCATGCAACGTTTCAAACCCTACCTGTTTTATTTAGTTAGTTGATTTTGTTTTATCAACCTTTATTGTTCTGACGTTACACTTTGATAGATAGTGTAGACACTGTCTTAATAAGAGTCAAAGTCACATGCTTTTTTTTGTCCTTGTGTTTGACGCAGATTAACAAAGGATTTCTTCTTAAAATAGTATTCTTAGTCAATGCGCATGTTAAGTCTTCCTATGTATAGTCACCTGTGAACAAACATCAATGACGAGTGGATCCGGTTTGTACTTTTTTAGTAAAGGTTGTCAAAACTTTCACAAGTTGTAAACTGTTTAAGTTGAATGGTCATCGGAATGTTCTGTCTGAATGAATATTCTGTTTTTTAAGGAAATAATGTTGAGTATCAACTTTTAGATGCAAGCAATTTTTATGAAGCTTTAGGAACATGGCTGGAAAAAGTCTTTCACGTGATCAGAAGGTTTGACTGGGAAAAATAAAGGGTGCTTCAGCAACAGCTGTTTCTGTTGCTAAGGGTGTTGCTATGGGGGCATCCAATGCTCGCTAATCAGACATGGCTTCTAGAAGGCTGATCATTCTCTTGACTTCTTATGATTGAGGGCGCTAGTCAGCACTCTATTCATGGACTTTGGTTGGGCTTTTCCTTGTTTATTTTGTTGATTGAGGAAAGGGTAGTCTAGACCGGTCCCCATAATAGGTATTGGTTTTACAGAACCAGTGATGTCATTGGTTACAATGATTTTGTTGGATAAATATGCAGTGACATGATTTATTATTTTACATGCACTATTTTGTCACTAGCTCTCTGCTCTTTTTTTTTTTTTGAGGGGGGGGGGGGGCTTAAACACAAGGGGGTGCACCGTTTTTTCTAGGTGGTCATTTCTGGCTGATTATGAAACTAGATCTTAAACTAAATACAGCAATGACTGATATGATATTATAAATTTTTATAACTCATGTTATTCCAAGTAAGTAGGGTTTGCGGTGAAACCATGTAAAACATCTTTGTAAGTACATGTAGTTGGTGGCTCTGAGAAGGGCCAGTTTGTATTGTTCATCTTATTCCATTCACTATTTTTTTTAATATAGGCTAAAAACAAGATAATTTGATATGGGGCATGGACATTAATTTAGGGAAGTTGTGTCCACCCCCCCCCCGACCCCCATCTAACTGTAACCTCCCATAGTCACACCACTGATTGTTTATTATATATTTTGATCACTGCTAAGCAATGTGTATCTGCTGAAGCAGGACATTAGCAGGACCCAAAAATGGGTCCAGAAAAATAGAGCAATCACAAAAGGAAACGAGGGAAGCCATAAGGGAAGTCATTATGACCAGGAGGAAATTGAGTAATAACAAAGATTATGAGGTGGTTGGATTGCTGACACATTCAATGACAGAGCCGGTCGGGGGGGGGGGGGGGGGGTGATCTCTGATGAGTGATGCCAAATGCACCGTACTCGGTCTGGTTTACTGTGAGCTTCATTGTCAAGGGTGGGTTTGCTGTGACTGTGATGGGAACTGCGATGCAGAGGTCTAGGTGGTAAGTTGAAAAAAAATTGATGTTGGTGGGGGGGGGGGGAGGGGTTACTGCTGTCTTACAGAAAACATTAGTAATTGTCAAAGACCTCCAGGGGCACAATTCCATGGTTCTACTCACTGTAAGAAAAGAGTCGACCCTTGCGGAAGCATGGAATCCCACGCCTACAACAAGAGTATTTCACAGGTTAGCAGGGAATTTTTGCCTGTGCACATGTGTACTCCATGTAACTAGGCATTCTACACATTTACACAGCTAGCACAGAAATTTGACGATTGCACGCAAGTGGAGAATAGTGATTGTAAGTGCAGAATGCGGCAGTGAGCACAGCCATGAATGTGGGCCCAGTACAGGGCTTGAATTAAACACCAAGGGCCCAAAGGCATTGATTTTAGCCTCGGGCCAGTAAACTCAAGACTGGCCAAGTCTGGTGTTTTTCATAGACTTAAAGTACCTCAATGTGTGGTAACAAAATAAAAAATGGTGTTCAATGATGACTTTGAGATTGGCAATATCTTTCAATTATGTTGGGTACACTGGACACCTTTGACATTTTCAAAGACCAGTTGTCCCACTTGGTGAATCGCAAAATCTCAAATGTTTTACTTAGGAATTACATCTTTTTTCAAAAACTATGTTACTTCAGAGGGAGCCGTTTCCACAATGTTTTATACTATCAACAGCTCTCCATTGCTTGTTACCAAGTAAGTTTTAATGTTAACAATTATGTTGTGCAATTATCAATAGTGTCCAGTGCCTTTAAGTTTGCTTTGTCGTTAAGAGTTAAAACTCTTGAAAACATCATGTGCATGTCTATGGTTCTGTCTTCCATAGAGAACAATAGAATACGTCCACACTTGCTATCACAACAACACGAGGAAACAAATGGGAAATCCCGGGTTGACACAGAAAACAAACAAGTACCTGCTCAGTGTTTTATTACTTTTCCTGTTGTTGCTCTTAGTGGTCGGCCAGCTGCATGGTATCTCAGCTGTTGGCCAATCCTTACTGATACAAACAACTGTTTCTACAAAATTCTGTGGTCAATGAGCCTTCAACGTTATTGCAACTTCATTTTTGAATGACTTATCAGTGTATATTTTTATCCAGCTGACTTCGTTTGGATGTTGAAGGGACTTTTAGAGACCCACTTTTTTGAATCTACATTTTTATAAAAATTTTTTTTTTATATTTCTTTGTATGATTTTTTGTGTGTTTAATGCGCATAATAGGCTCCTGTTTGTGGTACATGGATGTCTTATATTAGTAATATATTATGGGGCTTGTAACTTGGCCTGGGCGACTATGTGGAATTTACTTCTTGACTAGTTGCACTTCAAAAACTTGTGACTTTGACACTAGTCGCGACTAGTTTTTAATTCCTAAGATGCATTGCGGCAAGAGTTTGCCACAGGCACAGAAGTAAAATTCAAGCTGAAAGGATTGAAGTATGTGTCAATGATGTCTGATTGTGTTTCATAAGTAATTTATGTTGTTGTAAGTAGTCGTGAGCGACACAATTGGATCACCAAACAGGTAGTTCCCACTATTTTTGTAGTAGTGACAACTATTTTTGTACATGTAGTAGTTGTGGTGGCACGATCAACAGAGAAGTCGAAAAATGGTTGTCGCACTACTCGCCCAGGCTCATTTGTGACTTGCGACCGTGTTGATTGGGACTATGTTGATGATGGGGCTTGTGGCGTGGGAGAACATGTTGGTGATGAGAGTGGTAGCCTTTAGTCGAGGCCTTCGTAGCTTGGACAGCTTTGTAGAGCCACGGTCCCAAGCGACTGGAACGGCAGACCACACAAGCGAGTGGCGAAGCCCAGGGGCCTTTTCCAACTTGTTTGCGGTTTCTTATGTGCTTCTTTAAATCTTGACTTTTGCTAACTTTACCCAAAAGAGTAGCAAAAGTCCAAACCAATCACAAGCGACGGGGTCAGCAGGTCAGCATACATTAATGCACATTTCATACTCTATGAATAATTCATCAACAAAACCGCAAAAACAAGTTGGAGAAGTCCCTCGTGGTCTTCTGTTTCAGTCGCTTGGGACCACAACTCTACAAACTGTCGAAGTCATGAAGGCCTTGTCGAAGTCATGAAGGCCTTAACTAAAGGCATTGGGGGTGGCAGCTTGGTACTATTTTGGTTGTTGTGGAGGTTACTTTAGGGACCACGTATGTGGCATGGTGGCGTGCCAGTGAGGGGGGTGCAGGAAGAACTACAATTGGTAAATATCCTAGAACTGGCTTGATACTCTGATTATCTCCAATAACATAAATGTAATCTCTTAACTCCAATGACATAAAATCCTTATCTCGAATTAGAACAGGACTTGTTTTTCCACGTTATCATGATTGGTCTGATTGAAATCCCCACTGGAGCTGAGATTGACCGCACGACCGACCAGTCACACATCCTCATGGGGTAGACATTGTTGAGGGTGTTGGATGCACGTTCTAAATTAGTCATCCACACAATGTGGGTTTTGCATGTCAGTCGCGGTCAGGGTTGTGTGTTAGGGTACTCACTGTATACATGTATAAAAATAATATTTATCCTGTGAAAACCATTTGAAGTAAATACTGATGAAGAAGGAAGGAAGTGGGCAATGTTGTTACTTTCTGTTGAATAACTCATTTTTGTCTCATTGTTATCGGTTGTTACACTTGTGTACTTGAGCAAGGTACTTTACTATAATTGCTTTTCTCGACCCAGTGGTATAAATGGGTACCTGCGAGGGTAGAGGTTGATACTGTGCATGCAAAAGCCTTTGAAGTGCTCAGTTGCTCAGGTTGTATACTCCCGAGGGAGCTAAGAAAGATTAAAAAGGATTGTCATTTGCCCGTTGACCAGGCCACTAATGTAAAGACAGTTATTGTGAAATGCGCTATATAAGAACTTGTTATTATTGTTATTATATGCAGAGCTTTATCGTGTGCAGATCGAGGGATAAAGACAACTTGGTACTGACAATGAAACATCCAGGGAAAGGAACCGGATTGTACATTGAGAAGTTGCCAATCATCATCACTGAAAATGGTAAGTTGGCAAAAAAATACAATGTGAAAAGTTTAGGTTTAAATTGGCAAACATTTTTTTTTTTTTAAGTTTAGGTATAACTAGGCAGATTTGCTCAAGAAAAAATTGCATCTTTCGGTGAGCAATTCAAATAAAAACTCTACTGGTTTTTTTTCACTTTAAAAGAAACAGTCCTAATTATATAGACCTTGATCACAGGATCTGAGGCATGTCTTGCCCTTTAGAGAGCAGTTCATTTATGTGTGATCATTGCCATACTTGACCTGAATGTGACCAGTCAGTGACCTGTCTTTGACCTTTGTGGATGAATCAAGAGTAGGTCATGTCTACTTGCAGCAAAGTTACGGGCCCCATAGGCCTGAACTTTTCATACAAGACGTTTACAGCCACTATGAGAGTTAAAGGGAAATTTAAATTATTGGTTTTGGAAGATAACAAAATTAAATTGTGTTCATGTTTCAGTGTTCATGTTTCAGATTTTACAAAAAGCTCATTTCAATTGAGGCAATCAATCCAAATAAGCAACTGTGTGAAATTAAGTTTACATTGTTGCAACACGTGCCCATTTGCTGAGCAGTATTTTCAGCTTTAAAACAGCTTTATGAAATTGGGCCCATGAAAACAAATTTGTACAAAGCTCATCAGCCCATCCCAGCAGTCTTGGATGAGAGTGTTTTTTTTCTCTTTCTTTTTCACATTTGATTTGTTTTAATACACATTTCTGATGACTCCAGGTGTGAAGTTGTCCAACGCATCTGAAGAGTACGCCAACATTGAAGATCTAATTCTCCATCACCTGTACCATGAGGGCGCTCTACCATGCAAACTTGCACTTCCTTCGGAAATAATGGCTGCACGAAACATTCGGGCATTGCAGTCACTGGCAGTGTTTGAAGAAGGTATGTCTGTGGGTTTTCAAAATTGTGGCTGAGGTTTCAGACCATGGCTTAGTCTAACATTTTGAATGTTTAAAGTTTTGTTGCCCAACCAATGAGCTTGATGAAGTAGTTTATGTAAAACGTAGTGTTGGGGAGCCATTGTACTTAAAAAATATCAATAGGTAAATTTGTTGGTTTTACTACTGTACAATCATGAATACAAACACGCTGCTTCTAAAAACGAGTGATTGACCAAGTTTATCTATGCTTAAAATTAGGTGGAATTAACTAACTTCTTTTTTCCTGTTTTAAGAATTCTGGGTGAGAATTACGCAGTGCAGACAAGGCATATCCGACAAAGGACAAAAGGAAATGCCCATCGAATCTCCCAGAGAATGGTCAAAATTTCCCGTAACACCACCAGCTAAAAACCCTCTCCAGTGGAGCCTTTCCGAAGGCAGAATGGCACCTAAGCTTTTACCTCCAAGAGGATATGTCTTCATGAATAAACAGCCTGGGCCTCAGACTACAGCTACAGAACAACCGTTCCCTGCTTCAAAGACTGCAACTACTGAGCCAGAAAGCTCCTATATGTCAATGAGAAACCGCAATACTGAAAGTATCGCTCTGGAGAATCGACGCCTGTTGAAAAGTTGGAGTTTTGACGAGACCAACAGTCCTTTTCTTACCGATACCATGTCATCATCTCAAACCATGGCGAGGGACTCAAAGAGAAAAAGTACAGACGCGACTTTGCTGGCAGCCTTTGAGCGACAGCCGATGCGTTGGAGCACGCAGAGCCAGAAGGAATACCTCGAAAAAAACTCGGGTCATTACCCTCCACCCCAGCATAGTCCTCCACCTCCACCCAAAGAATCTTCAGCGGGTGTTTACTCAGCTGCATCCGTTGGGGCATCTTCTTTACAAAGTCAAGTCCAAAGAGCCTCCGGCGAGTATTACAAACCATTTGAGAGAACGAAACAGGGACATCAACCGCCTTCTGCGTTTGGGTTTGACCAGGTCTACCAGAGTCAAGCGCCTCCACTACCGCCAAAACAATCCATGACCAGCCCACAGCAAGGAGGATCTGATAAATACCACAGCAGGGGCTCAATGCTTCCCACGGCGCAACATTCATCCCAATATGCCCAACCAAAGCCACAAGGTTCTGGGGGTAACTATACTTTGTCTCAAGCCGATTTATTTTCCCTTGAAAGGACTCCAGCAGAGACGACAGAGTGGCTTGCGGACCCGTCCATGTTTGGTTCCATTGAGAACAAACATTACTTGGGACCTATCTTACGACCATCATTTCCAAAGCCTCCTGTAACTCCTGGCAAACTAAAGCCTGTAAGTACCCTGTTTGAATTTGATCCTTTGCTCCTAATGGAGAAACAAGCATCGACTCCTCTATCGCAAGATGTCTTCAGTACCCCACCCCGGAACCCTTTAGAATCCTCCACTGTATTACCTCAACCAGACGCCCCTAAATCTCCTCCGCCGTGTGACGTCGAAGTCGGGGTGCTTGTGAGATTGACGTTAGAAAGCAGTGGAGATGAGCTGACTGAAGAGTTCAGACTATCGGATCAGAGTCGCCAGTCAATGGATGGAGGTACAGAAGAGGGATCTGAGGATAGCAGCAATGAAGATTCAGAACAAACGCATGATGAGGAAGAGGAGGAGGAGACGGCGAGAGGAGAGCAAGGGTTCTCAACGGCCGAAACCCAGAGTAGTGTAGCTCATGCCCAGCTTCGGGATCAGCCTCAAGATGGTAAAACGACAGCATCATCAAATGATGGTGAGAGCCAAGGAGAGCAAAACATTAATCGGTTGTCTGGAGTCACTGCATCGCAGAAGAAGAAGATCAAGAAGAAGAAAAAAAAAAAGAAGAAGTTGAGCAACTTCAGCAGGATCCAGAAATATGGTGAGTCTTTAACCAAAGAGGTAGAATCTGGCATGCAACCTTTCATCTGATCAGCTGATTTCCTCTTTTTCATTTCAAAACAGTGCTATAGAAAACTTAAAACACTGTGCAAAAGTTAAGTGTGATCGGCCATTTTCTCTTTTATACAATCTTTACTTTATACATTTCCTCTTTTATACAATCTTTACTTTATACGTACAATATTACAAAGGAAATTAATACAAAAAACTGCTACAATTACCTAAATGAGTACATCATCCTTTTTGAGGTAGGGTGGACCCTTTAGAAGTGCATTGTTTGGTTTGTGTGTCTACAGAGAGATGTTCCCAAACCAAATAGTGTCATAGTATTGTGTCCGCCATATCCCAACAAGGCTTATAGGATTCTAAGAGTTACAAAATGGGAGCCTAGAATAAAACAAAGAAGCAACAAGTCCAACCACAATAAAGAGGCATTTGAAAAGAATCATAACAAGAGGATTAATATACAAAACCCCTAAAAGACACTTGACACTATTGGTGTATCTCAACATATGCATGAAATAACAAACCTGTGAAAATTTGAGCTCAATTGGTTGACGAAGTTGCGAGACAATAATGGAAGAAAAAAACAATCTTGTCACACGAAGTTGTGTGCTTTCAGATGCTTGATAAAAAAATCTAATTCTGAGGTCTGGAAATCAAATTCAAATATTTCAGTAGAAAATTACTTTTTTCTCGAAAACTAAGTTACTTCAGAGAGAGCCGTTTCCCCCAATGTTTTTTACTATCAACAGCTCCCAATTGCTTGTTACCAAGTAAGTTTTTATGCTAACCATTATTTTGACTAATTACCCATAGTGTCAAGTGCCTTTAACCAAAAGGAACCATCTTTAAAATATTATACACATAATGAATGTTTATGAGTGCAATGGTGCGAATATGTTCATGAGTTGAAAGATGGAATGTTCTATTCAACGAGGCGGAGCCGAGTTGAATGGAACATTCCAGCTTTCAACGAATGAACATATTCGCACCATTGCACGAATGAAAAACATTCATTGTTTGTTTTATATAACATCCAAGTAGATCTTTGTCATTTTGATTGAAAGATACAACTTCAAAACAAACAAAGCGTAGGCCTACAATTTTTAATTGTAGAAGCCGAATGCTAGTAGTTTTACATAATATGCCTTGCAGTAACACTGCTGCGTTACCAAAGACACGCGCGCGCACTGATGTTTTTTTTACTCAGCTTTTTCGTTCCAAATGGCAAGGATCTGCTTGGGTGTTATATAATAAAGTTTATTTTGTAGATGGTCTTTAAACTGTCTATATTGGTATCAGTACCAACTTTGCATTTGACAGAATTTTCTAAGATACGAAATGTTTCATTTCATTTATAATTTGGAGGGTTAATACTTTCTGTATTCCTATTTTGGTTGTTAGCATCCGTGTTGACAAGGGGTAAAACGAAAAAGAAGAAAGGAGACCCAACTAGTGAGATTCAGGCAGCAATACACAGGTAATACAAACCAAGGCAGAAACAAAAAATGCAGAAATTAGTTTTGCTTGTGGACTGTCAGTGTTCAAGTTCGTTTATTTATTTATATGTTTAAACATCCAACAGAGCAAGCGAGTGTTTAAAATGTTTGATTGCCAAACAAGTTTTTCTAGGTGTTTTTTTTTAACATAATTATATTACATAATAAACCATAAGGGAAACTGACTGGGTTTATTTTTAAATGACTTTGGGTTGAACAAAGAAAAATTGACTAGAGCGGGATTTGAACCAACGACCTCCGGTTTAACGTGCCGGCGCTCTACCAACTGAGCTATTTAGCCCTATGTTGGTGGTCTCCCAACATAGGGCTAGATAGCTCAGTTTGTAGAGCGCCGGCACGTTAAACTGGAGGTCGTTGGTTCAAATCTCGCTCTAGTCAATTTTTTCTTGTTCAACCCAAAATCATAATTATATTACCTGACAAATAATCACTCAAACAATTGTTTTATTGTTAATATACATATAAGTAAATGTTAAAAATAAAAAAATCCAAGTGTCTTTAAGAATCTACCTTTTTGTGCAATGGTTACAAGAATTTGCCATGGTGCCCAACGATACCCTCGAAGCTTCCTATTCTATGATGCAACATTTTTCGAATGGTCTTTACCGACAGACTTGCAAGTAACAAGAGCAGCTATTTCAGTTTGATGATTGAATGCTTCGTTCAGAACATCAAGGAGAAAGACTCCAGGGATAAGCCAGGCGTCTTGGTCCGCAATATCCGTCAGTTCATGAGTGGAATGAAGAACTACCTGTTTAACCGCCGAGAGCCTGATGTGGATGAAGCTATGGATAAGGTGAATTTTTTTTTTCAAGGATTCCTTTTTTTTTATTTAGAAGTAAAATAAAAATTCCAATTAAAAAGCAGTACGACATTGGCAACTTAGTAGTGCAGAAAAAAAATTCACACATGAAACCCCACTCGGTGCAACTTGGGGTATACCCGATTAAAAAAAGGTCGGGTGTTTATGTACATCAGAAGCTTTCTATTTATATATATTTGATAATAAGTCTGGCAGCTGGTTCTACATCGATCATGTCGGCCGGATATCGCTATGAAGGGGGAAATGTTTATTATCAGTAAATGATATCCGTCTACAGTGTGACTTGCCTTATGTAAAAACGGAATGCTCTGCAGTTTAAGTGGTGTTTGAAGCTTTGCATGGTGTGAAGGATAAGAATAAATAATAGTAAACTTGTTGGTACAACCATGTAAAATTTCTCTTTTTCGGGACTGCTGGCTCTGAAAAAAGGCTGGTTTGGTCTTGAGGCTTCGAACAGTAAACTCTGCTTGTCTTCAGGAGAAAAGGAAAACAAAATGATCAGAAGTTTTTCTTGGATTGAGGGGTGGGGGGGGGATTCTGAACGACTCATTTTGTTTTCCATCCAATCATCTCGGTCATTCCACAAACTCAGGGTATGATGCATCTGTCTTCTGAGAAAAAACTCTGTCGAAGTTGAACTATTTTTCAAACTGCTGTTTGAGAGACTGATAATACAAGACGCATGAAATCCAAAATATATCTGAGACTCATAGTCATAAGTTGTAGTCTTTTTCTCCACTGTACAGTACTACAACCTGACCATGGCTGAACTGGATGCCATCGTAGAGGGCGCTATTCATCATTACATCTTACTACCCCTCAAGACCGAGATCTATAAGTGTTTCATCTCAGATCAGAAGGAGTCTGGTTCCCTGGAAGAACTGGATCA
Source organism: Asterias amurensis (assembly GCF_032118995.1). Classification (NCBI taxonomy): domain Eukaryota; kingdom Metazoa; phylum Echinodermata; class Asteroidea; order Forcipulatida; family Asteriidae; genus Asterias; species Asterias amurensis. Next base: position 21,389,319 of record NC_092648.1, read on the forward strand.
CAATATACAACTGGCTAGGGCCAAGACACCAGAGGAATTGGGAATAAAGGTACCAGACTAAGCTCAGTAGTAACACAGAGTAAATTTGATTTCTTTTTTACACTATATTTTCATAGGTGTTAAAGTTGCATCAAGGATAAAGAATATTGTTTTGGTTTAACTCATAACACCGGTGTGTTTAAATCACTGTAAACTCAGTACTTGTGAAAGAAAGTCTACAGGCATATTACTTGGGCAGGAGTCAAACCTACATGTAACTAGCTATTGTAAGACATCTGCTCTAGAATTCCAAAGTCATTGGTTCGAACCCTACCAGAGTAATTTTACCATGATTTTCCTTTTCATGGTTTAATGTTATAGTTTTTTATAGTAAAGCGCCTGGGATAATTTTTGCAATGGATTTGGCGCTATGCAAATGTGTTATTTTATTATTATTATATTTTGATGATTCTTATTTAATTGGGAACCCCCTCCAGGCCAACTACATTCCGCCAGAGAGTGGTACACTAGAGAAGTTTCGTCAATATTTCCGCCTTATGGAGGAGGCCTACTCACCAATCAAGAAATTGGAGCATCTTCTGAACATTGTGCGAACTATCTATGAGACGGTAAGATTTATTGCAATCATTGTGTGAGGAGCTGCTCTTCACTGTGGGTGGCTGGCTGCTGTTATTAAATAGCGATCAGTTTAAAAAAAATCATGTGCATTTGTATGTCCTGACAGCTGGAAACCTTTAAAGGGTTTGGGTACTTTTTGTGGGACACAAAACACAACGTCCACAGATTTACATTAACTTGCATGGTTTGAAGATAATGATGGTAGAAAGCTTCCCTTAAAATAATACGTGCTGAGGCGCTTTAGTTTTTGAGAAATGATAAGCGATAGAGACAAAAAATTGTTTTTAGCATGTATAACATATTTACTTGCACTGGTTTTTTCGTGACTCTCCTGAAAACATCTCTCTGTGATTTTCACTTGTTTTTCTCAAAAACTTGATGACCAATGACGCTAAAGTTTCTAGAGGTAAATTACACTACATATACAGTGTAGCTTCATTCACAGTGAGCAGGGATTCATAACATGGCAAAAAAAAAAAAAAAAAAAAAAAGGTATCAAAACCCTTTAAAAAAGAACAAATCAAGTGTTGCCCAGGAAAACAGAATTACAATAATAGCCTTCTTCTGTTGTGTTTTTAATTCAACTTTAAGATGAAGCCAATTTTCATGTCATTCTTTTTCTGCAGGTTAAAGATAAGAATTCCAGTCGAGAGGAGTCTGTTCAGTCCATGGGAGCTGATGGTAAGCTTAAACAAAGTTTCTCTTTTCAAAATACGATATTGCCAATCATGAGAGGGCTGACCAGCCACTTCAAGATAAGGGCTACCCTTAAATGATCGGGTCTTAAATCCTTGTCGATGTTTCTTGTGCAATGTTTGCATCTTTTTGATAACTTTTTGATATTTGTGGTGCTTTTGGAACTTGTTTGAGCAAGCATTGTAACTTTTTCTTGTTGGAAAGTAGTAAAGTTTCTTTATGTCTTATGTCTTAATTGTTATTCTGTGCTTCTCTATTTTATTATAGATTTCTTGCCAATGTTCATCTATGTGCTGGTTCAATGCGAGGCTGTGAATATCGAGGTTGAGGCTGACTACATGTGGGGTACCTTGGAACCCTCAATGCTGTCTGGAGAGGGAGGCTATTACCTCACTACCCTTAGCAGTGCAAGTGAGTCACTTCACCCTTGAGGGTGCCGCAGTATGGGTCAAGGTCGAGTGCACACATTTAGTCAACTACTGACCTGCAATGTACATGCACAGTGACACACTCACATTGACTCCTTTTCAAGTCAAGTCAACCATCGGTTCCACGTATTCAATACTCCATTGCCCTCCGCCTTTTCGCTATAGTGCACTGGTCCCCCTCTGTGCTTTACACCTGTTAGCATGGAACAGGCTATCGGGACCAAGGAAAAAAACCATGGTCATGAGGCTTGTTCCAAATGGTCGACCACTGTTGTCGACCAAATAGTAAAAACAAATTTTTTTTTTTTTATTTTACATGCAAGTCGCCAGACACACAAGGCCTGAAGGCCACTTCAAGGTGTTGGCTACAATTATTTTTGTCCAGAGGCCTATGCCACCTACTCCTAGGGCTGAAAAAGGGTTACCCCTTTTACAGTCCATACGGATGTAGGCTTGGGTATCATCAGTCCGAAGCCTGGCCGGTAGAGCAGAAAGCACTACCTCATTAATAATAACCTCATTGTTGAGCTGAGTAGATTTGCTGAGCTAATTTTTGATTAGTTTGTTTTGTTTTGAATTAAACAATCAAGACAATCAGTCAGCTCAAGATGTTTTTTCTTTTGTTTTTCTTCCATTTTTTACAGTTTGCGTCTTGAAGCAGTTTGAGTCTGAGAATAATTTTACCGAGACGAAGGGATTCCTTTCCATCATGGTTGCTGCTAGTGGCAAGAATGACAATCATATCGTCCATAAGGCACTCCCTGTCTTACCGGGAATGAATGCAGTGGATGTCTGTAAGTTATGCTACTCTACCTCAAACATGTTCATGACCAAGTTTTGAATTCTTAAACATTTTTGTACAAAGTTCTGTATACTCAAGATATTTTAACTTTTTTTCACGACGATGCATTTCTGTATATAGCATCTTTTTAAAAAAGAAATTATGGGTTTGGAAAAATGGTGGTGATCATTTTATTATAGACCTTTCTTAAATGCCAATTGGAAGTCTTACTAGACAGCTCTCTCTCTGATTTTTATGATTCACTGTTTTTTTACTTTACAGGTCGGATTCTAGCCCATAAGATGAAAATTGATAATGCACATCAGTACCAACTGTACTTGCTCTCAGGAGACCAAGGTATGAATACGAAGCGAGTTATGTGACTCGGACAACACCAAACTCACTTTTTTTTCTAATTGTGGCACAAACAACACTGCTTGTTTCCAGATACTTGGCTTAGTTTTCTTTCTTGTATGCAATCCTGCTTTGTTCCTTATCTTCAAAACTCCTTCCTCATTGTTGTTATTATACCGCTTTTATTTTAGTTTTATATTATTTTTCTGGTCCTCTTTATGTTAGATTGTAAATTTTTTGTTTGTTTGTTGCTTTTATTTTTGCTGTTATTTCTTCCATTTTGTATTTGTCAGGCATTTCAAACAAGCCTTTCTGGCTTCTGTAAATGCCCCCATATTGGCTTGCTCCATAACCATCACATTATATTTTTGCATTTCATTTTCATGAAAGAATTTCTTGACCTGTTCTTGACTGTCTTTGACTTAAATAATTGTACTTAATTTGTTTATTATTCTCCTTTTTCACCTTATAAAGAAAATAAATGTTGTTTGAATTGAATTGAAATTGAAGAAATGAGTTCTCTGTATGCAGCGGTCAGCACCCCCCCTTGCAGTGATTATCACCTGAACAGAGCATGCCATATTATTGTTATGCGTTACATTTGTACACATTGATTGAGAATAAGGCGGTATCCGAATTGGCGTCTACAGCTACGGCTACGGCTGTTGCTAAGGGTGTTGTTAAGGACCTCCTGTTACTTCAACGCAGGATGACAAGGAAATTTAACTGTAGCCCTAGCTGTAGCCGCCAATTTGGACACCTCCTAATTTTCTAGAATTACTCTGATATTGCCATGTGGTCAATTGGTCTGATCCTGGTCGAACGTGTATTTGATTATTCGTGTATTTGTTTGTTTATTTGTTAAGAGGATCTTGCCAACAAGGAAAATTAGCAGCGCTCCCATATGGGGGAATCAGCCAATCTCTCTCATACAAACATTGTTTTTTGCGCCTATGATTATGAATCGCACAAATCAAGATATTGTGACTCTGTATACTGTGAAAGAGGCGGTTAGCTTGGTAGGATTTGAACCCACAACCTTGTGGTTGCAAGTCCGGCAGTCTAACCACTTGACCACAATGTTTTCAGGTTCAATTTACACCTGTTGAGTGAAGGAGGTGATCGGGCATTTGAGTACGCTGCTCTAAAACTATTGAATAATCTCCATCCTTGTTAACGTTACCTATGTGATTCCTTCTTGATCTGTTTGTGTAATTTGTGTTTCTTTTTCTCGGCATTTGTTTGGGTTTATTGTAATGCGCAGTAATATAGGTATTGCACAGTATAAGTGTTTGTAAAATTATTATTATCATTAATAATATATTCTGAACCCAATGCAATTAATTTTTCATTTTTGTATTTATTGTAAAGTAGTATATTGAACTATGCGAATGTAGGTGTTTCGCAATATAAATGCCCATAATATTATTATTAATTATTCAATCTGAACCCAGTACAATATAGGCCTACAATGTTTGTATTTATAGTTATGCGCAGTAGAGTATATCCATATAGGTGTGCGCAATATAAATGTCCAAAATATTATTTTTATTAAGTATACAATCTAAACCCACTACAATATTTTTTCCATTTCAGAGATGCCGATAGGCGACAGTGACTGCCCGCTGCAGATGAAGGAAGAGATTGAAGCGAACCAGAAGCGGGCGTGTTTCTTTGGGTACAAGATAGAAAACCAAACCATCAAGTGGTTCACGTAGTATTTGGAGTTATGAGCTACGACAGACTGTATGGAAACAACTAAAAGAACACAAATTATAAGGGCAGGGTTTCAACCTTACCCAGTGCTATCTGATTTCATGGTAATGGATCGTCATGTAGTGGTGATTAGGCCTTGGCGACTGGTGGAATTTACTACTCAACTAGTCGCACCTCCAATAACGTCGACACTCCTCACGACTAATTTTTATTGCCTAAATCCCTAAATTCACTCTGAAAGGATTGAAGGATTGTGTCACTGATGGCTAAGTGTGTTTCGTAAGTAAATTATGTTGTGAATAGTCGTGAGCGACACAATTGGTTCATCAAACAGGTAGTCGCGACTGTTTTAGTAGTAGTTAAAACTTTCTTTAGTAGTCATGGCAGCACGATTATCGAGTAGTTGGAAAGGGTAGTCCTGACTTGACTAAACAATCAATAGTCTTGACTTTGACACTGGTCGCACTAGTTGCCCAGGTTTAGTGGAAATTACCGTTTCAACTAAAGGAGTTCTCAATTTGCCGAGACCAGGACACCTCTTATTTTTTTATTGATAAGCGTCCGGTAGGTTCTGCTTCATGTAGTTCCTTATGCTGCAAGTTTACTGAGCTTGACGTTTGTGGAACAACTATGGTTTGTATGTCCTGCTCATGAACATAAGTGGCTTGACCAACCACTTTGGGACTCGAACCCACTCTCTCATACTACGCCAGAACTCAAGTCCACAGTGCCTTTACTTGAACCATTCAGTCGTTGCAGTGACGCTCAAACAAACTGAGGTAATTGTCAACTTACCATTGAGGATGGTGTAACAGTGACTTCTTTTAGAGACATCTTTGATGGTGTTAAGAAACGGTTGGAGACCCAACAAAACTGAATGCAATAATTAACCAAAGAGTGTAATAAGACTGAATGCAGAGTACATGTAGTACATGTATATGAAGCCAGACAGCTGAACAGGGGGGAAACTAGGGCCCATTTTCATGGTTCTCCCTGCAAGCCCTCTCTGGTGCTGTTGGAACCGACTCATGGGGTGAAGCTGAGGGGAAAAACGATGTTGAGCTATGTTGGTGTCCTGAGGAGAGATGCTGGGGCAGAGACCACAACAGAGTTGGCTGCCCAGATACAGGTTCAGGGAAGATTGCAGACGCCGCCGGGGATCCTGCCTGTGGGCGACATGATAGATTGCTTTAATACTGCAGAATTCTGCATAAACAAAAGAAAACAGTGCTCGTGGCATTGCTTACTGAGGTATATAATTATGTGGTTGCAGTCGCCCACCTACAGTATGCGGTCTCATAAACATTATTGTGCAAACAAAATAGATTTAGATAGTTTGTTTAATCTGTCAACTATTTGATGTAGAAAATCTTGAGTTGCAAATGGGTGGGTTGCATAAACAGTGCCAATCAACTTGCTAATAATAGAAAATATGCAAAATGATTTAATTTGGCACTTGAAATTGTCATGATAACCAGGTCTGAAAGACTAAAGAATTTAAATTATTGATCGAAGCACCAATAGGTCATCCCAATAGAGTGGACTTATCGAGTAGTTTGGGTAGTTCTGTAAATTAAATACTTCAATCTGAAATGAAATTATGTAAATTTTTAATTATATATATAACTTCCGAATTAAGTCATTTTGGACATGTGACTTGAAAAGCAGTATTTAAACCAAAGAATATGTAAATAGAAAACATACTCTAGAACATTTGTTTATAATAAAGTGGGTGGATTAGGGGATTTGAGTTTGTTTTTAGAAAGAAATATGTAAAGAATTACTATTTTCTCATTTTTACATTCAAAAGCAGGACCAGATGTTACTCGGGCGAGAACTATCAAACACACATTTTTAAAAACAAACACAAGGCGAGGATGGCTGTACATCATTCTGTCGAGCAATACTGAGCTAATCTAAACGTGGTGTGCGAATAAATGGTTTGGGCAGTTGATGTGGCCGAGTTGCAGAAGAGGCTGATTCTTTAATAGATGTAAAGACACTGAGCCTCTAGAACTGCAAAGGTCGTGGGTTCGCATCCCACCCGAGTGATTTGCCTGTGATTTGTTTCGCAGCGCTTGGGAAAGTACTGAGTACACAGTGCTAACACACATCGGTGTGTATGGTTACAGCCAAAATGAATAGGCTGATTCTTGTCACTGAAGTCAACGGCCATCGCTTGGGTCGGCCATCGTTTGCTTTAAATAAAGGAACACGTTGCCTTGGATCGGTCGAGTTGGTCTGTGAAAAGCGTTCTGTAACCGTTTGTTATCAAATCGATATGGTTAGAAAGATGTTGTAAAAGTAGATTACAATTATCTACACACAATTAATATGCCTCGAAATTGCGTGGTTTTCTTTTTCCTCGTCGACTAACACGGTCGGCCATTTTTGGGAGTCAAATTTTTGACTCCCATAAATGGCCGACCGTGTTAGTTCGCGACCTAAAATGAAAACCGTGCAATTTTGAGTGATACTTGTGTGGATCATTACATTCTTCTGTTAAAACATCTTTCTAACCATATGCATTTCATAACAACGGTTTCAAACGTTTTTTATAGACTAACTCGACCGATCCAAAGCAACGTGTTCCTTTAACTCTCTAAAAATTAATCACTGATTTTGTTTTGAGGGCATACTCCTCTCTTATGTCAAGTTTACCTCGGCCAATGAGAAAGTCCAATTCTTGCCCTTAATTTTTAGGATCCAAAGTACAAATAAAATATATCATGATGAAGTTTTCCTGTGTGTTGTAAAGTTATTCCAATACAGTATTTCCAAATGAGTGAGTGCGCATTCTTTTTTCGCATTGCAAGTATCCAAAACCAGTAATGGACTTACAATCGCACATCTCCGGAAAACCAGTCAAGGCGCGTACCAAAAAACAATGGTGACACAACAAATGGTTTTGTTCGGTAACAGGTGAAGATAAAGACTAGTGGAACGGATGGGTTTTCAAGTCTCTTTTGAAGATATTCAAATAAGTTGTTTGGTGTAGTGTGGCAGTCAGCTTATTTCAAAATGGCAGGTGCATCATTGGCAAAGGCACGCTGACCATAGCGAGAGGTTCTAAACCTTGGTTGAGCTAACAAGAAGTGGAAGATCTTAGAACGCGACCGCATGCCGCATGCAGCTTGCTTTGATTGAGATGAGCTCACTGAGAAACAGAGGAGCGGAGCTGTGTAGGATTTTGAGTACAAGGAGGCTGGTTCAAACCCCGCTCTAGTCAACTTTTTGTTCAACACAAAAATAACATATCTAGATACATGAACCAAAAGCATTATACAATAATTATGAACAAAGTATTGTTCATTACACGCTGAAAAGTTGACTAGCATGATGCTAAAAATGTTCAGTTCTCGGACACAATTTATGACTTGATGTGCATTTATTGTTCATTTCCAACTGTACTTTTTTTCGTGAAATATAATATATACTGAAGTTTGACTTTTTACTTTTGCTCTCGAATATGTACACAAACGTAAATACAATATGTACATGTTCTAACATAGTTTACAGTATATTCTAAGTTGCATTAACATATACTAAACCTAAAGATGCATTGCTCGTGATTTTTTCGAGAACGAGAAAAGCAGCTCGAACGAAGACTACATTATTTTTTTATGTGAAATAAAATCATCTTCACAATTTCTATTTACATGTTTTATACAATACAATACAAGTAAGCCGTTAATAAAAAAAACATTGAGAAAATAGAATTAGCTGTTGCAAACTGCTGCTTACCTACCAATCAAAAGAACATGGACGAATTATATGCAAAAATGAGTTAGGCCTAATGGCCTGATGATTTTGACCTTAAAGGCAGTGGACACTATTGGTAATTGTCAAAGACTAGTCTTCACAGTTAGTGTATTCCAACATATGCATAAAATAACAAACCTGTGAAAATTTGAACTCAATCGGTCGTCGAAGTTGCGAGATAATAATAAAAGAAAAAACACCCTTGTCACACAAAGTTGTGTGCTTTCAGATGCTTGATTTCGAGACCTCAAATTCTAAACTTGAGGTCTCGAAATCAAATTCGTGGAAAATTACTTCTTTTTTGAAAACTACGTCACTTCAGAGGGAGCCGTTTTTTACAATGTTTTATACTATCAACCTCTCCCCATTACTCGTTACCAACTAAGGTTTTATGCAAATAATTTTTTTGAGTAACTACCAATAGTGTCCACTGCCTTTAACAGACATTTTCTCGAAGGCTAAAATACGAAAATTTATTGGTACAAACTATAGTTGGTACAAACTAGTTGTATACAAAAATGGTTTCGAATATTTAAATACACATAATGATAAAAGATGTTTGCTTTGCAGCTGTTGATTGTCGGTTTCTAAAAGTCATTCAAACTTTGGGGCAACTGGTTTTAGTCTGGTTCAGTTGTTAAAATGTCTGACTCTTAAAGTATACTTGTTTTGTTTTATTTTTTATTTATTTATATATATACATATACAGGTAAAACGTCTAAAGCATTTTTTCAACTAATGATTGAATATTTTCCTTTTAATTCCATAACCTAAAGATGCTAAATTCTCGCTGAATCCTTTAAATTGATTTCATCATTGCGGGAGTTTGTAGCAATAGTACTTGAGATGATAATATAATTAGCTGTTACAAACTGACAACCAAAAAGACCTACGGTATAAATGCAAACAATGGTAAATGACGTTTTGATCCCGGCAGAGTCTGTCTCGAATGCAAAATGACAACTGAACAAACATGGACAGCCGTCGATTTCACCAAACTCTTCATAACTTAGGATTAATCTTAGGACCTAGGACGGGTCCCAACCCTGCACTGTAGCATGCAGACATTAAGATTAATCCTAAGTTAGGACGAGTTACTCGTCCTAACTCGAGATAGGATCATCCTAGCGTTTAGTGAAATCGACTGCAGGACACTTAGCTACCTGTTCAGGTTTGTGTTGTCTTTTAGCCTTCTATTCTAGAAAGACTCTGCTAGGGTCGAAACGTCAGGCCATTAGGCCTAACTATTATTTGCAACAATAATACTTGTCACTTATTCATATCTCCTGATCTCAATTCTATTCTAAGAAGTCTTCCCGATAAGCAAGTCTGCTCTGTAGGATTTGTGGCTTTTCATGATGTATTTAGATATTTTTTAAAACTAAACTTCATCCTTGCACTCGATTTTTCGCTCGATTTCACAAAGCACTATTAAAGATTGATCTTGAGATGAGTTGTCAGTATTGTCATGGACATTTGTGACGTCACACTTCATTGATACACATTGACGATCAATCTTAGCTCTTTGTTGAAACGGCCCCTGCCAGAAAGACGACGGTTAGAATAAAATAGACCAAACATTGGAGCAACAGAGATAACATGGTGTACCCGTAAACAAGCCGGTCAAATCAAAAATCTACACTTGTTTTTTTCCTTTCTGGTTGTTGCACGTCTTTTGCTAGGTTTATGCTCACACAAGGTTTCCCCGGTCATTTTTGCCAAATGGGTGGCCAATTTTGCATTCGTACTAAAAAAATAAACGGGAAAACCTAAAATTAAAAAAAGAAGAAAAAATTGCCTGCCACCCTTGTATTGAATCTGATACAGATAGAAATACTTTACAGAAAAGTGTAATGGATGCAAAAATCGAACAATCTTACGTCACCAACTATTTACATTTGTTGTTAAATTGTTACCGAACAACGGACATTGCATGTATAGGGCGACCAGGAACACGCTTTTTTAATGTCTTTCTATAGAGTAGATGGTCGCGCACTTGATCTGTCAGTTGCCCGGTTGGCCTAAGCCTTATAATTCCTCCCAAAAAATTACTTTATAAAAAGTTATCTTCTTATGGATGCCCATTAATGTCGCATAATGATTAACTAAAACGTAGCATCAAACAATAACTATATTTTGTTTATACCTCGAATCCATAATGGTGAGCAGACCATCTCACACACACCTTCCACAAATGAATTGAGAACTTGTAGTCGCAAATTAGGCTATAATATTTTGTACAATGAAGTGCTATTATTACAATTTTGACTCGGTACATAAAATTTACCGTTGTTCGGTCTTTTGTAACTCCTGCTATTTAGGCCAGCATCCTTGATGGCCAATGGACAGAAGGAATGTAAATTGTACATTTTAAAATCATCATTAAATACTTCAATATCACTGTGGATATGGAGCGCCCTCAAGTGTTTGTAAAAGTGTGTCCCCCTGTCTTTATCCGCAAGAACGGGTACTTGCTTTTTAGAACCAGTGATTTTATTGGACACAATATTTTAATTGGATATGTTTTGATTGGTCCACTGTGACGTCAAACTGTGACGTCACAACTTCGCATCGCATTCACATGATGTATGAACTGGGCTTCAGTTTGCACGTGATTTCATTAACCACCGATAGGTACCAGATTTCGTGCATTTCGTGGTTTCCAGATAGGCCTAATCGTTTGAAGATACTCAGCAAATAGTTCTATGATATGGTTTTCGTCGGGGCAGTCGTCTTATACACGCAATTGATTAAAGAGTAGTTTCGACGTCATCCGCTTTTGTTTGATTCATCTGTATCAACTTAGAATTGACGTCATGATCATTTGGAGCGCTCGTCACTGATTGGATACCACTGTCTGTCCGATTGCCATTGGTTAACGCTGCGTCCACGTCACCATTTCCAGCTACGTATGAAAGTAACGAGGAGCTTTCACGGTTGACTGGTTCCATGTCGACAAAGTTGTCGGACACACAGTGTTCGATGATAAGCGGATTGCCCGGTCGACACGGATTGAGATTGTCGTCCAGCTCAGTCTGGAACGGCTTAGGGGAGGGCTCCGGACGGTCACTGTTATGCTCTTCCGGTACTGGTGGTAACCCATCCAATATGTAGGAGTATTCATTTAATTTCTTGATGCCACCCGCCTTACTGCCTGTATTTGGTGAGTGGGAGACTTCCAACTGGTTTGAAATGCTGGTTTCCTCTGGGATTTGGTTTTGAAGAGAGGATCCCGGAGTGACTACAAACTGAAGCTCAATGTTCATTTTAGGGCTGTTATCCGGGCTCTCCTTGTCGAAAGACACCATAGATGGGCGAGCATCGCTGGTAATCTGCGTCATGACAGAAGCTGATGAACCCCTATGGGAGGAGCCCTTAGGGCACACGTCACGCATTGTAGTGGAGTTAACCTGGGACATTGAGCGGGGGCTGCTGGTATACGTCGGCCGGTACTTCATGGCGCGTTTCTCGCACATGCCGTGCTTTGCCAACAGGAGGAACAGATCACGTCGAAATGCTCTGGTGAAGATCGCATACAGGAAGGGATTGGCGCAGGAATTGATTGGATAGAACAAGACAATAAAGACTTTAGTTTGGTCGGTGGTGAGTAGGGCGTTCTTGCCGCCAAATATTGACGAGAGGCCGTTGATGGCGATTGGAGCCCAGCATGCCAAATCAGTAAAGATGAGGACCGCCATTCGCTTGGCTACTTTAGAATCTTTCCTTTGCATGGCAGAATGTGGATTCCTTACCGTAACGTACATCTTGATGTAACATGCGCAGATGACTATGAAGGCCAGTGCGTTAAACAACAGAATAAAAATGACGTATGCAACTGCGGCTGCGCTGTCTGTTTTCCTGACGTAGAAGGGCAGACACATGCTCGTAACGCCATACCCAGCCACACCCAAGAACGGCAACGAGGCTATTACAATTGCAAAGAACCAACCACCAAGCAAGATACGACCAGCCTGTCGTAATCGAATGCGTTTGTTTAAGTCTATCGCATAAATAATTGTGTACCAGCGCTCGATCGTCAGGACAGTTAGGGTAAAAACAGACAACTCGCTGGAGAACACCGATATGAAACCAGCTATCTTGCAGCCTGCACCGAACTGCCAGTCTATGGCGTAGTTGAAGTAGGCACCGAGAGTACGTACGTCTACGGCAGCAACCATCAAGAGGTAAATACCCATACAGAAATCAGCAAATGCCAAGTTGCACATGAGAAACTTAGGCACGGTCATCTTATGCCTGTACGCTATCAAGACGACCATCACAACAAGGTTACCTATCATAGCTGTACTCGCAATGAACCATACTATCACCCGTAAGAATGGATACCCCATGACGTCAGAGCAGGGATTGAACGGATCTGGTAGGGGTGAACAGTTAACTTTGGAGTAGTTCTTGGGGACAATGTCGTGACATGTGCTACCGTAAATGACATGCGTTACGTGTGGATCCACCACCTCTTCACGGAATCCCATATCGGACGTGTCGTCTGCACCGAAGGGTCCAATGAACGGTTCTCCCGTAACGGCCATGAGCGACTCGTTGTTTACTGGAATGAAGAAAGAATGGCCCATCGATGATTCCTTATTCGGGGGGACAACAGCACTCTGGATGTATTCATCCAGTATCTCTCGACTACCCCTCGGTATAGACGCCTCTCGGTTGTCTAAGAACTCAAAGGGCGAAGCAGAACGAACCGGCTGGCTGGTGCTTGTTGGACAGTCAACATCTTCCACCGCCTCTGTGATGTTGTGCATCTTAGCCATGTGTGTGTTCTCTGTGGTGTTATAGTAGAAAGCACAGCAATGGCTAAAGTAGTGCAGCTTAGCGGTGCTGATGCTCTGGAAACGAAATAATGGCGGGAAATGCTTGAGATTTGGCGTGCCCTGAATGTCCAACAAAGTGATGTCTTTCAAGCCCTTGGTTGGCAGCCTGCTGATGCTCGTGTCAGACAAATACCTGTACAAAAGAAAAAAACAGACGTTTAATATTAGTTCATTTTCAAAATTATATATCACAATATTCCCATTCCTCGACATGTTTTAATCAAACCTTCATTGTGGTGTTATTTGGAAAGTTTGGGTACAATGTATATCTTGCATTTTGGTTAATTTGTTAAGTTTCCAAAACTGGTTAAACTTACACCTCTCGAAGTCCCTCTATGCCGTCAAACATGTTGTCATCCACCTCAGAAATGGGATTGTTGGACAAGATTCTGTATGCAAAGAAATGAGCAGAAGTCAACCCAAGTTCAATAAACAATATTGTTTGTTGTCTGCAAAGAAAAGAACGATTCGATTGGATTCGACCCTTCCTCTTATAGACATAGACACCGGGCAAGCTCGGTGGTCTAGTGGTTAAGCCATGCACTGACGCCAGAGTACTGGGGTCGTGAGTTCGAATCCAGCCTGTATAGCCTTTGGAATGTTTGTGCCCACAGACTCGCTGGACAACACGGTGCCTTTGGTGCGCAGGGGGGGGGGGGGGGATACAGAAATTAAATCAAGAATTTGTTATTCAAACTTAAACGAAAAGACAGTACTGTAACAGAACTCCCCAAACTGGGTTAGATGATACCTTGTAATTAAGAAGTAACATTAACTGAACATAGCTATTGAAGTGCACTTTCAGCATTTAGGATTTAATGGAAAATACAGGTTTTTAATTAATTTTCATCTTATACAATGTCAGAGCACTAGATCGCCAGTAAGACACATAGATACAGATGATTTTAACAAAATAATTGCATCCGCCGATGACGTCACAAGATGACGTTCAAGATTGGCAATCAACTCCGGTCGTCGACGTCCGATCGGTTTTCAAATCGTTATTCGTGGTATAACCATCAAACAGCATAATAAATTGACCTGGAAAAGTAAAATGGCCTTTGGGTTGTACTTACAAGACCGTGATCTTAGCGCCGGCGAACACCCTGCCCGGAACAGTCGAGATGTCATTTCCTGAGAGGGTTCTGGAAAGAAATAGAAAATATTTATGAGGAAAAGAGGAAACGATCAGAGAATGGTTTACCCGCGGTGCCAGTGTCGTCGTAGGACATTCTGTCCCCCGGAGAAGGGTAATTACCATCGGCTGAGAGAGGTTGATTCAAAAGAGGGCGCTACACAGGGGGGGGGGCACACACGAAAGCTCTTTAAAAAGTTCATTAGAGCCCTGAAGCATTAAACGGTACTGCATTGTATTAAGGAATTAACGGTATACAAAACAAGAGATAGTGCTTCTGTTGCATTCAAATATGCAGGCTACCAGTCACATATTGTAAGGTTACATTGGATTTTGGCTGGTAACTTCATTCTGGTAAGCAACATTTTGTTTATCTATGGGTGTATAGTACTTTTGGTCATTAATCCACGTCATTGTCATGACCAAAAAGAAACTAACTAAGCTTACTTCTTTGTGTTTAATTTTTATTTTTCGTAATTTGTTATTATTCATTGGAACGGTTTGGCTTGTCCTGGTTGGGTTGACATCAACTCAGTTTCACCAAATCATTTCAATATTTCTTCGTTATCTTGACATTCCTGCATAAACAATGTCACACACAAAAATCGATATAATTACAGAAATGGCTGACAGTAAAACCTTTACCGGCAAGAAAAGGCCAAGAACAAGAAAAGGCCAAGAAAACACAAAACAATGGCATTTTGAGATACAACTACTGATAACTTATTCCATATACACATCAGATAGCTTCCAATTTAAAGGGAAGGTACACGTTTGGTAATTACTTAAAACAAGTATTAACTTAAGAACTGACTTGGTAACGAGCATTGGAGAGCTGTTGATAGTATAAAACATTGTGAGAAAACGGCTCCCTCTGAAGTATTGTAGTTTTTGAAAAAGAGGTAGTTTCTCACTAAAATAATAAAAGAATTTCTAGCTAGAAGTATTTTATTCCTATCTGAAAGCACACAAACAAGGGTGTCTTTTCTTTCATCATTTTCTCGCCACTTCGATGACCAATTGAGCCCAAATTTTCACAGGCTCGTTATTTTATGCTTATGATGGGATACACCAAGTGAGAACACTGGTCTTTGACAATTACCAAACGTGCACAGTGCCCTTAACACCAATTGGCGTTTTTAATGTAAAAATAAAAAATCATATTGCGTGTTAAACAAAAATATAATTGTAAAAGGTCCAGCGGATAAGTTGTGATATTAACAGGTTATTAACAGGTCGCATCCCAATCCATGGATTTCAGGAGCTGTTTCACAAATTCACTTCATCGCAAAAATTAGCGTTGTCGAGGTTCTTCTTTTTTATTCAAAGGAAAGTTTATGAATACCGAGTCCTTGGATCGATTCAAATAAGAATTAAAAAAAAAATACCTGCAGACGATTGTGTGATTTAGTAAGTTTTGTTCTCACTGAACCTTCAAGATGATGCATATAATATTATTCCGCTGGAATAGTGTAGCTACTTTAATTCAAGGATAGGGTCAATGTTTGGAAGTGACCCAAAAATAATTTTATCCGAAAGCTTACTGATGGTAATAGCAACCCCCGAATTAGTTCATCTGTAATGCCCCCGTTGATTGGAAATAAATCCAAAACATTTGAATAATGAGAAACGATTCACGCCATGAATCGTCCCTTAGATTTCTGAGAGTATGAGGACCGTTCGCGATTGCTTAGGCCAGAGATGCGGTTGGTACTCGGTGTCATTTCGCTAAATGAAACTATGGAGGATAAGACATTCGTGTGAAAATACTGTATCAGTTCCTTTGCCTATTTCTCATCAGCAAGCGGCAATGTATTTATCTGGAAGTTTAACAGGTGACTTTTATTGCATGTTGCAGTACGGATTTTGCCTATAAATCCACATTAAGTTGGCAAAATCGAAAGATAGCCTTACTCGTAAAGTTTAAACCTCGGCCAAAATAGTTGTTTTCGATTAATATTTTGGGATGACATTTTTTAAACAGGTCTTTAAGCCACTGATTATTATTATCATTAAAAAACCCTCCATACTTACAGTGTGTATATTTCGAACGAGAACGTGCTGAAACTGTACGGCTCCAGGGCATATATCTTGTTATCGGAAAATACTCTACATACAGAAAGAAACAAGAAGGGTGATATTTATTATTTAGGAATGTTTAAAACAATCGTATTAAGTGTTAAAGGGACTTTGGCAGAAAACAATAGTAAAGTATTACATTTGTCTTATACTGTACATCTCTACACACGTGCGCACCTTTCGGATCCGGTTTATTGTGTCCCGCTATTGTCGTCCTATTATTCCCTTTTCTAAAAAAATCACTTGCGGGGTCCAGCAGTCGATTTCACAAAACTCTTAAGACTAATCTTAGGACTTAGAATGAGTCCCAACACTGCACTGTAGCATGAGGACCTTAAGATTAATCCTAAGTTAAGACGAGTTACTCGTCCTAACTCGATATAAGACGAGTCCTAACTCTTTGCGAAATCGACCCCTGGTCTCGGAAGTTTACTTACAGTTTCTTGAGAGAGTTTTCGTTGACCAGTGACGTCAGATTGGGTATTCTTTCCAGACCACACTTTTCAAATGACCTGAACAAGAAAAAAAAACATAGACAGAAAAAAAGTTGAAAGAAAAGTGTGACGTAAAAGGTGTGATGTTTAGCACAGGCTTTCGCACTCTGCTGCAGCTATGGGTTAGATGGCAATAGCAGTTACGGTTTTTGAAGACTACATTATCTTGAAACAAGACAATTCCATATTCATAAATAAGCCCACAAAAACATTCGCGTTATGTGATTTTCGATGGATAAATTTTTAATTATATCAAATTAAGTCTGATCATTTTCTTTGGTTCTGATTAATTTTTAGTTACTGTCTGTTTCTTATTTATACTTACAAACTACTCAAGTGCGGCAGGTATCCAAAAACACCTTGGTCCAAGTTCTTCAAAAGTGGCGAGTGGGTCACATCACTAATTGGTGTAGAAGAGACAGAGAGAGCCGAGGATTAAAAACAAAATAAAAAGTAGACGTTTAGAACCACCCGCTACGACACAGTGATGCGCCCTCTATTGGTATCATCATGAGCGGCAATGGAGTCAGTTTGAAAAATGTTGATATATAAACATGAACAATTGGCATTAAGTGACATCGGTCCAAAAGGAGAAATTCTGATTACCCATCGTTCTGGAAATATCGGGTTTGGCCGTATCCAAGTAAGTTGGTATACTAAAACATATTTCGAGTAATTACAAATAGTGTCTAATGCCTTTAAACCAACCGAATTGTCCCAGACTCTACCAAACTCTTGGCCTCTTGTATAGAGAGAAGAAACTACCCATCACCCCGAAAGTTCCCTACAAAATTCCGGTGATTCCGAAAACAAAGATCACAATAATGGGGGATACACTATGATGCCACACATTGAGCACCATATACAAACAATACTTTCAACCTAATGGTTTTCCCGGTCAGTGTCAACAAAATACTCATTCAGTATTTAATACCTTGCTCATTTAATTTCGATTGAAAATGAATTTTTCATGACATCAGCATTCAACAATCAAACGGCTGTAATTCGACTGCAACAGTGAAGCATCGGTACAAAAAGAAGATGATTCAAATATCATTAAACTTTGAAAATGCCAGCTGGATGAGGCTGCTCAATCATTCAGTTTCTTCAATTATTTATTGTAAATAGGTTGTAGAATTCAATTGAAGAGTGGTGAAATTGTGGGTTTGGACACAGATAAATGAACAAATACTCACACGAACCTGCTGAATGCAAAGAACAAAATGTGTTCTCAAAAAGAAAAATATATGCTTCGTTGCGTTAGGGGGAAATGCGTGATTTTGAATGCGTGACAACGAACTTGAAAGATTTGTTTTTTGTTTTTTGTTCACCACCAAAATATTTTGCTATGAATGTGCGGAAGCTTTCCGTGTTAAACTCTGGCCGATGTATTGAAAATGTAAATCGAATGCAGACCGCTAGTATCAAGAGCTGGATTTATGAAGTTAGATTTGTGAAGAAATTAATGTATAAAGACCATAAATTATTACTTACATTCGTGTTACTTCGATTAAGTTATCGAACGTCCCGTGCTCAATAGTCCTCAGTTTCTCATTTTCTGTCAGAATTCTTGAAGTAAAATTAAATTCAAAATAAGTATATAATCAAGACATTATAATATCAATAATTGCATGCACTGTTCTTATAAATTTTCTCACAACCCCTTTCTGTTTAAGCCCAGCCCGTTGGCCACAATTCGATCAATCCATGTAAATGTGACTTGACATTTAAAGTATGACAGAAGAGGCATACTTTCATTAGTTCGCTTCCAAGAACAAGAACAAGATGCCCAAAGCGGCTACGTGTCCGAATTAATGACTTCACCAGTGCCTATATAGCAGGGACAAGGTTGTAGGTTGATACCCTCTTCACACACTTTCTCTTTGCAAATCTTAGCATTCATTTTTAGAAAGTTGTAATGTTCCACACAGGCTTTGTTACTCAAAATACCGAGTATCGAGAGGTACTAATACTTAGGTACATTTGAAGGTGAATATTCATAAATATTTGACAAAAATATGCCTGGGTCTGGTCCTTGACCGCCTCCGAGTGTTCCTGTGTTATACGCCACTGTAAGCAGCTAGAGCAGATTAAGTCATATAAAAGAACAAGTTAATAGCTCATTTCGGAGTCACCACTTTTTCCAATTTTTGTGGTTTTACTTAATGTATAGAAGCTATTCTAAAATAGCTATACTGTAGTTACTTACATGCTATTTAGGAGCGTCAAATTAACAAAGTCAGTAGCTGTCAATCTCTCAATGTTCGTTTCTGTGAGGTACCTGTATAGTAGATTTGAAAAAAATAACATCAAAATAAACTATAAAGTAAACTTGCGGCTACAACTATGTACTAAATCTCTTTTGATAGAGTGTTGCCTCTGTAAAGAGCCGGTTTGGCCTCGACGTCTCGAATTGTAGGCCTATACTCTGCTCGTATTCAGGAGGAAGCTGTATGACATCAAATTATATCAGTTTGGGGTATTTTTTATAAGTATCGAACCAATCATGAATACATTTTTCTCGATTTACATCTGGGGATTTCGACTTACAGCTGGGGAGCAGGGGCAATGGTTCTGGGTGGGCCATGGGTGTGGGGGAGTCTGTGCCGCCCCACCTCCACCTGCTGATAAGCCACTGCTTCAGAGCAGCCGCAACTTATATAATGAGAGTACACATGTATTCAACTTATTATAACTCTTTCAAGCTGTTAAATATGATTTTGTGAAACTAAAACTTGCATGTAAAGAGTAACGTATAGTAGGCCCTACCCTAGATTTTATGCAAAACTATAGTCGCCAGTTATAATATATCATTGCCACATTGCAATCGGGAATCCGGATATGATATTACTTTTCGGGCGTATTGGCGTAACAAAAGGGCGGGCGCGGGGCTGGAGCACACCCCACCCCACCCCCACCCCCACCAGCCGATGCTTAAAACCCTTGTCATCCCCCTTTCCCCCACCCAAACGAAATCAATAAAAAGGTACAATTGACTGGTTCAATACCGTACATCAAAATAGTCTCACTTTGCAAATAAAAGCCTCTTTTTTTTTTTGCCCCTACCCCACATCCCACTCCAAATGAAGACGTATGGTTACGCCAACATAGGCCTACTCGTCGGTCTACCCGACCCAGAACACACTGCAAACGACGCTGCGTGTTTGCAATATACAAGCAAACTCCCGGGTCAAAAAGGCACGGCTACTGACATTACGAGTGAATTTTGCGAAGTATAATGATCAATAATTCACATTGACATTTCAAACGCATCGATATCTCTCTCAAAGCCTCAAACTCCTCGATACAAGTGTCAAAAACATCATCCAAAACGCGAATTATGCGACGGGAGAAAATTGAATAAGTCTCGGTGAATTCATGCATTGAGTACAACTTAACAGCGGAAGCCTAAAAGTCATGTATAGACGGGATGGATGCTTCGACGAATCCCATGGGTGGAGTAGTGACTAAATTTGGCAGATGCGTTTACAAGCACGGCAGAGTTTGGTGACGACCGCCTTGCACTCACGCTACCCCCCTGGTCGTCAACCGTGGCGTCAACGCCAACGCTGCGTAGATGAACTCCTTGTAAAATAGAGACGAGATAAATTAGCCATGAAACACGCCGGGGCATGAGAAGGAAAACGACGGGTTGGGGATAAATGTGACGCTAAATGAGAGACGAGTGATAAGATGAGACGGGGCAGGTCCAGATGAAGGAGATGGGTGCCCTGGGGATTGAGTCGACGTCTCTACGTGTTCTCAAGTAAGATTGTACTAGGAAACAAAGATGCTAATGTGTCAATCAGCCTTTATTAGTTTGACGCCTCTGTCTTGGGCCAAATTTCCCCACCGTGTGATCGAAGGAGTATGCGGTAGTTTTCGTCGACGTCATGTTCCTGTTCAAGCATGTCCCCTAAATGCACAAGTAATTACACATTCTGAGAACATCTGACAGAGGCTACCCCTTCAAGATTTAGTTTGTCTAAACTGACTAGCAGTCATATACGAGATAAAAACACATGATTTAAAGGCAGTGGACACTATTGGTAATTGTCAAAGACTAGCCTTCACAGTTGGTGTATCTCAACATATGCATAATATAACAAACCTGTGAAAATTTGAGCTCAATCGGTCATCGAACTTGCGAGATAATAATTAAAGAAAAAATACCCTTGTCATACGAAGTTCGATACCTCAAGTTCTAAACTTGAGGTCTCGAAATCAAATTCAAGAAAAATTACTTCTTTCTCGAAAACTATGGCACTTCAAAGGGAGCTATTTCTCACAATGTTTTGTACCATCAACCTCTCCCCATTACTTGTCACCAAGAAAGGTTTTACGCTAATAATTATTTTGAGTAATTACCAATAGTGTCCACTGCCTTTAACCTTAACTACTACAATGATATTCATACATAGGTACGGGCCTGCATATGCTTCAGTTTGAATAAACTGTACATTTCTAATGGATCATTTCATGGGCACAAAGGCAATGGCCAGGGGCATGGAGGCATTTGCCTTCGTTGCATGAGTGAACTGGCCTGTCTAAGGCCTACAGTGCAAGAACAAACGATATGATTTATAAGAATTTTCAACTCAATTTCCGCTTTTGCGTTTGCTTTGGAGTACAACTAATATGAGGGCGCTTTGTACAGCTATTGACCCATACTATAGTTGTAACGTGTAGCATTGGTGCTCCACAGTAATTTAGAATATCTCTTGGGGAATTAAAAGAGAATGTTCTAGTTTGAACGAATTGGGAGAGCGTGTTTCTTGTCGTTAACATTACTGGAACTCGTGCAGGCTGCGAACGACTAGTCTTCATTCGTGTCACTGATCTAGACAGCATAAAGAGGCTGTGTGAAGGTTGTGTTTGTTTCAAATGGAAAATTCGAAAGTCAGTCCTTAATGGTATTATATACTGGAATAGTAAGATTATTTTTGTCTGACAGCTTACTGATTATGCGAAGTCCATATAAAACAATTTTCCAGTGACAAATTTTCCACTGAAATTAAGTCATTTTCGAGAAAACTGTATCTCTAAGAACCTTTAATTTGTTTTCTTCTTAAACCTGCAATAGCTGATTGCGGTTGTTTCGCCCAAAGCAAAGGACATTTACATATTTACTTACAAAACACCCAAGATAAAGCCTAAATCACAGATGTTTGAAGTAAAACAGTGACACTGTCTGCCGCTATAAGCTCCACAAATCCCGTATAATAGAATCCCATGCTCACAAAGCAAAAACGGAGATTTTATCATGTTTATCCCCACCCCCCTCTTCCTCCAACAAGAAATGTTTCCAGCAAAGTGACATTCTGGTTCAATTCCATGAAGTGTGATGAAGGATGGGCGATGGATAAAAGTGTCTAGGCCTACGGCAGACACATTCATTATCGACTATCTCAGATTACTCAGAAAACTCAAAATAAATGTGCGTATATATATAGCGTGGTTCAGGAGAATCTTTCCTTCATGCACTCATGTCGAAGTCAATTTTACACCCTTTTAGAAATCTAAACTTGAAATACCCCATTACATGAATCAATATTAAGGACTCGTTTGCGGGGGTGGAAGCCAGACAGTTGAACTGTAATTCTGGAAATCGTGGCTTTAAAAAAAAAGGCCACAAGCAATCGACCAGAATAATACCACAACGGGTAAACTTCGGGGAAATGAGGTTTTTAGTTTTAAATCTGCAATGGAACTGAATATATCAAATGGATCTTCTGTCTAGAAAATTGATTCTAGATTAGCCATTAGAATTTAACCCCGCAGACAGACAGCCCAACTCATAGCTCAACCCAGACTTTAAATGCAACAGTCTCTGATGCAACAATTAGTTTTGATCACGTGAGATTAAAACTCAATAAAACTATTTGAAAACAGTGAAAACACCTTTTTTTCAATGACTTTCACAAAGGTTTGTTGTTTTCACATATGTTGGGTTACATAGTACTGGTCTTTGACAATTACCAATGTGACACATGTGCTTTAAAGTAAAGTATTTTAAGAGGCAGCACGAAGTCGTAAAACTCAACATGGTTTGGACCAACTTGGTACAGGAAGTTCAAATCGTGCGAGACTTCCATAGTGTATTGCTTGTCATGAGTTTCCGATTATCCATTTTATCAATCTATAAAAGAGTGAGGGTTATTTTTCCATGCAAAACTTCAAACACCACTTACCAAGCCGGAGAATTCCGTTTTTTACATAAGGTAAGTCACACTGTAAATGGATATCATTTACTGATTGTAAACATTTCCCCCTTTCACAGCGATATCCGGCCGACATGATCGACGTAGAATCAGCTGCCAGACTTAATACCGAATACATATAAATAGAAAGCTTCCGATGTACATAAAACACGACCTTTTTCAATCGGGGATACCACAAGTTGCACTGAGTGGGCTTTGCAGAGCGCATTTTCGTCCTGCACTTGTAAGTTGCTACTGTCTTATGCCTTTCGATGGGAAATATTTGTTCTTTTAAATTAATTTAAAAAATGGAATCCTTACACACAAATCAGGAAAATTTATAAGAAAGGCAATTTTTAAGTGCAGGAATTTTTTTTTTCCTGAGCTGACTGAGCTAACCAGTGAGCGTGCGCGTATTCTTATTATAACTCTCGTCTTCACTGACTGTCACTAACTTCCTTTACGAGAAAACAAGATTGATAAAACGTAAGCAGAGAGCCATCCCCTATACTTGAAGACGCTCTCTGCGGTAATGCATCTTGAGGGAAGTCTAACATCCCCTACTTAAGACATCACTGATTGGTAATTACACAGATACGTCTTACCCCGGGGTTAACTCCTTTAACCCTACCCTTTAACTGGGTAAATTATTTCCCGGGAAAATGTTATTTCCCGGGAAATGTTTTGTAGTGTGAACAGATCGACTAACATTTCCCGGGAATTTCCCGGGAAATACCTGTAGTGTGAAAAGGACTTTAGAGGCATGATATGGGTGATTACCAGAAAAGGGGGTGATTACCAGAAAAGGGGGTGATTACCAGAAAGGGTCTACAAGGTAACCTCGCAAGAAATGGTATACGGATTATTTGAGGCACCGATTGACACATATTGGTAACTACTCGTCATAACTGTTAGTATACAAACTTACTTGGTAACAAGCACTGGAGAGATGTTGATAGTATAAAACATGTGAAAAGGGCTCCCTCTGGAGTAACGTATTTTTTTAAGAGAGGTAATTTCTCACTCAATATTAAAAGACTTCAGTCCTGAAGCCTTTTTAGGCATCTGAAAGCACACAAGTTTGTGCAATTTTTTTTTCCATTATAATCTATTGCAACTTAGATGACCAATTGAGTCAAAATTCTCACAGATTTGTTATTTTATATGCATACACCAAGTGATGAAAATACTGGTATTTGGCATTGCCATAGGTTTACAGGGGCGATTTCACTAGGAACTTATAGGACTAGTCCTAACTTAGGACTAGTCATAGTAGATATTAACAACTTATAAGGATATAGTCTAACATTAGGACAAGTTAGTCGTCCTAAATCGATATAAGACTAAGTGTGTTTCAATCAACACCACGCTGAGAAGATGCAAGTCAATTTTGTATACAATATTGCAACAAGACGTCGTGAAACAGTTATGTTTAAAAAATCTAAAGCACTTCCCAAAATTAAAGTGTAGTCCTCTTGAGAGTAAAGCTTTACGATATGTCCTGTACTAATTTGCGCAACGCGTCGTGGCCCAATGGGTGTGGCGTATACATAATGCACATAATCATTCCTGTTAGCAAAGCAAATAAATTGCCTTCCAATCCAATACACGAATACAAAAAAAAACGTGTAGTATTCTTCCTGCAGAACAGTAACTTAAAGGCAGTGGACACTATTGGTAATTACTCAAAATAATTATTAGCATAAAACCTTTCTTGGTGACGAGTAATGGGGAGAGGTTGTTGGTATAAAACATTGTGAGAAACGGCTCCCTCTGAAGTGCCATAGTTTTCGTGTGACAAGGGTGTTTTTTCTTTCATTATTATCTCGCAACTTCGATGACCGATTGAGCTAAAATTTTCACAGGTCAGTTATTTTATGCATATATTGAGATACACCAACTGTGAAGGCTAGTCTTTGACAACTACCAATAGTGTCCACTGCCTTTAATTCTTCGGGAAAACAAAAATGTAACCAACGATGAAGCACCGTACGCCACCAGATACAGTGAAGATTGAGCACATAATTGGATAGATAAGAAACATTGGTTTAGTGCTGAGAATCCATTGAGGGATGCAGTCACAACGATTCATTGTAAATCTGAAGAACTGGCTTTGGAATTAACTCTCCCCAAAGTAATCAGTAGATTTGACTTCAAACTGATTTCCCTCATCGGGGCTTGCTATGCGATACATCACGCTAAGTACCGTCCACTTTGGCGAAGAGACTTTGCCAATTGAAGAGGATGTTTTTCGCCTTCCCGGGTAAACAGGACCCTGATTTGTTACTAATTTATAAAAGTCTTGGATTGCAATTCAGTCGTAATGTTGTTCCTTTAAAACGCTTGAAACCGCAGTTTGGAGCGAGTTTAGAGTATAAGGCTAACTAATGGTCGACTGGTGATGGATCTTATTCAATCAACGCTGAGACCTAATAACCATCAACCAAAGACACCCCTGGACGACTTCTAGGCTTCATTACCCCCTCCAGGGAGATTGAGATTTATTTGATATTTATTTTTTTTAACTTTTTTAATCATCCGGTACTAAAAAAAATAAGGGGTTATTTAGTGCGTTTGTGAGGCAATGAAGGCAATGTTTGCAACTTATCTTGTTTTAAAGCGTCCAAGAACATTAGAACATTCGTGTAGATCAGAAACAAAATATTGAGATGGATATAAATATTATCTGCGTATAAAAATAAGTACTTTTATGTTGTTGATGTAAAAGATAAACCCAACAAAGTGAGCTCAGAATAGTTCTGTATTTGGCTATTCATACGCTCAGAGAAAAAGTAATTACCAAACTCAAAAACAAAATGCTATAGAAATTGAAATTGACACTTCACTTCAACTAAACTTCTCACATGTCAAAAATGCACAGTACGATCCTCACATACACGAATCCCAAACGCTACTAATCTGCAAGATAGCCTCACAGCAACAAGCTCACAGAAACTAAAATTGACTAAAATAATATTAAAAGCGCTTAAGGTCACACAATTGCCCCGAACGGCAGTGACAAGGAGACGCTACAAATTTGTGACCATCATTCGGCGAAGACTAATTAAATCTCGATGAAGAATAAAACACACCACCTGACTAAAAAAAACAATACAGCTGCTAACCCTTTATATAGTCTTGTGTCAAGCCGTTTCAGAGCGTTATGAAGTGTCACATACGTTTTGGACATATTGAAACGTCCTTCCTGGCTCTTCCTAAGTTGACAATAATAATTTTTTTTATGGAATGCATCAGCAAGCAGTATTCGAGGAACACTTTATGCAGGGGGACTCTTGTGGGAGTTCAGCACTTATGATTATTTCACGTAATGACTTGTCGTACATCATTATTAAACAAAAGGTTTGATCAAGAATAGCTTGTGGTTAACCAGAGCTAGAGACAAAGCTTGAGAGGAGCCTAGCCGGATAGGAACCGAGTCGGAGGTCATTCACTCCAGGTTCACATTGAGAAACTATTTGCTAAAATTGTGACGTCATTATTGTGGGATGGCACCTGGGCATCTTGTGAAACTCTACTTCAGAATAACATCCTGAAACACTTTTTTTTTTACTGAAACTGGAGCAATATTGAATTAAAGGGGTCGCTCCGAAATGGTTTGTTGATTGTCTTCATTTTTGCATCTCATTAATACTGATGTCAAAACGGTTAATCTATCCGTCTCAATGATTCTCAAAGTGCCTCAAGGCTCCATGTTTGGCCCCATTTCTTGTATGACCTTTGACCTGTTTCGTCTCCTTTGTATCACTCATAATAATGATCAAACTATTCTCATTTCCAATCCTCAACTCTGCTACTCCTGATTAAAACACTCAACTCTGAACCAATACTCAGGTTTCTCCAATACGTGGTTTCAGGCAAATATAGCCAATTTAAACCATTCCAAAACAGCTTCAAGCTCTTCTCCATGTCCAATTTAATATCTGTGTCAATCGTGACTTACCACCTGTTGTTATAGACAACATTGCATTGAACTACCCCACAAAATGTATTGGTGTCGCTTTTTGATCATTATTATCTCACACGTACGCCTTATTTTCTCGTACATACGACTTATTATGTCGTACGTGCAACTCCTACGTACGACTTATCTCGATACGTTTTAGTACGTGCAACTCGTACGTACGACTTATCTCTATACGTTTTAGTACGTGTAACTCGTACGTACGACTTCGTGAGCCTACATTGCATTACGCTTTTAATCTTGACTGTGACCCTAACCTGTCGGAACTCTGGGCGTGTAACGCGGTTATGATTGGCCAAAGCTTTTATGGGCGGAGCTTAATGGATCGGTCATCGACCCATTTCACCTGACGCCATCAGTGTGTTCCCTTGCCCAACGCGAAACGCACTTCTATCGCACTTAGCATTTTTGCCATTGACCCCCCCCCCCCAAAAAAAAAAATAGTCTAGTTTAACATGGTTACCTATTACAGCAGAAGATGTCCGTTTTCAGTTTCCTGTGGAACATGTTCCCGGGCTGTTCGCAATGTACATTCACTATTGCTCGCTGTTTTTTTTTCTTCTTAAAAAAAAAGTCCAATGTGAACACGGCTTTAAATCATCATCAACCTAGTTTGTTTTGTCAAAACAAAACAAAAAAGGAAAAGAAAAAAGTCACCCCTTGCTTAATTGACAGCTAAAGGCAAAACCAAACACTGAATACAGAATACCTTTTTAAATAATTCCCTGTGCGACATTAAGTTTCGAGCTCCGCTAATTTTCCCGCTTCCAAATACTCATGAAACAAAAAAACTAACAACAACCAAGATGACCTAATGATTCCGTCTTGTGAATGAACACCTCAAGGGGATTTCCAAATTCATACCTAGCAGAAAGAGGTCATTACATGGTTTACTTCGTTTATACTTCCCAAGCAATTACCTCGAAAATGGAATAGTTTTTTGTTGTGCCACTCAACACGTAATTGTCTGCTCGAATTCGGCATGTTCGCCAAGCAGCCCCAGGTACGGATAGCTGCAATACGTGTTGAATCCGACTGTTAGAATCGTTTCCAATTTACGATAAAAATGCATTCCGTCCCCAGGGGTGGATTTCAAAAAGATAGTCCTAACTTAGGACTAGTCCTAGGCAATGCTAAGAGATAGGACTGGTCCTAAGTTAGGACCAGTAACTCATCCTAACTTAGGACTGGTCCTATCTCTTAGCATTGCCTAGAACTAGTCCTAAGTTAGGACTACCTTTGTGAAATCCAACCTAGGACATCAAACTGGCCGAAAAGATCAACTGTGATAAAAAAAAATAATGAATGTGTACATGCACTACAAATCTACCAAATCTAACCCAGTGCCGTCACTATTACATGGACTTCGAATTCAACAGATTAAGACTTCCCTTAATAATCTCTCTTCGTCAATCATGACAATAATAAAGTTCGCTGTAACGTAGTGTCCTCACCTTTACCTCAATAACTCGTTTCAAACTGTGCACATTTAATTTGAAATGACAGTAGGATTCAGCAAGTCAATTCATCGCCCTGATTAATCAACCAGCTCTAGATATAAACTCACGTTACATCGATATTGGGTCTGCAACACACAATTAGTTCGACCTGGAAATATAGGCCGAGATCTAATACAGCAATCACTAAAGTCATTATAGGTGTGACCCATTTTCTCTTTGTTATATCCGCTCCCTTTTCAAGAAAATAGACTGTCCAGGTTACTTTGGGGATTTCAGTTTTTTTCATCTGATTTGACTGTTTGGATCATTTCAATATAGATCCTGAGGTCTGCGGATTTTTTTGTTTTTATACATACATATATACTTATTTACTTTGTCCCCTCTGGAGAGCTTTTGCTTGTATGTCATTGTCCAAAAGAATCTTACAACTGTGCTACAAATAGAGGAACTATCCACATCGTCATGTTTTATTTTACGGTTGAATAACGGACAGGAATAGTATTAAAGAAACTGGACATATGCATAAAATAAAAAAACCTGTGCAATTTTGAGCTCAATCGGTCAGAGAAGTTGCGAGATATTAAGAAAAGAACAAAATACCCTTGTGTGCTTTCAGAAGCTTGATTTCGAGAGCTCCAATTCTAAATCTGAGGTCTCGAAATCAAATTCGTGGAAAATTACATCTTTCTCGAAAACTACGTCACTTCAGAGGGAGCCAATTTCTCACAATGTTTTATACAATCGACAGCTCCCCATTACTCGTCACCAAGAAAGGTTTTATGCTAATAAATATTTTGAGTAATTACCAATAGTGTCCACTGCCTTTAACGGTTGAATGACGGACATGAATAGTATTAAAGAAACTGGACATAGGGGCCTATGCATACAATACAAAACCTGTGCAATTTTGAGCTCAATCGGTCAGAGAAGTTGCGAGATATTAATGAAAGAATAAAACACCCTTGTTATAATTATACGAACTTGTGCGCTTTCAGATGCTTGATTTCGAGACCTCAATTTCTAAATCTGAGGTCTCGAAATCAAATTCGTGAAAAATTACCTCTTTCTCGAAAACTACGTCACTTCAGAGGGAGCCGTTTCTCACAATGTTTTATACAATCAACAGCTCCCCATTACTTGTTATCAATTAAGGCTTTATGCTAATAGTTTTTTTGAGAAATTACCAATAGTGTCCAAAAGAGACCGGCGGAAGAACAATACCCAGATTCCTCTCTGCCAATCGTTACACAAGGGGTTAGTGACGCAGTTTGAGGCAATTTGACTTCCCACTGAAATAGTTACCAAACCGTCACCCAGTTAATGTATTACCCTCATTCCTTGAGAGTTACGAACGTCAATGTGACCACACTGAAGTTTTAAAAGGGTTCTGATGAACGAATGTCCGGGGAGAATAATTGCTATGTGGCACGTGAACAAGGCCAACGATTTATCCAGGTCAAGGGAACAACATTAAAATTAATGATTTAAGTGCACTGTACGACATTGGTAATTACTAAAAAATAATAGTTGAAGAGCTGTTGATAGTATAAAACATTGTGGGGAACAGCTCTCTCTGAAGTAACATTGTTTTTAGGAAACGGTAAATTCTCACCCAAATAACTCACTTCAGGCCTGAAGCATTTTTTTAGGCATCTGAAAGGACAAACATTTTTGCCACAAGTGTGTTTATTCTGTCATTTCTCTCTTGCAAATTCGATGACCAATTGAGTCCAATTTTTCACAGATGTGTTACTTGACGCATATGTTGGGCTACACCAAGTGGGAATCTTGACAATTACAAAACGTGTAGTGCCTTTATAAGTATAGTCATTTTATGGCAGCTGTCTATGCAGCTATGTGATACTAAGACAACCACTAAAGGCCCAAGGGGGTTTGATTTCTGCAAAGATGACCGCTGTTTTCACAATGACTATTGTAAAAGATCGTCGTTTTCCAAACATAACCACAACTTATTGATTTGTGCAATTTACAGACGATAAACGTAAAAACATGTTTGTTTGAGAGAGATTGTTTATTGCCGTGTTTCATGATATCCCCTTGTGTGAGCTTTACCGAGTTCCCTCGATGGGGCGATTATCTAACAACAAAATCTCCTTGGATTATTGGAGGATCATAAGTTTTCAGACTTCCATCATGTGGCTTCAGAAAGTTATGATCTATTGGACGCTTTAGCTCTGAGATCCCCTAAGAAGGCCTTGGTCTGCCGCAGTGATGAAGCCAGTCTTGTGGCCCTCATTGATGGCATTTTGAGGGGCTCATTTACACCCTAACAATTATATGGTATCTCTCTCAACTGCTTGGCATAATCACTGCCTTTCTTACTGATCGTCAAATCCCCGGTATTGAAACCAAGGATGCCTCATAAGTGAACTTAATCACTGAAACCTCACAAGCCTGAGAAAACCTGTAAACAAGGGTGTTTGGTATGTGAACCAGAAACACAGGGATTAAGCCGTTCTCTTCCGCGAAAGGTCTTCTCGGTTCAAAACTATCCTTTATATGGCTATCCGAAGAATGCAGCAATAATGGTAATAGTCTAGTCAAAACAACAATTCCAAACAGATGTTATATCTTTGATTATTTCAGCTAGTAAAATTCGCATTCGCAGGAAGTATGAACCGGGCTTTGACGTTCTTGTCTCACTGTTCTACATACACCTAGCCTTTACTTTAAGATGTGCCTAGAAGGTCTCTCACTAATGTGTCCTTTCAGAAAACACGATCTTTGCTACATCTTCTGTAATCGACCTTCGCTGTATTTGGTCCAAGGGCCAGTGCAGCACAGTGACAGATATTTCTAGCCTTTGCCAAACACCTAGGCCTTTATCTCGTTTTTCACCATTTTATAACCCATTCCAGATTCAAAGTAATCTTCTCTCCCAAACATTATTTAATACTTTTTCTTGTGGCGCTCACCTTGAGAAGTTAAAGACTTTTTGTTAAAGTTAAAGACAGTCAAGAACTGGTCAAGAAAAAAAGGTAACGAAAAATGAAAATGACAAAAATTGATTGTAATGGATACGGAGCAAACTAATATGGGGCATCAGGAGCCAGAAAGGCTTGGTTTGAAATGTGACAAGGGAGGAGGTCAGTGGAAAGGCGTGCAGTGAAACGGTTCCAAGAGGGTTGAAACTTATTCAATATTTTCACAATTCTCATCAATGGTTTGCATGTCACTTCAAATGGCATATACTTTCAATGAAGTCCCATCGAAACTCAAGAGCCCGGCGATTAAAACGATTCTTTTTATCAGAGTCGACAAGAAATTTAATCAATCACTCAAATTTCATTCCGTTGTTTGCGGGGTGGCGATTTTCTTCAGAAAACCTGCTCAGCTCAAATCAGTGCAACGTGCACGCAAAGAAAATCAATTATGCTTCATGTTATTGACCTAAAGGAAATGTCACATAGCATGTCAGTTAAATCACAGCTATTCTTTGAATGACAAGGGGAAAGGCTAATTTGTCATGGATATTGATTCGATCGATACAGGATACCGTTAAGTACCGTTTCCACGTTTCTTCCTTTCAATTATTCGGTTCTACGGCGTCGTGAAACTGTAAATTACCAGACATTTAATGACGGAGGGAAGTACAAATCATACCGTCAATGTCTGCCATTACAACATCCCACACTTAAAATAAGAATCAAGAATTGTTGCTCAAGGATGAAAGCATTTTTACAATGCATTAGACACAAATTTGTCCTGTCGGGAAATAACGACGTAGAAACTCTCTCTCTCTCTCTCTCTCGAGAAAATTGTGGAAAACAGTATTGTCATTCAACCCCTCAAAGTGCTCCGCTCGTTTCATAATCGTTTCATCATTCTGTAATCTCTGTAATTATCTATAATTCTGATTGAAGAATGTTGCCATATCTGTCTCTCTGTTAGTCTTGGCCCAAGACTATGGTGCTTGATTCTGGATAGTGTACTACGCGCGGTTGAATCGCCAAAGTACACTATCCAGAATCAAGCACCATAGTCTTGGGCCAAGACTACTTCTCTGTTTACCCGGTACCTGGACGCAACCGATGGGATTTACATTGGGACAGAGTATTAACGTAGGATACACTGTTTCTTAAGTTCCATCAATGAAGGGCAATCTCGACGGGGGGGAAGTGAGGGGGTGATCAGTCGCGGATCCAGGATTTTTTTAACCGGGGGGGGCACAACTTTGTAGACATATTTTATTTTATTTTGCTCAAAGAAATGTAAGGAGTGGGGTCTAGGGGCCGGCCATACGGCCCCTGGTGGGGTCCAGGGGCGAAGCCCCGGTGGGGGTTCAGGGGGCTTCGCCCCCTGGAGCTCTGAGATTTTGGAGTTTTTGTGTCGAAAAATCAAGCCTCCGTTGTGCCTACAGAGGTCAAGAAACACTTTCTAACTCTTTAGTCCCTGCACCGCCCGAGTTTGCTGAAATCCAACTTCTCAAGATTCTTGCAGTAAATTACTGGAATCGTAGTTCAAATTTTAAAAGATAGCCATGGCTTAAAGGAACACGTTGCCTTGGATCGGACGAGTTGGTCAAAACAAAAGCGTTTGTAACCGTTTTTTATAAAATGCATATGGTTGGAAAGATGTTTTAAAAGTAGAATACAATGATCCACACAAGTTTGCCTCGAAATTGCGTGGTTTCCTTCTACTGTGCGAACTAACATGGTCGGCCATTTATGGGAGTCAAAATTTTGACCCCCATAAATGGCCGACGTGTTAGTCGACGAGGTAAAAGGAAAACCACGCAATTTCGAGGCATGTTTGTGTGGATCATTGTATTCTACTTTTACAACATCTTTCTACCCATATGCATTTTATAAAAAACGGTTACAAGCGCTTTTCAAAGACCAACTCGACCGATCCAAGGCAACGTGTTCCTTTAATGTGTATGCACAGTTTTTTACCCTTTCGGTAATATTTGTCTAAAAGTACAAGTTCTCATGGGAACAATAAATGCCTCTCGTTACACGGCTACGGTAATTTTTATGGCGAATATTTTTGTGCACGGATAAAATGAACACAATAGCTTTTCAAGGCTTTTGTCTGGCTCAATGCTCATACTGATTAAATGCGAAGGCGTTAATTTTCGACAATATCGTCATAAATGATGAACAGTTTCCTGTTTACTAATGAGCGTTTTATTTTTCGTAAGAGCTAAATTATTTCATCATCATTAGCTTCGACAGTCAACTGTGAAGGGAGAATTAATAACGATCTACAACAACTAGATATATTAACAAATGCGTAGACCTACTAATGACTATCGAGTTTTCTTTTGATGTTCCTTTTTTTCTACAAACACAAGCTAGCGAGGTTTCCTCGTACCGCATACAGTGTATCGCTATATGCGGCTGGGCGGTACAGTGGCTAAATGGCTAAGCACAGTCATCCAATTTTACTGGAAAATTTATGTATAGTAACGTGGGACTCCTAGAAAGTTTTAATCACACATATCTCTTGAGTTTTTCAGTGAAATGCTTCGGTGAAATGAAGAGGTTTTACATCGTCGGTAAGCTCACTATGAACAAAGTAAACGACAACTTTTCCAACGACAATAAAATGAGGCAATCTCCCTCACCCCCCCCCCCCCCCCAATAAAACAACAACAACAACATGTACAACACCGAGACAACAATATTTTAACACCAACAAAAACAACTTAAACAACAACAACAAATTTCGGAACGCAGCATATTATGGAGAAAGACGATATTTGACAACTTTTCATAGAAATATTATATAGCAGGACTCAATTTAAACATCAACTGCAGGGGCACGGACGAGCCTATCTGGTATCATAAACCCCTCCCTCCAAACCCCTCCAATGTGTGCTTGATGGGACAACACAAACCCAACTCTTCTATACTCCTGGCTTATTCTCCCTATAGCGGGCGTTCCATTATTCATACCTCGTTACAAAGGGCCAGCGGCTAAACATACCATCAGACCCAGGCCCTCGGAACATCAAACGTAGTTCACGAGTGGGTACTTGTCTGACAGTTCCTAAAAGACGCTGTCTTTACACTTTCCCTCGACGTTTCGATCCGTCGTATCTTAATCGTCTTGTTTCTCTCGTACGTCAACACCAACTTCACACAAAAATTCACGCAACTGCGCAACGCATGCGTTCAGAGTCAGGTCTTCTGAAGACGATTAGTGCATACTTATCGAAACGTCGAGTTTTACATGACGCAATTTGCGGCTGATATAAAAAGAGCAATCGTGACTGCATGGCGAGACATTTAACATGGTGATGTCACCAACTTCAAAATATCATATTTCAAACCTTAGAAGGTTCAAATTCATCAAGATTTCTTCAAAAGTGCGAGTTGACTTGTTTACAGCGTTGGGGCACCCGTCGGTTCACCATCATACCCCCATATCCCAAAGGCAAGCCGATATCGTGTCTGCTACTCGTGCCAATCACGAACATCTTCAGCGTCTTACCGGTGTATCACTGCGTGCTCCCATGTGAGCCTACCGGACAAGCTTTATTAAGGTGCGTCGGAGGAAGATACAGGTTTGATACATTTCCCTGTTCGAATCGTATCTTGGTTTGGAATCTCAAAAACACTACGCGTACAAACCTACACGGACAGGCGATCAGTTGGCTTGACGTAGGGGGTAGCATAATACACATGAATAATGCATTTTTCAAACGATATAATCCCTTTTCTTCGCTCCTTTGGGTGATTTTCATGCAACACAGATAGGTATATAATCCAGTAAATTATCAGGAGATGTTACCTCTTCCAGAATTTCTCCCTTTTTGCTCGGATTTCGATTGTGTCCATGCATATAGCCTACCCGCATTATGCAAATCTTGCAGTTTATAAAACTTATACAAAGAACGAACAAAATGTCGTCAATTGTATTCTTCATTCCCCAGTGTGACTGTATAATTCGCATGTATCTTTTGTAAGATTGCATGACCGAAAACTAAAAACCTTTCACAGACTAACATCGGGGTCCTCCATTAAATAGTAACCAAGTCGTTTAAATTCAACGGAACCACATGCCAAATCAATTGCATTTAAACATTCTGTAAAGTGAGAGAACAAACTTTTATCATGGTACGGACAGGTTAAAGGTCAACCAAAAGATGTAGGGGAAGAAAATGCAAGTGAACACGTCGAGAAAAATGGTAGCCACACAGCTTAGTCATCCCCCCACACTTTACGTGATTTTTCGTCCAAACCTTGTGCCTAAATGTAGCCCCTATTTCTTTATACCGTAATCTGCCATCAACCTTGTAATCTATGTAGTCCCAACATTTGACATAAATGTAGCCCCAACCTTTTACCTAATTGTAGCAAAACCTTGAACCAAACTGTAGTCCCAACTCCGTACCTAATGTAGCCCCAACCTTGTACCTTAACCTCGCCCCGGTCTTGCACCTAAATGTAGACAACCTTGCACCCAGATGTAGCCCAACCTTGTACCTAAACGATGTCCACACTAAACCTATCCCGTTGGTACATGATTGTAGCTAATACATTATAGATCACGTGAGCATGCACAAATTATCTGGACAAAACATTGCATTGTTTCGATGTTTCTATTAAAACCTGAAACCGAAGTTGATTGTCACACTGAAAACTGAAAACTAGAGAATGATAATTAGTTTTGTCCCAACATTTCTTTAAAACAATGATGTTTACCTCCAACTCCAGTACTAAAGGGAAAAAAACGCTTTAATAAGTGTGAACCGATACACCAAACTCTTTAATAAAGATACAACATCAGTTTGATCAAGTTAAGTGCTGATGGCATCGCTCTCAGAGGCATTCAGCACGCATTACAAAGGCGAGTAACCACATGTGAACAAATTAATATTCATGACAGATTTAAAAACAAAAATGAAGCTTTGTCTATCCTGCTCTCAAAAACCCTCACAACACAAAACATCCCAGCTCCCATGGGGACGCTACGGGCCACCAAAGTGGATGTATAATGCATACTGATATTTTTGATAAAAAAAACTGTGCCAAGTAGTAATATTGATTGGTGTTTTAAAATATCCATCGACAGAATAATACTAAAAAAATCATCCATATTTGATCGGGATCAGGGGAGATCACCGGACAAAAAACTACCTCGACACTACACCCGAAGCTTCCCGCGCCCTTTTTTTTAAGGTTTAGGCGGGAAATTTGAGAAAATGCATTTGGGTGATTGCAACGTGCATATAGAATAATAAGGTTATGGTTTCTAGACGATTGAAGGACTTTCTAAACAATTTATAGTAATCTTGTAATATAAGTTTTCATTTTTTAAGGTTATTTTTCAGTGGTGCCACCGAGGGGGAAAAATACAGAAATAAACAAGGGATAGGGTTATAAGTAATTGCAGCAAATATCAAATAGTCATGCTCTTCGTTTTTTATTCAAAGGAGCAATTTTATTGCTTTTGACCTTCTGCTTGAGCAATAAAATGTACTTTATAAGTCACTGGAAAAAGGTCGAACAACCCGACGACTTGGCCACCCAACGTGACTATCCAAATTTACAATCAAAACACATAGAAAATAGTAACAGTGATAGAGGGCACATACATAATTCACCGCAAAGATAATTACTGTTGATCCACGTTGAAATTGAGAACGACATTTTACAACTATCTGTAGCTGAAGGCTTCAGTGGAAAGAACCCAACTAATATGAAACGTCACTGTTTCATACCCTTTAAAGGGTTTTGATACCGTCTTTGAACCAATTTGCTTTTAGACATGACATGGATCCCCACCCACTGTGAATGAAAATGTGTGTAATGTAATTAACCTGTTGAAGTTTCAGCCTCATTAGCAGTAAATTCTTTCAGAGAGTCGCGTATAACTGGTAGG
This sequence comes from Asterias amurensis, assembly GCF_032118995.1. Lineage (NCBI taxonomy): Eukaryota > Metazoa > Echinodermata > Asteroidea > Forcipulatida > Asteriidae > Asterias > Asterias amurensis. The sequence continues at coordinate 21,426,718 of NC_092648.1, forward strand.
ATTTTTGCAATTTACACAAGTACTCTGGTAAATACGTTGAACACACTATACAAATTCATCTTCATACCCAAATATTTCTTTCATGACATTGTTCTACCTTTTTTTCTCAAAATCTACAGCACATCAGCAAGTAATATTTTAAGGGATTAGGTTTCTACCATCATTTTCTTCAAACCATGTCAGTTTTTTAAAATCTGTGGACATTGCGCTTTGTGTCCTATACAGACAGTAACAAAACGCTTTAATGCACCAACAAACATTGCCATTGAAAGCGAGTTTATCTCTGTAAACAGAATACAGTCTAGTTCTCACTGCGTACTTAACAATACCTTGTTGAATAAGACAAACTATGGGAAACTCGTGATTGAGTAGACTGGAAGGTAAAAGTACACGGCTCCTCAAAAAATTATATTCCCGCGCATTCCCATGAGATACTAAACTGCGCGGTCAATTCATATGATAAAGATACATGCATCATCTTTCGCTATAGAATGATAATGTTGCTCTTAAATTGCGTCAATGATCTATGCTTGAAAAAGTTTGGCCCAGAAAGAAGAGTTTGATATGTCACAATTTAAGTGTGTTTCACAGAGAAATCAATATTTAACCAACATCCTCGTTCACATTTGTACCGTGATCTTTTAAGTGCCGACCCAGGGTACGAAATTATGAAGAAGAACGGTGAGGAGCCTTAACAATTCGTCGTCTCGTCTTCACCCATCGTGACCAACTTTAAAATTCCGATTGCTTTCTTCCCGCCTTTTCCCAAACTGAGAAGTCACTCTCACCATCTCTCACCCCGAACGAGTTCCAAGCACCGTACGCTGACAGGATGGCACGGCCGTCGACACCACGGCAGGGGGAATGGTCCCAGGGGTACCTCCCAAGCTACCCTTTGACGTATACCGCTCCGCTATTTCCGACCTACTCAAGACTCAAGTATCAGGGAAAACCCACTCTTTGCAGCGAATGATAATAATATATAAACCTTTGGTGGTTATACCACATTGTATATCAGATGGCTGTATACACGGTCTGGGCCCAATTTCATAAAGCTGCTAAGCACAAAAATTTGCTTAGCATGAAATTTTGTCCTTGATAAAAACAGGATTACCAATCAAATTTCCAAGTAATTTTCAGGATAAGCAAACAATGGCTGAATACTAGTAACAAGCAATATACAACAAATGGAAATTTGGTTGGTAGTCCTGTTTTAATCAATGAAGAAATTTCATGCTAAGCAAATTTTGGTGCTTAGCAGCTCTTTGAAATTGGGCCCAGGAATCGGGATTCGGGAATAGTAAAAAAAATCATCTGGTCTAGACCCAAGCACACAATATCAGCAAAGCAAACAATAAATTGTACTTACAAGAAAAAAGGAAATAACCATAATGTATACTGTTTGCAGCTAGTTTCAATTTGAGCAGAGATGTGAAGGACTATTTTACGCTCAATGAAATGAGGCCCAGAACTTGAGACTGGAATCAACCTGCGCAACAAAGGCAAGAAACACACCCGAGTATATCATATTGAAAGCATTGACACTACATATTACACTCATTTTACCTTCGACACGAGGGGATTTATTGGGTGAAAAATAAAATTAAAACGGGAAAAATAATCTGCAGAGGTAGGTTATACGGTCAGTAACGGTGCTGAAATTTGTCCTGAATTCGCAAAGCCATGACAATCAAGTAAAGTGCTTTTATGCGCAAAGCCATGCGTCCTCGTTGCAACGAGTAGATCAATCCATGGTGTCAATGACTCTCATCATTCTACAACACACTCACAACAATTTCACTTTAATTTGACTCGTTCTCAGGGGGATTCCAACGCCTGTGCGTTAATAATAGAGCTGCGGGGTCGAGAAGCACCGCTGACAAATAAAGACGCTATCTTTACTTTCTGCAGTTTGTGAGAAAATAACAGCCTTTGTAGCTGATCAACAAAATGAATAATAATACACATTACCTGATGGAAATTACTTTTGTTCTTTTTATAAAGGAAGTTAAATAGATACGATGGGTGCACGGGGAACGAAAACATTATAAATGGATGGGGTTTTATCCTGGGAGGCTTTCCCCATAGGCACTGAAACTGGTGAATACTCTGGGGGAATTTTGAAAATTATTGTAAGCTGTTAAAGATTCAACGATTCAACCATGTTGACTTTCATTTACAATGAATCGAACGAAGGAAGAGCACGCAAACACATATACAACCTTTAGGATTGGGTTTGTGGGTTCCTGCCATTAGAGAAAAACCTTTGTAAGGGTTTATTGTATACCACTGTGTGAAAGACCACACGATTGACCATGATTTTATGCCCCTAACCATCTGAAAACCGTAAAAACAAAGTTAATGCATCTCTGTGTAATTGCGGACTGTGTATTATTTTCCGTGGAAATAAATCAAGATTTGTAAATCAGTGTGGGTTGTCAGCAATCTTGGGAATTAAAGGCACTGGACACCATTGGTAATTGTCATTACCAGTATTCTGACCTGGTGAATCCCAGCATATGCATAAAGTAACAAATCTGTGAAAATTCGGGCTCAATTGGTCACCCTTGTTGCACTTGTGTGCTTTCAGAGTGAGAAATTACCTCTTTCTCAAGCACTACTTTACTTCAGAGGGAGCCATTTGTCACAATGTTTTATACTATCATCAACAGCTCTCCACTGCTCGTTACCAAGTGAGTTTTTATGCCAACAATTATTTTCAGTAATTACCAAAAGTTTAGAACAAATTTATATCAAGAACCGCTGTGAAGAAGATCGATGGTCCCACATAGCTGAAAATGTTTTTAATATTATAAGCAAGACCCTTTACCGACACGTTAGACTAAGTCCCGATTCAGTCAAACTCAAACAGCGATCCAGTTTGTGGGAGGCGAACCACAAGGGGCACAAGATCAGGACGCTTACATGAAGTTTGCAAGCTTTTTGACTTTTAAGCCTCCACGCAGTTCCTCAAATTACGTTGAACTAAGACTCCCCAATCTCCCCACAAACATCGTATTATACTTTTAAATGAGCATTTTTCATAGGTCACATTATTGGCTTATCCACTAGTGGACAGACTAAACTCCCACACTCCAACGCATATGCAAAGAAATGTTTTTAAAAAGAGGAGTAGGCTGAGTGCATATGGACCCAAGTACAAATGTCACAGTTGTTTGTACTTGGGGAAATACTGACAGCATGCGGCTACTACTGCGGGCAAAATGAGGGTGTGACAATGGGTGCGTTCGATTAGCTTCCCCGGGTCGACCCCGGTGGATGGCATTTTCTTTTTCGTGTGCAGATAATTACCCACGTTCGTCCTGAAAAAAAAAAAACCGCCACACACCGGGCTCGACCCAGGGGAGCTAAACGAACACACCCTTTGTGTCAGTCATAAAGACGTAGCCACTAAATTGGGCGTGGTCATAGCCCGAATCTATATCCAATGCTCAGTTGCGATGCGTATCGCACGAATTGGTGAAGATCAATACGAAAATCATCAATACTTGTGAACAATGTGATAGAAGAGGCTGATTTATGGACATCGTGATTGTGCCGATTTGAGCATCAACCCAGCTTCAGAAAACTTCTTAAATCATTTTAAAACCAGGCTTCAATCTAAAATTGACATCGTTCAAACAAATAATTAAACTCTACGTTTTAGCAGATACCGTTTACAACCTCCAAGTTTATAAGTCTCATCATAAGCAAGGAGTCCTCTGGTTCTTGCTCTACGTTTTCATCCCCGAATCAACGAGATGACATTAAAAGACTATAAGAGGTGACCACTCTGTGTCTTTATTGACACACCTGTAGGTGTGTTAAAGTACCAATGAATCGACAGTCAGAAGTATAAAAAAAAGCTGCACATCAGAGAATGTCTAACGCTGAGTGGTTTCACTCTCAAGCAAGAAGCCGCGTTCGTTGAGAGTTTCTTCGCTCAAATGCAGCCGGATATGTGCCCAGCTGTCTGTCACAGTGCAAGCTACTCTGTTAGATCCCCTCAGGTGAAACAATAGTACCTCTATTTAAACACACGCTAGACCCCCTCAAGACCTTTGTTTTAGTACCCTCGGAGTCACTATCCCGGACGCAGCTCGCACGTACGTCAAACGCGTTTACCCTTTAAGCTTTCATCACGCTGCAGAGAATGCAATATGCAGCACGCCTGTATGCTTCGTTTTTGAAAGGGCAAGGGCATCAAGGCATTTTCTCCCTGGTAACGGGCATCCATGAGGAAATTGTAAATTTCAACTGGAGCATTTTAAGGGCACCAAGGCAATGACCATGCAAGGGGCATGGAGGCAATCGCCATGAAAATCAAAATGGCGTATGAAATTAGTGGCGTGAAATATAAATAAATTGAAACACCTTAATAAAAATACATGTATATTTGGAGTTGAAATGGCGGGTGTCGAAATGTCGGTCGTATATCCTGGGTTGAACTACAGTTTATGATTATCAGCGAAAACCCGGAACGTCCCCACAAATCAATCTGTTTTGATTGATACTGCATGGGGTCGAAGAGTAATTGATGTGGGAAATTGCAACTTGTGTACGGAACTGACAGGAAATAAAAAACAAGCTGTGGGTATTTGGCGTGAAGCTAAAATGCTAGGATATCTAAACAGGCTTTTCCTCGCATGCCCTGCGGAGCAATCCATGCATCTCATCCAAAAACCATTACATGGGGGTTAACAGTAATACCTAAAGCTGTCACAGGTTAGTCTTCATTCAAAGAGTGTAAGTGCTTGACGCATCTATGTGTATAATAATGCATAGAGATGCATTTGGACCAGCTGACTGCGGTTATTTTGACAATAAGAACTGCTGGTATACTAGTCCTTCCCTTATCAAGTGTTTCTGTTCACCAAAGACTTCAAGTTTCCTTTCTAGAAAGCACGTACCACCATTGGCTGACTGCAGTCACAGCACAATGCCCTACGGCACTGATTTTATCAAATCAAAAATCCCTCACGTATAGACACTGCAAGATAAGCTTCTTCATCAGATTATTTTCTTCTTCTTTCCACGTTTCTAAAAGAGGAGAGAAATCCGCCATTTCTCCAAAGAATCCAACCTGAATAAATGTATGCAAAGCTACAATTTGTATTGTAGCAATAAGCGTCAGGATGAGGGGAAAACATATCTAACTTGGAGGCGAAGCCATCACATAGCCTTGGGGAATTTGTGCAAAGGGGTGAGTGAATGACCCCAATAATTTCAACAAAGTACAGTAAGTCTAACTCTCGGAAAAGGTCAGTTACTAAGATGACGATCGCTTCGCGTTCGATAACGTACGACGAGGATGTAATCTCTTAATTTGTTATGTGGATCCAACGAAAAACAAGTGTCTCCATTGAAAACGTCAACGGCAAAAGTACACGGAGGTGCAACGCACTGAATTTATGAATTTCTGGCGATACGCTGCTGACGATGATGCAAAGCGCACAGTGGAAAAGTTGACCGAAGCTGAAGGAAAATTCACCTCTTCAAGATGTCAGATAATCTCTCCTTAGAAATAAGAGAGTCTAATGACAGGGAAAATCAACCTTTAAGGCTGTTTTTATTAACTTTGCTCCTCGATTTTTATTCATTTACCGGGCAATACTTCTTAAAGGTTTTTCAATTAGACGAGTCTGTCTACTTTATCATCAATCAAGCGAACACCATCTTGAGGGTCGAATATGCTATTTTAAATTTCAACCGAAGCGGGATAAGGTGAAGTTGAATTTTGTAAATAATCAGTCATTAGGGACAGCCTGCTTCAAATTTTACTTAACATTTGTTCCGTGAACTTTGACACGATAGCTGGCTTTCCAATCGGATTAACTACATTTTCAGATAGGACTTTGGCTCTAGGAATGTGCACAAAAACAAGAAAAAAAGAAGAAAAAAAACGCGATTGCGAGTTCAGTGTTCCGGTGTTAATCGGGAGACGTCATGACCTTATCAACAAGTGATACTGTAATGACATCATACTATAATGTTGTTCTATGCAATCGGTTATGTCTGTTTGGTCTCATCTGTCAGCTTGTGTGTATACGTGTGGGTCTGTTTTGTCTGTCAAATAAGGGAAAGAACAAAAGTAACTTTGTTTGCTTAACGTTTTCCCACATATTGACTCATATGTACATTAATTTTCAATAAATCAAATAGTGTGGTATGTATGTCTCGATTAAGCATTTGCTTTTCTACAATGTATATGTAACTCTTATTCTGCCAGTATGAAACAAATGTTTCCTGTCTATGACGTGGAGATGTCACTAATATTTTGGATGTCTCAAACCAGTCGAAAACTCTCGATAAACCTCACGTCACGGAGCATGCTCAACTCAAAAACAATGCTCAGTTATCAACAACAGTGATGAACAACAATTCGTTCTGAGCTACTCAATCCCAATTGCAACACTATGGCAAATGAGAAAAAAACACGTCATAGACTGTGCCAACCAATCAAAATCAAAGACACACGCATCCCCCCTCGCATGTTTTCTTTCTGTTTCTGTACATGAAAATTGCAACTGTTCTGGAGCTTTGCGATTGGGTTGTTTTTCTTCCAAGTCAATTAAAAAAGGAATCGTTAAAAATAAAATCAGGAATTTCTTTTGAGGATGGAAATTCTAATGTGCAGAACAAATTGCTCCCCCTCCCCTTTAAAGCCCATTGCCCCTGGATTTCAACCGTGTCCATTTCAAAATAGTGTAATTTCATCCCCTGAAATGAGAGTTGTTCAGGTCCCCTTAATTGACAGAGAGGCAAGTGGTACAACCTTAACGAACGTCAAACGATTGAGTTGCTTTCTCTGTAATGACACGTCAGGATTTCAGACTCTAGGCAGTAACTCTAGACAGTGATGCCCCCAAAAAGGGAAACAACAAGTGATCAGTAAATATTCCGACCAATAGTAAAGATCATTTAAGGAACATTACAGAATTGTTTTTGCCAAGCACTTTATGTAATCCGCCATACACATCAACGGACAAACTTGCAGAAGTTTGAGATCGATCGGCCACCTGGGTCACGAAAAAAATAGAGCAAAACCGATTACACATTTTGTATGACATTGATATAAAATGAATAAATAAAATGCTTCCGTGCGATGAAGTCCAAACGGGAAACTAGTTTCATTATTTCTCATCAAATATGACATTTCAGACAGAAATATTTCAAGGGATGTTTTCTACTATCGTCATCATTAGACCGTGAAAGTTTTATGAAAATCTGTGTTCTTATAGACGAGAATTGTTTTTTACCAATTTTGTAATGCTCCTTTAAAGAAAGAGAGGACAACCATGCGTAACGGGCCAATCCAAATAAATCAAATAGTTTCTTGTAATCCATAGATAGTATATATTTTGTTTTTAACAAAACACTACGGAGTTTAACTCGCCAACGTGGAGCCATGTGGATTAATTGACATATTAATACAGTGAAGCTGTTTTATTTGTTTTTCCAATAACAGTACTTCCCTTAGTCGGAACTGATGTAACTTGTGTTGTTCAGCGGAGCACTAATCTCTCAAAATATCAATAAATCCTTTATTGGTTTATTCGATTTATTGAACTTTCTTAAATTGTTTGATTGTGCCTGACGGAGACATATGTTATGTGCGTCAGTTGATTGGAAACACACACTGTATAAAGACACGAGCTTGGTATCACGATACTACACTAATTAAAAGACGCTACAATTCACTTCTGTTTACTTAAGGTCCGTGCACACAAAAACCAATTCTGTAAATAGTAAAAGAATTACTGTCTGCGACCCGAGATAAATTAACCGACTATTATATTTTTTGCTATGATGTATTCAATCTGAACAAACACACTTTTCCAAAGCTAATCGTGGTTCCAACTATAAACGGACTAATGTTCGAAAAACAATTTAGTGAATGAAACATAATGGAAGTTTGAACACAACGCTGTGTACCACATTGCACTCAGGCTGGCTTCACATTGTTTTACGATTAATATTTTTGATGACTGTGTTCATCAGCTCTCTAAACAAAACAATATGTCTGTAAAATATTACTTTTATGAATGCTAAGATGAGAAGAAATCATATATGGTTGGCGTCTACATCTGTCCTTGATAATGTTTCCCATCGCCAACCTATCTAATTTAGGACCCACCAATTGCAAAACAACATGCTCTTCACTGCCGACACTAATACCAATTCCAACCCCCCGTAATTAAAAAACAAGAAAAATCACTGCGTATACAGTGTGCTAACACACATCGGTGTATATCGGTAAAACCAAAATGAATATTATTTTTATGGTAGGACATTTTTTACACAAAGAAAAATATAATTGAAACAAAAAAGCGGATACCATTAAAAGCTGCTAAACCATTCTATCGAGTTAGTTAAGACTTTATGGTCGCGTGCTTTTTAATTAAACAAATACATTTAAAGATTCCACTGTCATGTTAGGAAGGAAATTCGCCTCATATCTGGCATACGAACGTTGTAAATGCTCAACAAAATATGTTGTCAAGGATCAGTGAGCCACGACCCTTCAATGTTTCCTCAGTACAATGCACAGAACATTCGTAGTTGAAATATAACTTGGAAATGTCAAAGCTATTCTTAGACTCTAATTTGATGTATCAAAACTCAATCCTACCATTTTTGTGCAATTTGCTTTTTGATTCTTTTATTTGGTTGAGGGTGAACCACGTCCCTTCAATGTTTCCTCAGTACAATGCACAATACAGTCGTAGTTGAAATATAACTAGGAAATGTCAAAGCTATTCTTAGACTCTAATTTGATGTATCAAAACTCAATCCTACCATTTTTGTGCAATTTGCTTTTTGATTCTTTTATTTGGTTGAAGGTGAACCACGTCCCTTCAATGTTTCCTCAGTACAATGCACAATACAGTCGTAGTTGAAATATAACTGGGAAATGTCACAGCTATTTTAAGACTCTAATGTGATGTATCAAAACTCAATCATACCTGTTCTAGCGTGGAATGTATAATCAATCTCTGCACTGTTTATAGCATGGCTAGATGTTTTCACTCTTTTTTACAGCTTTGGCTTTTTGTGCAATTTCGGTGATCCGTTTGTTTGGTTGAGGGTCTGCCACCCTGCGTGGATGCTAAATATGTTTTTATTTGCTGTTGTGGCTATCAACCATATTTTTTTTTAAATAAGTTTAATACTAATACTTACAACAAAATATATCGCAAAATGATGTTTAGAAATAAAGGATGCAGACTTCAACCCAAACCGATCGTGCGTACCGCATCAGAGATCAAACACAATACTTGGACGCTTAAAGCAACATAGATTTAATTGAATTATTCCTTAATTACACTTGATTAGAACTTGCAAGGGTTACCCGCTCTTTCTAATAGCTGTTATATACCCTGGGAATCACAGCCAAAGTCGTGGCAGGTATTACGTTACAGTGAATGCATGAGGTAGAAATAACCCCCATGCGTTGGCCTCCAGTAAAGTTCGAAGGTGAACCATCGCGAATAGCCATCCAAAGTCAGTGTTTCAGGCAGTAGAGTGATGGTAATACTTATGTAAACCTTTTCGCTATTACATTATATATGGACTCTGTAATGCTGTGCTTTTAACAGTTTGAAATAAATGTGACTTTAATTGAATTGAGATGGAGAAGTAACCATGTATGGCGTCTCAAAATGTCCTTGATGGTGTTCCTCATCACCAACCTATCCAATTTGCCACTCACCAATAATTGCAAAACAACATGATCTTCTCAGCCGACTAATATCAAATTCCAAACCCCCTGCCATTTAAAAAGGATTTGCAAAGTTGTATTATCGTTGCCTTTTTTTTGTGTGCTGTATATCATCACAAACCGCTGTGGTCTTGATGAAATGGCGGTACATAAAACCTGTTTGTTTCTATTGTATATTGTATTAATAATTAATAATAAAACACATTTATATGGCACCAAATCCATTTCAAAATGCTCCCAGGCGCTTTACAACAATAAAAAAACCATTACATTAAACAAGCATTGTACAGGCAATTATTTTTCATGTCGTCAAAAAAGAGGCGGGAATTAAAAAATAAGTTCACATATTTATGAGTAAGAATCAGAAAAAAAATAACCATTTGGTGACTGGGCAATGTGTCTTTCACTATACTTGTGATTGATCCTGACACACAACACTCGGATCGTGTGCCGAAGTCACGTATACATTCAACCCGGACTAAACCACCAACCACACGGCGAGACCAGACGTCTTCGAGAGCGTCTACTCTCGTGTTCTCGGTGAGGCAGGAGATTCTGTCCTCCCATATGGCAAACGGTGTACAAACTTCTTCTGATAGCGCCCTCTCTTAAGACAGTGGACACTATTGGTAATTGTCAAAGACTAGTCTTCTCAGTTGGTGTATCTCAACATATGTATAAAATAACAAACCTGTGAAAATTTGAGCTCAATCGGTCGTCAAATTTGCGAGATAAAAATGCTTGATTTCGAGACCTCAAATTCCAAACTTGAGGTCTCGAAATCAAATTCGTGGAAAATTATATCTTTCTCGAACACTACGTGACTTCAGAGGGAGCCGTTTCTCACAATGTTTTATACTATCAACCTCTCCCCATTACTCGTAATCAAGAAAGGTTTGGTGATGTTAATTATTTTGAGTAATTACCAATAGTGTCCACTGCCTTTAATCTTCCTCCTCCAGCCAATGTTAATTTCCCATATGGTGGACAGAATCTCTGTCTGACAGAATTCCATATGAAACCGGCCGCGATTTGTTTGTTCTGTACACCAAAATTGCCATTGTCGTAGTGCTTTTCAATGGGGAAATTTGTTCTTCTAAAATCGATTCAAAAAGGGAGTCTTTGAAATAAATATCAGGAAATTTTATACTACAGAAAAAATTGCTTCCCGGCCAGAAATCTGGATAAAAATCGGTCCACAGAAGAAGAGAGACATGTGCGTGTAAATAGTTTGTTCAATAACTCACTGTATTTCTGTCGTAATTCTAAACTTAACCTTGAAGTGGTTCAACTTCAAATGAAAATTTCTAGAGTGGTTGATGATACATGAAGCGTAGGTCCCACTTCTCAAGTTGCTCATGTTGATCAGCCTTGAAGCTGTCTAACCAAAGAGCTCTGGCCTAACGCACGAAATTCGGTAAGCACCGAACATAGTTTACCAGTCACAATATCGTACATTGAATGCCCTTGCCATTATCTCTGTTCAGCTTACATTTTTGTAAGCATATTTTGAGCTTAATGACAGATAGATATAACAAGTTCTAGACATAACGATACGCATAAGAATCAAATTAGTGACTTATGTACTGGTGTTGATAGAGCGTTCTATTGGCACAGCATAGTGACACATTGCCTATGCCAAACCATGGTCAAACATCAATAAAGTGATCATATCTACATCATGATTTGAATGTTATCTTTTTTACGCGAGGAAGCAATCTTGCTGGGCGGAATCAAATGTATAATTATATGACTATAGGGAATGACAAGATCTTAAATAAACAATCCCCTTAGACTGAAGGATTCAAATATCGGCTGCGTCCTAAAGCAACGATGTAGGTTGGCATGTTTAATCATATACCACATGTTTAATGTACATTTATTCATTTACTAGTGAAATAAAATACATTACACGCAATTCATAACACAGGAGGATATCTACTTAACACAGGTTCCGGAGACGAGATAGCGGGGGCTGACTCTCTAAGGAAATGCTGAGACAAACCGAAGTTTCAATTATCAGGCCCCAAAGTAATAATGATTGAGAAGGGAGTTGAATTAACGTTGATGTTTACGCAATATTATCTGTTTCGGATTACAATTAACGTGCGCGGAACTATGAAAGAAAGCAAGGGTTTAAAAAGGATTTTGAAAACTAAAAGGATGGGCTCATTTGCTGGGAAAAACTTAGTTGTCCAAATTGTTCACCTGCAATTCATCCCATGTAAATGAAAGATAAAACAGGGTGTCAACATTTAAGACGTGGTGTCCAAACACATTTGGACGTTTCATACACATTTTTTTCTAAAATGTTTATCTTGTATTGTGTTAAGGTATGAACTAACAAAGTCACTCCCAACAAGAGAAGTCCCATTTTGTGTCAGTTGGCAATTTGTGTCTTCTCACTATTAAACCTATCAAAATGATTGCCCTGGTCATAATTGCCAATCTTTGAGGTCAAAGCACCATTTGAACTTAATGACAGATAGATATAACAGGTTTTAAAGGGAAAGACACGTATAAGAATCAAATTAGTGACTAGTGTTGATAGAGCGTTATATCAGCACAGATAGTGACAGCATGGAAATACCTTGCCTATGTCAAACCATGGTCAAACCTAAACAATTAAATGATTAAACAAGTGATCATCATACAGCCTGAACTTTAACGTTGTTAGGGAAGCAATCTCACTGGACGGAAATAAAAGTATAATCAGGACTATGTCAGGGAGTGGAAAGATATTTAGCTGACATCCAGTCAGTCCATTAAATAAATAAACAATCCCTGTTATAGAATCACTGCGTCCTAAACAAAAATAATAAAAGGGTAGGAAGGAAGCTGAGGAAGGTGAATTTACATCGATGTTTGTGCGGTATAAATTATCCCACTCGAAACACACCGTATGCGGATTCTTATGGAAGAAAGCAAGATTTCAGCCTGGGTTTAGTAAAAGGGTGCCCAAATTCGCTGGAAGTTTAAAAACTGGGTGTCCAAGTTGTTTTACAATACATTCCGTGTAAAAGAGAAAACAGCAGAGTGTCAGAATTTAGGACAGGGTGTCCAAAAGAAACCACTTTGGCTAGTATGAAGGAAAGGTCCCGATGAAGGAATAGACCTTTAATTCTAACTATATTGTCTGTGTTAAGGTGTGTGTGTGTGTGTGTGTGTTTTTTTTCTTTCATTCTAGGCATATTTTAACCTTTCGAGTGAGCCCATTGGCAATTATTTTCAAGCACCCCCTCTTGTGAGCATTTAGAGTTTTGTAATATTCAGGGGGACGCGCTGTTTACGTGCGACCAATACAAAACCATCAACTACAATTTGTTTTGTAAAACGGCGCTTCTTTTTACAGGGTGTAAGATTTCCTGATTCTTTCTTGGGTTCATCCTTTTAAAAAAACGTCCTGCATAGTTATAGCTAGTGTTACAAATAGAAGTACACACGTCTCCTTACAGGGAAAGTACAACCATTGTACTTTCGGAAAAGCAAATTCATTCACAACCTTTATGTTTTCAACTATAAACACATTAAACATCATTATTGGGGGTTCATCAAATATTATAGTGGTCAAGTGCACTCTAAAAGCCTTCAGGAATAGCTGAAATGAATATCTTCAGTCATCACCCTCTCTATCTGTCTGTCTTTGTTAAACAATTTAAGAGCTCAGTTCCTTGACGCGTATTTATAAACTTAGGTAATCGTAAGTTATTGGCCTTGTCTCACATTGTCTGATTCGTTTGTCCTATTACGTCCATGTTGTTATAACTTGAATGTACCATGATTTTACTGAATGTTTGTCTGTCCAAAGGTTATGGAACAAAAGTATCTTGCCAAACCTTACACCTAAATAATGCCATTAAATTGCTGCTTTTTATTAATGCATTTGTGTATTAACATGTCATACCTCATTGTAATTTCGACATAAATATGCATTATTGTATTGAATGGGCAGTGTTGAAATAAATGTTACTGAATTGAATTGGGTCAGAATTAACCCGTTCGGGTGGCCGTTGGTTGAGAACACTCAAACTCACAAACTTGCGCGACTGTGATGATGACGTCATGAATTGGGCCAATACACATGTACTCACCTAACTTGATTAAATGAAATCCAACTCACAATTTGGAAACGGACAAATTCCATTTCCTTCCCCTGTGAAACATGGGACTGATTCCAAACATCGAATCCGTCTCAAGGCTTCCGGCTCCAGGCTCCGGCTCCAGGCTTCGTTTGACGTTGGAAGCAGCATAGATATTTTTGCAATACCTATTGCGCAAGCGCTAACTGTCGAATGAAGTGCATGCTGGTCTAGCTGGCGATCAAACTTGATCACTAGCTAGACCAGCATACACCTCATTCCGAGCCTAACGCGAGCGTATTTGCGATTAAAGATATTGGACACTTTCTGAACAGAACAAAAATTTAAAGTTCACAGATTTAAAAATTCCTTACAGGGTTTACAAAAGGCAATGGTGAAAGACTTCCCTTGAAATATTATTCCATGAAATGCTTTACTCTTTGAGAAAACATTAAAACAATTATAAATTCTCGATATCGAGAATAACGGATTTATTTTAAACACGTATCATGACACGGCGAATACACGAAGTGTGGGGGCCTTTGGAAAATACTGTTTACCGAAGTTGTGCGATTGCTTTAAAGTCTATTCAAAAATACACACTGTCTCTGAGAACAGGATCACGGATCCCAAAAGCCCAAGCCAAAGGTTGGACAAGACACAAAGAATCTCAGAACAAAAAAAAAGCCAATTTGATGATGACCAATCTATATTCAGATAAATATTTATTTTAGAAGAAAACATACAATTCTTGCAAAACTGGTTGATTGGTCCTTCGTACAATGCCCGAGTTGTATCGCACCGTTTACTTCCTGTTATTTACTCCAGAAGAAACAAATATTAACCATTTTAATATAATTTCCAGGAGACTGGTATTGTACATGATCACTAAAAAAAAACACTTTTTAAAATTGTGTTCGAATTGAAAGTCTGAAATTCGAAGAACAAAATACAGCGGGATAGTTCCACTGGGAATACTACCCAGGACTGACTATTATGTTCTGCATTCTAATCGTATAGTGTTTCAGAATACATTGCCCTACTGTTCAAAATAAAATGATTGCACAATTAAAGTTGTATGCAGCCGCTTTGACGAAGTTGAATGGCTCCACGATTTATTGGTTTTAATAGTTCCTTACCCCCCGAGTCGTTTTAACCTACTTGTATTACTTCCAAAACCTGGGCTGCATGATATAAAAAGGAAGCTGGGTGCAAAATGTTTTGTATTACCATTTTAAAGTTACCAGCCAAAACGTACATGACATGTGCACTCTATGTGACTGGTGTCCTGCTTATATTTGCTTAGCAGATAAATTTTCAGGTTTTTTTTTCCGGTAAGCAACGCTAAGTTGGGGACTTGTCTGAAAAGATTTACAATACATTTACAGGTTGCGCTTTATACTAAAAACAAACGGGAATATCGTTTCAAGTTCTCCAACACCAGACGAATCCAATCCTGAGCTCTGTTTACGCGGCTCTATGTGAGTTTGGGCCCATGGCTGTATATCTAAAAAAAATAAAAGACTGGTTTCGGCAGTGGCTGCAGCCGGAAGGCCGTCAAGTCACACTTTACCATCGTCGTCTGCATAACCTTAGCCCAGAGTCCGCTTGAATCGCAGGCGGCAAACATTTTGACGATTTCTACGGTGGCTCATTTCGCCAGTTTTTTTTTCTTTCTTTACGGCAATGTCGTCATACCATTGCGTTTTTGCGCCGTATTGCATTGCATTTTTAGCGATACAACGTAATTGTACACATGTAATCGCCATACTATGGCGATATAACTCGGTTACAAGCACACGAGTTGTCTCAGAGAAGGAACTCCTACTTCTGAGTATGAAAACTTGACGCGCAAAGCAGCATAAGCCTTTTTGAGGTATGGTAGACTTGATAGGAATAATTGACTTGGGTGTACAGACAAGTTTACCCAAACCTTAAACTGTTGTAGCATTGTGCCCGCCATATCTCAAAATGGCTTATTGTAGTATATCGCTTAAGAAGCCTGTGGGCTCACGAACGCAATAAAATAATCGACAACTCTGAAGAAACCCATTGTGTTCACTTATTGATATAGGCAAAATAAGCGGCTGCTTTCAGAACTAATGCACTCCTTTGCACGTGTTGGACTCGAGATTTATATTGGGTTATATTGCTCATATCGCTGTAAGCACCGCGTTTACCATCACAGCTCAATCAATGGTATCGATTTTTATTCAGAGTACGAAACAAAATAGCTACGGGTGTTTATCACTTTTGGGTTATATCAGGTTAATTCAAGCAAAGAGGAAATAAGGGGTTATGCTTTTTTAAAATTTTTTTTTAGACTGGCCCTGGCCGACGGGTTTTATTCTCTCCCTGTGCCAATGGCAGGTTCAAGAATGGTGGGTGTTGGGTTGATCGTGGGCTTCTAAGACGAGGAAATCATATTTTGTACTTTAAAGGCAGGAAGACTTTTGTTTGTTATTACTCAACAAGCTAATGACCACAAAAATAATTGGTAAAAAAGCACCGGAGCGCTGTTGATATTATAAAACATCGTTAAAAATGACACCCCTTGAAGTAATTGAGTTGTAGAAAAAGAGATCAATTTTCACCCACAAATTTGAATCAGAGAAAGTCTTCAGGCATGAAGCCTTTCTCGATCATCTGAAAGCACACAATCCTACATAGAAACAAGAGTGGGTTTTTCTTCAATACTTTCTTGCAACTTCAGTGACCAATATTGAGCCCAAATGTTCACATGTTTGTTATTTTAGTCACAAGTTGGGCTACACCAAGTGAGGATAGTGACAATTAACATTGGTAAATACCCTGCATTGGTAAATACCCCACCATTTTTAAGCTGATAGAAATGGAAAATAAAAACAGAAAGACGTTGTATGTCAACAACGAGTTCATGTTGGTATCCAATAGTTCCAACTGAAACTAATCCTTTGGTACTAAAAAAAAGTTTTAAATCTTGGCTTTCAGACGTATAATGTGGTCTTTTTATATGGTTTCTTTTGTTTTGTATTATACAAGGAAGACACACATTGATCCATAATCTATAGGCGTATGAGTTTTATGAAATATATATATGGCTGCTATACTAAAGAAGATCGATCGCTACGTTGACTTTTCAGCACTATACGCGATCTACGATACAAGTCAATAGCAATTTTTCTTCCAAGTTCCTTCATTCAAAAGTCACAACATGCAATTCGGGTTCCTTCATTTGGAAGTCAAACAAATTGATTTTTGGGTTTAACTAGCACTGTGCAAATTTATCCAGATCATGCAGTAGATGTTTCTATGTTGACCACCAATCTCCCCTAGAGACCGGGGCCGTCTAAACAGTCTTTACATCCCCCCGTAAGATTCGACAAAGAAGATTACCTTCTGTTTGTTTAACGGTGAAGGAAAGCGTTTCAAGATAGTCCAGTAATTGTGTTTGTCCATTAGGAACACCACGTTAAGGGGTTTCTACACGATGGGATGTTAAGACCGTGAAAGTGACTTGAGATTCTTACATCATTGGGAACAAACCAGGAGCAAGTTTTTCTCATAGCTCTCGGGAGCTGACTCAAGGGAGTGGAGGTAAATCCACTATTGTGTTAGCTTGATAACACTTTTTTAATCCGGGTCTAATAGAATTGTAAAGTGTGTAGACCAGTGAATGACCATGAAGCCACGCCACATATGGCGCACATTATGCTATGACACCTGCAACTCTTTCAAAGATGTTGGGGACGCAAGGTTGGTTTTAGAGGTTTCTTGCCTCATCATCCACCCCTGGGACCCCAGTTCGAATCCAACCGGGGGCATTTTATGTGGATCGGGTTTTCAGTCCCTAATACTTGACTGCGTGTATTTTCCCCTGGGATAATTTTCTGTGTTTTTTCTTCCCACACCTAAAACTGAAATTTCTTCATCATCTTCTCTTCTCGTTTGGAGCGTTGAGAATATTATCCAGATACAGATCCAGTTTTTTTGATTTTTTTTTTTTTTTTTTTTTTGCCCGCAACTTTCAGAACAATTTATTTTTTACATTGTAAATAATTGTCTTTCCTTAATCAATTATTTCTTAAATAATGTGAAATAGTGTGATTTTTTTTTCTTATTTTTTAATCTCTGTATATTTTCCTGTTAGTCGACCTCCGGTCGCCATAGGAATTTGTTTTTAAAATAATAAACCAATTATGAATGAACGAATGAATGAATAAATGAATGAATGAGAAAAGAGGATGAGAAACCTCACTCATTCATACCAGTTTATTATAACCAGACTACCAGCAAATAAATACTGGTATTTATGTAATTTATTTCTATGATTGCATTTTATCAATAAATATCAATTGAGTAATAAATTTCAACATAGGCCTACGTTGTATTATTTCTGCAGAGTTGCCTTTCAAAACAAAACCCCTTCATATTCGTATACCAGTTATTTTTATCAGACTGCCAAACTATCTGTATGAATATATTAATTTTTATGATACCTCATGATGTAAATATGTCAAACTGAATCACACATTTTCAACCGAAATTGTGTTAAATCTCTGCAGAGATGCTCTTCAGATGTAAACAAATAAAAATTTGACACACTGGGCCAAGCAATTAAACCATCTTCATGAATTAAGAAAGTTTTTGTGCAGTCGTGTATGAAACCAATACTGGCCATTTTGAACGCAGGTCAACTCCAGTTCGAACGAACCCGACTCATTAGGATTAACTTATTTAGGATTAACGATTAGTTAACTTATTTATTTTTTATTTATTTACTCTTTCAGGCTTTAAAAACATCAAAAACACAAGGCAACACTTACAGAAAATGTTTGATTTAAAAACATTAGGAAAACAATGAGAGACGTAACAAACCAAACAGAAAAAGCAAACAGAAATCTAGGGATTACCCAAAAGCGAACCAAATCACTATCCAAAGAGACAATTCCTTTAGGTAGATAAATAACACTTAACATAAGCAATCAAAGTGGAACATTTAAGAAATAAAAATGAACCATTAAAAAAAGACAAACATGGCAATACCATAGGCTGGAGCTTATCATTACACTCGGTACGCGTGCGTCAGACTTGGAATGCATGATCTAGCAATAGCAATTAAGTTTGATCGCTATAGCATTGACCAACATGCACACTCATTCAACAGTTAGCGTTTGTGAAATGGGTTTTTGCAAAAAGGTCTCTTACAATCATTCAAACGGACAGAGAATATGACACTTGAAACTTCAAAGTAATATTAAAAGGTTTCCAATCTCGTAGATTGACTCTTGCATGCAGATGTTTTTCTTAATACAACTCAACGTAGAAATGCAATAGGCAATTAGATAGCTTGATATATGAGATTCCCTTTAATTGAAGCATTTTGTCATTCTATGGGATTGATGTTTTACCGACACAATGCACTGGCATAAGCATTGAAGATGATACGAAATTTAGGATATGCCATTTAAGCCCATTCAACCCAACGGCAGGAAACTCAAATCTCAGATATCGCTGGAAATAGTTCTGATATCTCCAAATGATGTCCATTGGGTAACACAGAGACGCCCTTCGGCATCATTTGGGTCAAATAACCGGTTAATGCAAAGCAATTTCTACCACGATCAAATGCACATCTTCATAAATATCTTATAGTGTCCATTGGTATCGGGTTTCAAGGAAAGCTATTATACTCCTGCGGATTTGATTGCAGACTTGCAAATCATGTAAAAAGGTCACCTATCACACCGGTGTACATAAAGGGGGCTTGATAAACACATCATCTGCACAGATTGAGGTAACGGATTGAGGTAACACAAAATGAGGACAGGGTGGGGTGATTCAGGAAGGGTAAATTGTGTCAATCTATCTGGGGAGGAGGATGAACTAAAACATGCCTCATCCCCTAGGAATCTAAGACGTCTTGGTGCTGCATCTCACCATTCTGTTTTAGAGTTTCAATGATTAGTCCATGTTGTTTTGCATCTTATATGAGATTTGAGGCATTGAATGGTGAGGTATCAAATATATTATTATTTGATTTGCCGTATAAACACCATGTGTATCTACTTGCCAGGTAGATTGTGTTCTTTTAAGAACTTGTCTTGGTTCATGTTCTACTACCTTGGAGTAGATTTTCGACATTCGGGAGACTTCTCAGTTCTGAAAAGAACTGTCCTGTTTTGTATCTTGTTTAACATATTGATGTTATTAGAATGCCAGAATAGCATTTAAACAAGTGTCTGTTAAATAGGTCAGTAATAGTGGTCCCAACAGCTAAGCACGCACGTCGTGTTGATTTAATTGTTTTTTGTTGTATTTTATTGCTACTCATGATTGTTTAATTTTCATTCACATTTTTCTGACATTAAAATTAAGCTAAAAGGCTTATTTATTAGCACTGTGACCCGTATACTGAAGATTACAGTTTAATGACAACGATTCAATTGATTCTTTGTAAATTGCTATTAATGATTGTTTTTTTTCTCATCTCAATTGATGGAATTTAGATATCCCCGCAAGCGCCTGGTTAGTACTACACGGTGACCTGTAGGTCTGATAAAAAAGACAGAGATCCAGTTTTATGTGGGAGGTAAAACCAAATAGAGAAAACCCACGCCATCACAAAATAATTTGATTTGAAACCAACACCACACTTTATTTTGCTTTGACCAGTGGCAAGATTCGTACCAGGGTCCACAGAGGTAAACGGTATAGGGCAAGATAGCACTGAACCAAAATATTCATGCTGCTTCGCTGGCTGTGCTCAAATGCATGCTAATAGTTTGGTTTAAAGGCAGTGGACACTATTGGTATTTACTCAAAATAATTATTATTATAAAACCTCACTTGGTAACGAGTTATAGGGAGAGGTTGGTAGTATAAAACATTGTGAGAAACGGCTCCCTCTGAAGTGGAGTACTTTTCGAGAAAGAAGTAATTTTAAACCTCAAGTTTAGAATTTGAGGTCTCGAAATCAAGCATCTAAAAGCTCACAACTTCGTGTGACAAGGGTGCTTTTTCTTTCATAGTTATCTCGCAACTCCTACGACCAATCGAGCTCAAATTTTAACAGGTTTGTTATTTTATGTACATGTTGAGATACAGTAAGTGAGAAGACTGGTCTTTGACATTTACCAATAGTGTACACTGGCTTTAAAACGCCAAAACAGTAAATGACACAGCGGACAAGGGATATATCTTTTCGATCATATTAATTTAATCAGACAGCATGGGATGTATAGGCTAGCATGTACAATGACGCAATACAGAATTCAGTCAAGCGAAAGTCAAAAATGAACAAGGGGTACGCAAGGAATGCGCTGTCAAAAAGTGGCAGCGTTTATTAACCATAGAGCAAGTAACTGAAGAATGTCTTTTGTGCTAAACAAAACTGCATAGACGTACACTAACAAGCTCGTGACTCTTTCATGTTAAATGCAACCGCATTGGAATCAGAGCAATGCTTCAATTCATTAAAAAAAATGATAACAATTAATTAAGGTTGCCCACAGTGGCAAGGCCTCGAGGATTCCTATCGTTTAGCGTCAACCTTCAGGACAATTACAGATTAAAAAGATATCTGATTGAGTTACTGATGTCTGTACCGTGAAATCATCCGCATGGTATGCCTGGAATAGTTGCTACAGGACGGTAGATATATAGAGAGGGCTCTTTCGCCTAAGGATGCAAAGCGCATACAGATGATGACATTCGTAAAAAAAGATAAGTTTTTAAGTGCTTTTTTACTGAAACGGGTATTTAGATAGTGTTCCACGGACGTTAGAGGAGCTTGGTCGGTAAACCCAAAGCACATCTGATGATGAAAATCAACCGAACAAAGTCGAGTATTGTATCCTAAATTTAAACACAAAACATTAACCGATTCATTTGTTATGAAAGCCCCCCCCCCCCACCTCCCAAACAACCAGAGTCCTACATTTTCAAGGAAGACACCCCCGGTGACATCCACACATCCATAGGTATAAATGCTATACCTATAATTTTGTTTGTTGCCATCGTTTGCTCCCGCTTTCGTTTGTCAAGCATATATATACTCAAGCCTTTCCTCCTACCATGTTACGGGACGCTTGACGCCTTCTATTTGTGCTTTCTGATAAAGTAATTACGAAGAATTATCTTTGTCCCTACGTGCTTGTCACACTGCTTGCAAAGCACCTTTCCTAAATTGCCAAACACGATACGAAACTGCAGCATTGTCTGCCTTTTAACCATTCTTGGCTAAGTGTTGGATTGCCTTCATCAATAATAGTTCACGACCGGAGGACTTTGTTGGTGGTTTGAAGGTGTCAAATTGTGCCGACAAGTCATATTTCTCACCTCGTGTCTAGGCTTCTCCTATTAAAGGCACATGCATAACATAACAAACCTGTGAAAATTTGGGCTCAATTGGTCATCGAATTTGCAAGAGAAAAATGAAAGGAAAAAACACAATTGTTGCGTTACTTTGTGTAATTTCAGATGCATAATAAAAGCCTTCAGCTGAAGTTTTTTATAATTTGAGTGAGAAATTACCTCTTTCTAAAAAAAGCTACGTTACTTAAAAGGGAGCCGTTTCTCACAATGTTTTATATCAACAGCTCTCCATTGCTTGTTACCAAGTAAGTTTGCTATAAATTACCAATAGTGTCTTTAAAGCGAATCGTCTCTTGTCCAGAGCCCTTAACTTCACAACAAAAAGGTGATACTTTATACATCATTGGCTTTTGTAGAAATCTGCTCATTTTCAATCAGAACACAATGTACAAACAATCTGTGAACGATTAATCAAAATTTCGAGGACACGTCCACGCGATTAACAATCTGTTCTGAACAATGAATCAATTTTGTACGTTGTCTTTAAAGATTTGGTCATTAATTGGTAGTTGTCAACGTAATGCTAATTTGTCGGACAACTGTTTAAGAAAGATACAATAAAAGTAATCTGTGAAACCTGTTGAGAAAATGGTCCGATCTATACTCGTTTAGCGAGTAGACGGCGGGAAACGGCCACATCTCTGACCACAGCATTCCAAAACGAACCACGGAAATTGGTATATCCCAAACTCGCGTTGGGATGAGTTTTTGCGATGCAAAATGCCGTCTTACGAAGCATGGCAGCCATTTTGAAAATTTGCTTGCTGTTCTACCACTTGTTCGTTTCACATTATTCAAACCTGCGACTAAGTCATTATCTTATAGCCAAACATCTTTCTCATGACATATTCTGACTGGATGCCAAATTCCCCTTGTATCAACAAAGGCACAATTATTCCTCCAAATATTTCACCAAAATTGCCATTGGGTTGGTTGTAAAGGTGTGTACTGTAAATTATGAACTATAAGATGTACTCTTCCCCCAAAATAACAACAATACTGCACAACTTCCCAAATGCATCCCTGATGTGGAGACATCTGTTGTTCTTTCAATTGTCCCCGTAAGGCTACTTAATATTTTCCCATAGATTTTGTACACAACATGTATTGTGGAGCACCCGGTCTTAAGTCCTATTTCCACCTTCGTTTTGTCCTTGGTCTCCGGAAGGTATAGGCCTTACCGAATATGAGCACATCTTATTCGCAGACGGACAAAGTATGACAGTAGATGAGCCAGACCAGCAAACGCTCTCGCTGTCTATCTCCAGCAACACGCCATAGTGTAGTTTTAGTTACACCTTCTCCCCCATCAATACGTAATTACATCTGGTTTGAAACACTCCGTCTTCACTTTTTGCGTTTCTGATCAACTCATGTTTCGTTTATTCGTAGGAATCTGACGCGTGTGCTCTCCATGACAGATGAGTTCTTGTGGAATTAATTTCTCACATTGTTTTTATGGCTGCTTGCAGGATATGTATGTGTGTATATAATAATAATAATAATAATAATAATATAATAATAATAATAATAATAATAATAATAATAATAATAATAATAATAATAATAATAATAATAATAATAATAATAATAATAATAATAATAATAATAATAATAATAATAATAAAAAGATATTTATAAAGCGCCAAATTGCCAAATAAGGCCTCAAAGCGCTAGATACAAAGGTGAAAAACAAATTACAAAACACAACATAATAATAAATCATACATTATACACAATAATAAATCATGTACATCATGTACAGAGCATGTCCTGTAAACTCAGTTTCCAAAAAGAGATACAGTGTACATTCCATTGCATTTCCCGCAGGCAAGATAATACACTGGTCATATTGGAATTGTTTACATTTTGTCTTTTAACCACACAAAAAAGAGTTACACAAAATAACAGCTAAACTAGTTTTGCGATGTGCCCCCTTTCTTCACGTCAAAAGTTGCATCAACCATGCAATTTCTCTTATAAAATTGACATGTTTTCTCTACCTTTGTGCTGTGTATATAAATGGTGCCTGGTTTAAGTCCAAGATCTGTGGCTCATTGTAATGTCACAAATACCTGATCCATTATTAATGAAATTTTATGCATAAGTATTCAAGAAGGACTAATCTCATTTCTAAATAAATATCAAATTGCTTGTAAACATAGGCATAAAGCGTAGGTCTTCTTGGAAGCCGATGTTGTTATCCTTGCGAGGAAACCATACCGTACGGCCCGCCGTTGTAAGGCCGCAGTGATCACGTTGCGTTGAGTAAACACACCATCCTTTTCAAAATAAGGACAGCACGAAGAAGAGCTTAATCCTCCAAGGGATTACACAGAAATGATTCCCAACGGAATTCTTCCTCATCATCAACATCTGAAGGTTACAGAACACACACACAAATCAAACAGAGCTTTTGGAACTGGGAAATGTACGGCGTTTTTCGTGGCTGATGACGATGAATAAAACCACGATCTCAGACTTGAATCAAGTTAAGGCGGCATGGGGCTCTGGAACATGACGTTCATACAACGCGGCTGACAAAATTCTGTGCACATTCACTGAATGTACCCATAAGGATGATTGGAATGCATTGCTCGACAATGGCATCTCCCTTGAGCTCCATGAGTTGTCGAGTTTTGAGCAAATTTGTTTCGGGGTTAGGGCTGGATCTGGAGTTGCTTGTACTTCCCCCGTTAAGTGTTAACTCAAGCCTCTCATACACACCAGACCTATCCAATCAATAAGCAGAGTTCTGTTTTGTTAAGTGAGGGGAGAAACGTGGACTGTTTCCATAAAACTACCAAGAGTGGCAAAGAAACGAAAGTAGTGGGATTTTATTTTTGAACAAACAGTGATGACTGAAGAGGAAGGCTGGGATGCCTGAGACTTTGCGGAAACAAAAGCATCTTGAAGAGCTAACAGTAAAGCATTGTACATGTAATGTCATTGAAGGGACACTGTATGCATAACAGCGTCATTGGGGATGTGTACAGTTTTGTAGTAGAAGTTTATATTGATCCCTGTTGACGGGTCTTGGATTATCCAGCTGGCCAGGTTTCTCCATATTGATGGATAAACCAATTCTCCTCGCCCCTATACCTCAATGTTTGACCGATGTAGTGTCATGATCCACACCGTGTGACCCCGATGCATTAGTTATAAACCAATCCAAAGCATCACTGTAACTGTGTCAAAGAACTTCATGCTTCCCTTCGAAATCAAACCATGGACAATAATAAGTGTATCAATAATGAACGAACCATCATTAGCTTTTAACTCGAAGATAAAACAACTACCTGCCGAGTTCCAAATGCAAGCCACAAATAATAGGTTGTTATTGGGTTGTTTCTTTGTTCGTTTTTATTTTAGTTACATTTTTATTTGTAAGCAGTTTTGTCCAATCTTGAAAAAAAACACGTTATTTAGGTTCATTGAAGTATGGGGAATGTATTAGTATCATTTGACGCCTGTAAACCGCAATAATCAAATAGAAATAAAAGTACGACAGTTGTTTTGGGAAAACTGTATTAACCCAAACTTAAAATTAGACCATGTCAGACGCAATGCACGTACACATAAAGCCCCACTTTCAAAATAATAAACCGTTAATGCATTGCCAAATAATAAAAACCTAAATATAAAATGTGCTTTCTAAAAAAAAAAAGAAAAAAAAAAAAAAAAAAGAAGAAGTAAGGATTCTTACTTGTATTGCATTAGCGCAGTGTGGGCGTCAGCGAGCCAGTGGTTAGTCATCACCACACAGTACACCGAGAGACTTATAAAGAGTTGTTTGATTTGGTATTCGATATTAATTTTTTCTTTTGGCGTGCAAGGTTTGTTGAGAGTCCCATTCGCGACGATCTATATTGATTTCCCCCTGGTAATTGCATTCTTTCCTCAAACACAATTTCACTTCACTCTGATTGTCAGATTTCCTGTTTGACAGTTTTCTTGGACTGTGAAAAGGCTCGAACTTCCTGACGTGTATTTTTCAATATGCTTATACGTCTCGAATGATATTTAACCCATGTTATTTTATTGCTGGCGAATTTGTATACCTAATGATCAAAGTGTTCTCAGCTAGCTCACCCGACTCTATAAAATAAATGAAAGTTTTGTAGATATTGATAATTTCTGGTAATTCCTTTTCACATCTTTTAGAATGTTAATAAGTGTGGCCGGTTCAAATCGAAAACAAGTTCCCAGTTTCATGATCTATACTACAGTACCGATCTACCATAATGTTCATTTGTGGGGGGTTTTACGCGGACAGTGGCATCCCGTCTTTGATGCGTTTCTAATACATTGTTTACACGACGGATACCACTTGCCATTACGCATGTTAGGAGGTTTTATCTGAACACTGCTTCACACTTCATGAAGTAGTCCTTGATCTGGCCAGTGTTTTAAATGTTGCATTATCTTACACTGTGCTTGTCTAATAAGTGTAATTATGCAATTAGCAATGGCTTTGCGATTGTATGTGTTGGAGAAAGCCGTTGCACACCATCGATGCTCCAGTATAGCCTATTATACATTCTATGTTGGGAAATATAAGACCATCACCGAGCTGCTGGTTTGTCGCCTTGTTTCAATTGCCGCAATTTAAATAAGGGACCGTGGATTTGGGAACTTAAAATGGTATTTTCTAGTCTTTACAGTGCTTCGTGCAAATATAATTTGGCTTTGTATCGGAATTAAAATTGTATTCGGAGAGCTTTCAGATTAAAAATAACGTAAAAAGAAAGAAATAACCAATCTTGCCCGGCACGTTGCCTTTAACGAGTTTGGATTCGTTTATATTTAATGGATGTCATTAGTAAACCGAGCATTGCATTTACCTATTCATACACACAGATCAGGGAGACCGAATCGCGTAAAAGATTGGATATCTGTCATTGTTATTCTCCTGCACAATTCATCTCATCAATAAAATATCAAAATCTAATGAGCGGAACTTCAATGTAGATCGGTTTTGGGCTCGCAGAAAATTGCTGCGCTGGAAACGGTAGGGTTTGTAATTGAGAGCTAGAGGTACAAAGGATACTAAAAGCAAATCATAGTTTGGCTCATTTTACTGGAACATCTCTAATGTCGTTGTACTTATAGACACTGCAACCTGTGACGTCACTGGCTCGCAGAACATTGCAGCGCGGGAAACGGTTGTAATTGAGAGCTAGAGGTACAAAGGATAAAAGCAAAACGTAGTTATAGGCTCATTATAACGTGAACGTCTCTAACGTCGTTTTACTTATAGACTCTGCAACCTGTGACGTCACTGGCTCGAAGAGCATTGCTGCGCTAGAAACATTGCTGCGCGGGAAACGGTTGTAATTGAGAGCTAGAGGTACCAAGAATACTAAAAGAAAATCGTAGTTATATGCTCATTATAACGTGAACATCTCTAATGTCGTTTTACTTATAGACACTGCAACCTGTGACGTCACTGCCTCGCAGAACAATTGCAGCGCGGCGGAAATGGTTGTAATTCAAGGTGCTATACTAAAAGAAAAACGTAGTTATATGCTCATTATAACGTGAAGATCTCTAACGTCGTTTTACTTATAGACATGGCAACCTGTGACGTCACTGGCTCGCAGAACATTGCTGCGCTGGAAACGGTTGTAATTGAGAGCTAGAGGTACCAAGGATACTAACAGAAAATCGTAGTTATATGCTCACTATAACGTGAACATCTCTAACGTCGTTTTACTTATAGACACTGCAAGCTGTGACGTCACTTTTGTTTACAAAAAGAGCAACATAGCAGGAACGATTTGTACACAACTCAATGGAAAAAATGTTAAAGTAATGTCACTGTTTGATATCACCATGAAAGGGGGGGGGGTAAACCTCAAAAAGTGTTCCGCTGTTTTTTTAAAGGTTGTTTTAACTGTTACATTTATGTCCAAATGATGACACAACATCCCATATTACCAGTGTAATATCTTGCCTTTCAGAAAGAACATAGAACGTACAAGTTTACTCTTTTAGTAAACGAAATGTTACATGGTCTAAGGTCTGTGAAATACCTAGGTTTACCTGCACTTCATTGCTGCTTTCCTAAGCGTTATGACCTTGATTGATATCACCATGGAGAGGACCATTAGCTGATGAATGCTATCACTTTTTAATGCACTATTAGACAAGGAGGTTTTAAATGCTCTTTTCGAAACATCGGTATCGGCTTAGGCTCGGCTTAGGCCCCGCCAGTATATTGTGCGCTCTCGCGGGCATGAAACTTTCAGCCATAGCCTAAGCCGGAGTCCAATCCAGAACCGCAGTTTCTAAAATTGTCGGTCTTATGTTGGTACCAGTATGAACCTTAGTACATAAACTAGCCAAACATGAAATCATTCAAATGGTAGGCCAAATGGATGGATTGCAATACGCGTCTTCGACCGCCATCTTTGATGTATTACCAAGGGAAAAGTGCACGCGTGTACGCACTGCGCATGCACTGTTCCCTTGGTAATACATAAAAGATGGCGGCCGATGACGCGTATTGCAATCTATTTATACCAAACCATCTCTTACACTCCAGCGACAATGAGCAGGGATTATTTTAAGCTCAACAAATAATGTTTAACCGTAAAAAGACGAAAAGAAAAAGGGACCAAAAAAAAAAAAAAAACCAAAAACCACTAGCAAGTTGCCTGACGTTTCGACCCTATAATTGCAGAGTCTTGCTGAAAGGTTAAATGACAACTCAACAAACATAAACAGGAGTGACGTAGTAACAAAAGCAGTCAAGTGGGAAAACATGATAGTGATGAAAGCACACAGAGACACCAGGCTTGGACAAATAGGAGGGTAACAGAAAGGGGGTTAGGGAAGGGGTTTGTTTGATCACTGGATGCAGGGCACACACAAGACAAAATCAATTATGGGAAGAGGGAGAGAATATTGTTGTTAGATAAATAGCACTCTATAAACGATTCGTCTTCCTCCAGTTCATGTGCTAGCTTCAAAAATTGAAGATTAAGGGCCATTATGTTGTCGTAATCATTTGGATCATCTGCCTCAAAACCAAACTATTCAATCCTTCGTGTTAAAGAGTTTGGGCAGGCCCCTACTTTTTGTAACAAAACGCAATGTAACAGAAAATGGTAAGATAATGGTGGTCGAAAGTTTCCCTTAAAAAATTTAGTTGCTGATGCGCGGTAGTTTTTTAGAAATGTGAAAAATAGAGTCTCGAAAAAAAAAATCGTCTCACATATACAACGTATTATTTTACGCGACTCTCCTGAAAACGTTGCTATGTGACTTTCACTTTTTTTCACAAAAACTAGACGACTAATAAAGCTGAGACTTCTATCAGGTAACATTTATTATATACATCTTCATTCAAAGTAATGAGGGATTCATTTCATGGACAACAAATTGATCTACAAAAGGTTTCAAAACCCTTTAAAACAATTGCAAAGGATGAAAGACACCAAATCAGTGGTCTCCATTGTGCAAGTATTATAATGAGTAGGGTAGATGGCCTTAGCTTTCGATCCAAACCGGACCTTCTTCGGGTATAATTATATATATATAATTTTGATTAGAATGAATTTGTCGATTAGTGTTGTCGGTGTCGGTGTCGGCTCCAAACTCGTTTATGGCGGCCATGCATGCATGGAATAAGTGTTGCCGCCCGCCACAAAACAGAACTGTGTGACAGAATTGACAACTATTGTATCGGATGATATCAGGGCTGACATTTCCAAAGGTGCTTTGAAACCTATACCACAAGGGTATAAAATAATCCCATAATATCAAATCAGGAATGCTTTCTTGGCATTATAATTAAAGCAATTTACAACTTTGGTACGTTTAATATTAGCAAGGGAAAATTTACAGTTTTTAACCGTATAAGAACCTTTAGTTGATGTACTGATTGAAGTATCAGTTGACCCACGTCTGCTCGACATACTTCTGGTCTTAATTCCTTGCTTTCAGATAAAGTGAAAATTGAATATTATAACTTCACAGGGCTGAAACGTGATCATCTACTTAGAAGACTATGTTTAGATTTCAGATTTCAGCCACAAGGCATTGTCCTTGCCATTTGTAAAACTAGGAAGTCGAAAATGGAAGGGATTCACACTCTTTTCTTACAGTGTATACTGCCTTCGTAATGATACAAAATAATGATTAATCACCAACTTCCAACGGTCATTTGGAGAAGAAAAAAGTATTTTTTACTGATGCATTAGAATGCCCTGAAGTGTACATTATAGTGTGTCAGCACTTACACCCATAGGCGTGCAACTTGAGCCTTGTTTGTGATAAATGAGACCGGTGAGATTTGATACGAAAATAGTATACTACAAGACGATTGCATCACTTGTGTAATTCTGAAAGCATCTTTCAGTCTGTTTGTATGCACGAGGTCTTTTCAGAGCAAACCCTCCCACTAAAGATATTTACACATGGTTGTACCCGCAAGCTACTTATTTATCGTTTCTTCCTATTTATCCACACCATGTAAAGCATCATATTGCATGTTCTGTCAAGAAAAAAATGTAAACAAAAACAATTCCCCCCACAACAAGTGTCATTTCAAACGCTCATCCACTACCTACCAATTTCCTTGTAGTGTCAGCGTAAAGATAGCTATTACAAAACGTCATACTTTTTTTTTTTTTTTTTTTTTTTAGACCATCCCATCCCCTCCAAATTATTTACATCTTAAAGTGCTTTCCTTTATGCATATTTTTCTCCACCTGATTACACGAGTGTTAAAAATATCCCCGGTAACCGAAGCGATATGCAAGTGGTTTCCTTTCAACTCAGGGGGAACAGTTCTGATGAAAGATTCATTGCTTTTATGGGGAATATTGACAGGGTTGATTATTATGCAGAAAGAAACACTTCGGTAACATTGGTCCCTGGGAACTCAAAAAATTCTACAGGAAAATTAGTGGGATGGCGGCTCTTCTCTCTAATAAAGAAATAATTACCTTCAAAAGGCGTCAATGTGTGTCACAATGGTATATAGACGTGCTTGGTTGACGTTTGTTATCGCCTCTGGTGCTCTTGCTAAATGTATTGTGTATACAAGAAGGTGCATAATTTGAGCAATAACTACATTGCATGCAAAGATATAACACTGTTAGATTTGTTTTAGTCATTTTTGTATGGGGTTTCTGCGTAGTTGAACATGTATTGTCAAAATAAAATGTATACATACTTTATATACACTAAATTCGGAATATGAACTAATACAACTTTGGCATATTTCTCACCTCTTCTGGACAGACTGTTTTTGTATCTACCATAAGGCACACATCAGCAGAATTATATTGTGTATATAATAATTAGAGTACAGGAGAATAAGCATCAAAATGCAGTACACAAGTGATAAATGGTTATTGGTCATAAATAATTCAAGCCATAAACTCAGCTAATGACTGCCACTGTGCAATGGTTAAACCATGGAGGGAGGATCGAACCCACGCAAAGCCTCCTTTCAAATGTGTGTGTTCGTTTTCCAGGCCTGTATGATTCATTTTTGAAGGGGCAATTGCATGCACCAAGGCATTGGCATTTTCGCTTTGGTGAAGGGCACCGTATGAGCAAATTGTAAATGTCTACGGTAGCATTTCAAGGGCACCAAGGCAATGACTTAAGAAATGGAGGCAAACGCCTTCGTTGCCTTCGTGAAGTTAATGTTGGATACAGACGTGGAGTGGCTGAGATGGACTGATACGTCATCGCAAAAAGAAGGTTGGTCTGTCAAAGCGAAATCTAATGACGAGTGGATAATGTGATAAATTGATAAGATATAAGCTCCTATACGATCATTAGTAATTGACCCGCTATTTCCTACCAGAGGGTATCACGTCTAAATAATTCCCCTGACGGAGTATATTCATTGCTATAGCATGCAGGGTACACAGCTTACCGTTTGCATAATTTTGTGAGTGTGGAATCACAGATAAAACAAATTGAAGACGGTTGTTGGTAATATAAACAAAAATAATAATCATATTTTAAGAAATTGGCTTTTTAACGGCTGGAGGTAAAACTAACTCGGAAGATCACGTGAGAAATTAGAACGACTTTGTGGTTCTAATAAATCAAGGGATCACCTTTTTTTGAAAATGCTCAAAAACGGCACTATTTGATGATTTCTTTTAGGGACTTGTTTTTCCTATTCCTGGATAACCTTTGAAGTCATAGGCCTATTTTAGTCTATTTTGTAGCCCAAATAGCCCAACGAAGCCGGTATGTCCCTTTAACAGTCAAGATTAGTGGAGGGAGATATCTGCTGGATGGCGGTGTGTGTTTTTAAACAGTGCGCCAATCATAGACGTTGGTGTCATTTCATCACATTCGATTCAAAACACCTCAGCGTGGTGATACGAATTTCCAATGCATGCTGCGAAAAACACAACTTTTGCAGACATGTTCTGTCTACACTAATTGTGCGATGTAATAGGATACTTTTGGGACGCTTGGTGGCAGCAGACTTACCAGGTAAAATCCATTGTTCTTGGTAAAGTGCGCATACTCAGAACTACGTAAACAATGGTAATTTACCCGGTAAGTCTGCTGCCACCTAGCGTTCCAAAGTCTCCCATTGCTTTGGCCACTTTGGCTACGCTTAGTCAATAAATATTATACCGTATAATTTGCATACAGCTATGGTTCAAAATAATGTCACACCATGACATGCATTCACAGGGATAGTAAATAAAATCAGCCTCTTTGCACTGTGTGTGTGTATACCTTTTTCCACGCGAAATACACCACAACTTGCAATTGTTTGAAAACTTCTTTGAAGTAAATTATTCCAACAAGCCCTTACTACAAACAATACAACTTTAAGTTAACGTTCCAGACGTTCCTTCTGCCGACGAGTATACCTAACATGTCTCAGCAGATCACTCCTGTAAAAGCGACAAGTAATTGGGACTGTACACTAAGAGACGGGCAGGTTGAGACCAATTCATCATGTTTTTTAAACAAACTCAATAATGTTTAAGGACTTCCGCTAGCACGAACATCCAGCTGGCAGCCGATCACAATGTTCCACTTCGATGTTCAATGCTATCCATGATATTACTCTAAATCAATGATTGTTCATGAAGCTTATTACGTAATCAGTGACGTCAAACATGTGGACAGCTGATCGCTGTGTTCTACTTCCTTTTTTGTAATGCTGTCCACGACATGACTTTAAAACAATAAATATTCATGAAGCTTATTACGTATTCAGTGACGTTGAAGTCATTGTTGATAGCGGCAATTTCCCCACTGAATAATAGAAACTATTACTTTATTCAAACTATACAAAAACTAATAATACAACACTTGTTAACTGTCATTGCCGTATTAATCAAGACTGAGGAAGTATTATATTTCTTTAATAGTTATATATAACTGCATTTTATGAAACGACATCTCAAAAATGCAGCTGCGGGCTTGAGTAAGGTGAAATTACGTGTATTGAATTCCTACCTTAATTTCCCCTATCATTATTTTGTCCAACTGCGGTTACAACATTAATGTGGAAAGGCACCATTATTCTTTCCCGCAAGCAAATAACCGAAATGTCATACCAAAAAATGGTAACCACAAATAAGGAGTGATTACTCCAGCTTGCAGGTTCGTCAAATGGGGTGGGGGGGGACTAGTTTACTAGACTCTTGATCATTATTATTTATAGAATTCATTGTTGAGATTTTTCTCTATAAGGCACTCCAGAATAGATGAGCAGAAATAACCGCTCGTCTGAGAGTCGTATCTGTTGAATGTGACAGCTAACCAATCAACACACTGTTTGGCATTTGGACTTCATATCTGTTTTTCTTGTCATGTTTTTTGTTTTTGATAAGCAGAGAAATCTATGTTTACGAAGTTCCATGAAGTGTTAATGTTGGTGTAAGGTTGCAGACGTGACAATCTTTAGGCATGCAAGGTGGCTTATGGACGGATCAGTGTGCTTGTCTTGCGACAGGGTTTTCTTTTAGCATTATGACACTAAAAAAAAAAGGTACTGGAAACTTAACTTTCAAAGCAGAGATGGTGTGTTGTTTGTCCCACCGATGTGCGTAAAGCGCCAAAGAGTATAACATAATATTATGGTTATAGACCGATGTATAAGTTGACCTCGAAAGCAAAGAGCTTTCGCGAGAATCTGGACTTCCGGGCACTCAGTAGCTGCAGCGTGTAATGCGGCAGTTGTTATAAAAAAGAGCTTGGATTGCGATGTATTTATTTTCATCAAAGGCAATCGTCGTGATCCTTGACGTCCATGCAATACAGACGCACATTATTAGAGCAACCCGTAGATTACCACACAAAGCTAGGACGTCATTGTCGTCCTGCGACGCTTTGCAACCTCACATCAAATCCATGCGACTAAGTAATGAAGCACTTATATCCAGATTCCATATAACCTAACTTCGGTTTGTAAACGTTTTGCACAACACAGTTGGCGTAAATTCTCAATTTTACACCTCGAGCCGGATGTTGGAGGTTGACGTGCACGTGCTCGCCTTTCTCCACCAGAAAGCACAACGCTCATTTTAGTTTGAATGCAAACTCTTTAAAAATGTTTGCTCATTAATGAAATTGAATGGTTGACCAGCTGTTGCTACTGGTTTTAACGTCCAACCTAATTAAAGACACTGGACACTTGGTAATTGTCATCGACCAGTCTTCTCACTTGGTGTATCTCAACATAGGCTATGCATAAAATAACAAACCTGTGAAAATTTGAGCTCAACTGGTCGTCAAAGTTGCGAGATAATAATGAAAGAAAAAAAATACCTTGTCACACGAAGTTCAGAGGGAGCCGTTTCTCACAATGTTTTATACTATCAACCTCTCCCCATTACTCGTTACCAAGTAAGGTTTTATGCTGATAATTATTTTGAGTAATTACCAATAGTGTCCACTGCCTTTGAATTGAATAATCTCATTTGACCAGTGAATGCTTAACTGGTGAAATTGAATAATACCCATTTTGACAGTGCTGATTAAACGGACCCCGTGTTCATTTGTAAGCGAAGTTAAATGAGCCGTGTGTTAAAATAAATGGATTTTTGTTAAAATTGGCCGGGAAAACCCTATTAATAACTTTCTGAGTCATGTGGGCAAAAAATAAAAACCTCCGGGCAATATAGGCAACAAGAGAGAGAGAGAGAGATGATCGTTTGTATATTGAACCTTCAGTGTCAAAATGTTATGTGTGCCTTTAAACTGATTATTTTCGACACTTTTTGCTCGAGAACTCAGTAGGAAAAAAAACCTTTCCCACAATAATGTTATTGTCATAATAATGTTTATTGCTGTCGAACATCTGATATTAGACTAACGAGATCTCACTAATTTGTTTAAATACACTTTCATAAAAATTACAGAATTCCAAGCACAAAATATCATAGAGAAAATTTGCCATCATGACAATATTTAATACGTTATGTGCAAATCCGTGAACACTAATTTATTAATCCAAGTTACCAACTTGTGCGAACCCTTTCAAAATAATGCAATTATTGCAATGCAGCAAAAGCAAATAAACCGTTGAGCGTATTCTAATAAAGGTAAAACAAAGCATTTCAGAGTTGCCGTCAGAATTTAACACAGAAAATGTACAGAAGCCAGAAACACCTCGAGGAAGTGATTTGACTTATCCTGAAAGTCAAACATGACTACGAACAAAACACCCCGAGGAGCTTCGTCTTACATTTAACTTGTCTTCAGACTCGAGAAGGGTTTACGTAAAAACATCTAATTAGACAAACCAGTCTGAAAAGATATTAAATAGCGCTAAGCGTCTATAATTTGCTACTTATCAACTTAATGAAAAGCCTAAACACATTTTTACAAACTTTGATTCGATTCTGAACAATCCAGTATGCTTGAGGTAAATTAATTTCCTCTTGTCTGTGTGTTTAGTAGGCCCCACATACTTTTTTGGAAAGTCTGTGTCCATCTTGGGAAATACAGGAAAGCTTCAACTTGCAGCGTTTTAATGAATCACTTTAAAGGAAGTGCCTGGATGGAGGCTTCGCCAGTTTAAAGGTATACTCTTCTCGAAAACAAATATGCATTTAAAAGCATATCTATAGTCTAGGGCTGTCTGGAGTGAAAGTATTCGAAACTTCCTTGAAATATAACCATGGATTTCTCTGATACTACACTCTAAAAATAGTGTTAAGATTTTTTTTCCCCACTTTTTTTCACATGTATAGTTTAAAACGTGTTTAGATTCGTGTGTGGGTTTGAATCTCATTTTTCGCGGGCTTTCAGTTCATAAGATCCTTAGACGAAGATCTCATCACACCGTATTTATCTTCGTCAACAGATTCATGAGTGTAAATAAAATACTGGAAAGCTAACAACTGAACAGCCGTGTCAATCTTGAATACAGTCAGAGGGGTCACACCTGCAAACCATGTGAGCAGGTATCAAAATGATAAACATCCATTTTTTGAACATGTTTAAGAACAACATGTTCAAAAATGGATATGCAACATAATGTGTTTAGACTCTAAACACAGTTTTTACAGTATATTGTTTCGGCAGTGATTAGTGGCGTTTTTGACAATTTTTTCCCTTATAGTTGCTTGGGGTTTTCGGTCGGGTTGGCTATCTTAACAAATCTCTGCTTGCAACAAGAATCGATTCACAAAAGCTGTTGTGGTATTACTATCTCACTGCAAGGGCACAAAAGACGAAATTGTTTTTTCCGGTCAAAACGCATATAGATAAATTGTATGAAAATTTCTCCATCGATGCATGAAGATAATTTTCCCTAAATGAATGGTTTGCTACAATGGCTTCTTCATCGCAGCAAATAGACTGCTTTGACACACATACTAAACTTTGACTGTTTATACCTCTCACATAGTGCAACTCCAATCTCTCCTAATAATCGATGTAGATGTTTCAAGATTATAAACTCAACACAGAGACAAACGTAGGGGGCTGCCAGTTTAATATGCGCTTTCCCCTCAAGGGACGGCGATACTTTTAATAAAACATTACCGAGGACATTAATGCAAAGGGATGGGGGAATTTGGCGTTATTTACGGCTGGTTACACTGCCACAAGATAGTCTCCTTTGGACCATCATCATTCCTCTCAGTCGTTCGCACTCACTCACAACACTGTTGTTTTTCCCACTGCTTGTCAGAGACTGTGTACATAGCCTTTGGACAAGAGTTGTCTGAATTGTCGCCTTCAATAGTGCCGATGTTTGGGTGATGGAAGACTTTGACTGTAGGCTTAGAATCAGAAAGTAATGTTCCAACCCATCAGTTTAAATTATTTGTATTGTTTTAACGGGTTTTATTTCAGGAGGCGGTTGTAAGACGATACCGTTGCACGTCGCTTCGCCCGCAAAGTATACAAGGAGGTAGTCCCAACGTTCACGTTACGGACTAAGCCCTCCTTCGAGATGACAGGTTGGGCTTGAGCTAGTAGAAAACATGCGCTTTCCATGTCAGGGCTTCAAAAAACATAGCCCAGGCCCAAGCCAACCTTAAGCCGTGATTAAGAAAATGACCTTAAAGAGTAAAATTGAATCTCGATGTCAGGGATGAGTAAATAGTATCTGACTTTGCATCATTAGAATGTTGCTTCGTATAGCAAATTAAGATCACCCAATTCTTACGATGACTCTTAATGGGTGCGTTCGTTTAGCTTCCCCGGGTCGACCCCGGTGTGTGGTGTTTTTTTTTTCCAGGACGAACGTGTGCAGATAATTACCCACGTTCGTCCTGGGAAAAAAAAACCTCCACACACCGGGGTCGACCCAGGGAAGCTAAACGAACGCACCCTATAATATGAAAGGTGAAATTAATATTTTCTCTATCATGTTTATAGAAGACTCCCCGGCTACAAAGTTAAAAACATAAACAGCAAGTTGGTGATGTCCCTGTTTGTCTTACAACCACAGTGGGGCGATCTGGGGGTGAGTAGCCCCGTGCTTCTAGTGAAGCGAGCACGCCACAAGTAGCGGCAAGTGTAATTTCCGCTGGGAGATTCTCTTACTTGTACGGAGTGTTTTTCTACGCAGTGTGATACGTGCTCTCGTCTGGTTTGTTTTTACAAAGGCAAAAACATGGAGAATGAAAACAAATTTGTCCTTAGCCCGGAGGCTACATGGTAACATGTCTTATGTTACTTGTGTACCTATATGGCCAGATATGGTTTGCTTCCAATTTTGTATATGCGCATATTATGTTCAAGTATATAAGAACAAATTGTTCTAATGGTATTTCCTCATAAGCATAGCCTTACTATCATTATATTACCTGTAGAAATTACCACATTAATTGTATATCTAAATTGTGTTGATATTGAATAATATCCATAGAGGTCTGATACAGCAGAATGTCTTGCAGAATTCCAAACATTTCCCCCTTTATTTTGATTTGGCCAAGTATACAACAAAGCCAATGTGTCAAAATATTTGCGTGTTGGGTGACCACGGCCTGCAGGCCCTCAGTGGAGCTGTGGACATCTCTGATTATAGACCACTCACCTTAGGGAAGTTTAAGTACATGTTTATCTAACACTGTCGAAGAACACTGCTAAATATTGTCACTTCTTTCGTCTGGATTTTGTTTTTTTGCCATTGAAAGACTGACGTCAGTCCCCCGAGATTTGTCTGCAGCTCATAATTACTTTTAATCAAACAGTAATTGCAGCACAGTCTCTCGCTCGTGGGCACCGATCAACAAGGACTTGCAGCTTTACTGCAGTCGAGTATTTTAAGCAAAGACACTCATATTATAACCACCGAACTCAACTACAGCTGGACGGTCTGTGGAGGAAGAAGTGGCAGCTCAAGATCGGTCCGTTTGGAAGCTTCTCACCAGTCAGGCAGCTGGTGCAGAAATGCATGATGCTTATGATGGACTCAAGTCAGTTGACCATTACATCATCGATGAGCCTGTTAATGAGTTTGGTGACCTAATCGCCCATAATTGACTCACCGCATACCAAAGAATAACTACACTCAAAATGCCTGGATTCAGACACTGGGGTCGATTTCACAAAGATAGTCCCAACTTATGACTAGTCCTAGGATTCTTGGAGTTTTTACAAACTTAAATCTAGTCCTATATAAGTTATGACCAGTAACTCGTCCTAACTCAAGATATGACTAGTCTTAACTCTTTGTGAAATTCACCCCTGGGCAACTGTGATAATTGTCAAAGACTAGTTCGTCTCTGATGAACATGAACTGAATCGGTTATCGAAGTTGCAAGAAAATAATGAAAGGAAAAACACCCTTGTTGCACAAAATGTGTGTGCTTCCAGATGCATAATAAAATGCTTTAGGCCTGAAGTCTTTTAATATTTGAGAGAGAAATTATCTCTTTCTAAAAAAACTACGTTACTTCAGAGGGAACCGTTTCTCACATTGATTTATACTAACAGCTCTCCGTTGTTCATTGCCAAGTGAGGTTTTATTCTTAAAATTATGATAAGTAATACCAATAGTGTCTAGTGCCTTTGACTGGCTTAATCAGTATGAATGAAAAATCCACTCTAATTTCCTCTCCGGAAACCAGCAAGGAAGTACATTGCGAGTGAGAAGTCTCAAACATTACATAAACTTCATGGTACCGGTTTTAATGAGTTTGCAGTCTGTACCTCTAAAACGTGAATCATAATTATTGTTTCGTTGGCCTAGATAATCATCAAGCCATATGCGGTAAAGAACGTATGTTATTTTACTTGACAGTCTTTGTCAATAGGGTGCCGTCAGTGTTTTTATTTTCGTACCTTGATTCATCATTGCTTCATGTTGGATGAATTTTGCGGTCGAGGGGAAATTCTAAGTCGCCAATGTTTTGTCAACGGAAGCTTTTGGTGCATTATAGTTGCGCCTCGGTGCACATTACGAGGTTGCAAAAAAAAACCTCTCATAAAATGACTGTTCAATTTTCAGAGCTAACCACCTTGGCACGAAGACTAAATTACACGAAGCTATAGTTATTAAGGTTCTTCGTCGTGTCAAGATTTACGTATGTTATTGGCAGCGAGCGAAATGATAAATCGTATCAATTATACCGCACCACGAAAGTGCAAATTCGTTATCTTTTCGTATGATCTTGTTAAATGTACTACCCAGGTTCATTTTGACTAATTTGGAAGCCGTTTTGCATGTTTTTGCCTATGTAAGTCCAGTTTTGAATGTAATGGAATTCTCGTTACCCATTTATGTAGCCCCTCACGATGTGTGGACACTGGAAACCATACAATTGTGTGATGTTGAAGCTTTTGTAAAGGATATGAAAAAAAACTATTAATAATAGTAAACTTGCGGGCACACATCAATGTAATAATTCTCTTTTGAGGGAGTGTTGCCTCTGAATAGAGCCGGTTTGGTTTTGACGTTTCGAACGGTATAACTCTGCTCGTCACCAGATAAACACCTCTATAAAGCCTTCTGAATATCTTATATTTTTAGCTTCTGTGGTCACGTATATAGTTCCCGTTCGGAATTCGGACTCTTCGCTTTTACAATATATTTAATATTCAACATCATCGTACAAGGTTCAGCGCGCCAAGTGCGTGAGGGAAATTTGATCATTTCCGTCTATATCAAGAATTCTGACAGCGAGGAGTTTGTCTTTTCTTTCCCTCCCTCTCTCTATTGGAGGGTCCTAGGCAAGTTGCATTTTGCGGGTGTTATTTCTAGAGCTCGAGTGCCTGATCGGACTTCTGGAAGGGGTTGATGTTGAGGTTGAACGTGATCGTCCAGTCTAACAACTCAACCCGAGCTTTATAAGGTGATTCTATACCACCCTTCTCTTTAATAAACCAACCAAAAGAGAGGATGAGGGAAAGAGGGGAAATAAATTACAGTGTGAGAAAGAGAAAGACATAAACAAATTGTGCTAACGAGGAAGAAACTAACCCTAATATTATTTATGAGAAGGATGTGATGGATGTCATTGCGCTTGGCCTCTTAAACGAGTATTCAGTTGTTGTGTTGTGTTTTTGTTCAGATACCGTAGCTCATTTTAATAAACCAAAAAATAAGAGGACGAGGGAAGACGGAGAAATAAACAGTGGAAAAAAAGACAACCAAATTGTGCTATGTTTGGTAGAATGTAATATATTTGAGAAGGATGTGATTTATTTCATTGCGCTTAGCCTACACTAAGATTTCATTCTCAAACGAGTATTAAGGTTTGTTTTCTTGGAGTTTTTTTCTTCAGATGCTGCAGCTCATTTTAATCAACCAACAAAAGAAAGGATGAGGAAAGAGAGGGAATTAAATTACAGTGGAAAAGAAGAAGTGTGGACTTAGAGAGTCGATTATACTCAATGGAGTTTTGTGTTTGAGAAGGATGTGTTTAATATCATGTCGCTTTTTATACACTCAGAATTAGTTCTCAAATAATTATTTAGGTTGAGTTGTTGTTTTGTTCAGATACCGCAGCTGGTGTGTTTTTTCAAGGTGAAAATAATATTTCTTTATATTATGTTACAAACACATGCATAATATTCAGCCATTTTAGAGTATAAGCATGGTTAAATACACATACAAAAAACCAGCATTTTGTTAAAAAGGCAACCGCCGTTTTTTTAGTAGTACGAAAGTTTTGGTGCATACCTAAATTTCGGTGTGTTTCGGTGCGCAGATAACAGTTATGGGTCCAAAATATCATCCTCAACACGATTAAAGTGCATGCCCCCTCACTACACGGCTGATGCCGATTTCACTTGAATTTTAACTCGTGTCATTAAAAGGTGTTTTGATTGATGAAAGGATGAAAGGGACTATAAATCCAAGCTAAAGTCTGTTTGCAGTTTAAAATGTGTTTCAGGTGATTCGGGGAAATATTCGTTGGCTCTTTTCTCTTGACTCGTAAACAATGAATGCATGGACATTAAAAATTGACATCAAATATCGAATATCACACATTTAGGGGATTAGATTTAATAAGTAATGTAAATGATGCACTCAAAGGGGTTGACCCATTTCTGAGTCATTGTGACCCAGAATCTGCGTGAAAATGACCCAGAAATGGGTAAAGCCGACACTAAGAATCCGAGCATATAAAAAATGTTCCAATTTTTAATCAATTTCTCGTGCCAGCCTGGCCCACAAATGGGTTTTGTCACTTGCGGGGGATCTGGGTCAACTTAAGAGTGTGCATGATCACCTTCAAGAGTTATTTCACCCCAAGAAAACCACACGTTGAGAAGATGGGAGGTTGTGGCGTTACCCGGGTTAAGCCCAGGGTGTGGCAGTAAGAGGGGACTGTCACAAAATTGCTGACTTTTTTCCTGTATATTTTTCTGTATAGAAATGTGCCATTTAAGTTTCAGCTAATTCTTAACAGTTCCTTTGAGGTTGACATTTGTTAGGCTTACTTGAGTGTTAGGCTTACTTGAGTGTAAAGGTTTGGTCTTTCCCTTGTTCTTTTATCACAGGTGTTTGCATGTTTAGGTTATGTAACACTGGTTCAGTGAAGCATTTAATTTATTCAAGGTGATTATGCAAAGTAGTTAGCCGGAATAACATTCCAATTTTACGGTGTTGGCCAGAAGAGCAGCAAGAAGGTCATACTGCCAAGCCATTCTGTTTTCCACCTTGTATTCATGATGTGCCAACAACGCCGTAACTCTATGCTCAGCTCAAATCTTGAGCCATTAAAATTAAAAGCATATCTGAACCAGATAATTGGTTGGGGCAGAACCACCAATGGATTGACTGTAAGTTAAACAACTTATTTATTGATTATAACTGCTATATTTCAGTGCATTTTGTGTAAAGAACACCCCAAAACT
Source organism: Asterias amurensis (assembly GCF_032118995.1). Lineage (NCBI taxonomy): Eukaryota > Metazoa > Echinodermata > Asteroidea > Forcipulatida > Asteriidae > Asterias > Asterias amurensis. The sequence continues at coordinate 21,469,639 of NC_092648.1, forward strand.
GTGTTGATCAATCAATATTAATTTTATATGGTGATATCTTGCTATTAATTACAAAAAAGGCTTTTATTTTATTTATTTTTTATTCCAAAACGACATTTTTGTTCAAAGTTTGTTCAGAAGGGCCAGTTGCAAATCATATTATTTGTCATCTAATATTACAAACTCTATTGTTTAGATGGCAAAGAGTATCCTCCAAGATGACCAGGGAACGGGTGAGGTTGCCGAATCCAGTAGACGATACGTCAGGACCAGACAGGGAAGTCGGCAGGGCTGGACTTGTATGCAAGTCAGTTTGCAATGAAGGTATTTTGTTTAGCTCCAAAGCGACTTATAGCAAGTGAACACTACAAGATAGTTATATAATGCAGGGCCGTGCATCATTTGTTTGTGGGCGGAAGGTATTGTACACAAGGGTTTGAGATTGAATAACATTTTGAATTTAATTAAAATTTTGAATTGCATACTGTTGAATTGCATTATAATTGTTAAATTTCATATGGTTGAATAGCTTGTTGTTGAACTTCATATTGTTGACATTCATAATTTGTTGAATTTCAATTAATTGCATATTTTTAAATTGCATATTGTTGAATTGCATATTAATGAATTGCATAACTATTGAATTGCTTAATGTTGAGTGGATCGTTGTTAAATTGAACATTGAATAGAATTATTTGGAGTGGAATATCGTTGGGAGACGAAGTAGACTTTAAATTGTTTCAAAGTGATTTGGAGTAAGATATCGAGTTGAGTATTGTGGACCCGAAGACGAATTTAGAGCTGACTTATTGATCAAACCCCTTCATAATAGTGTGAATAGTAATAACTTTATAAGAATGAGTCGAAAGTGTTTTATATTGGTGGTTGGTGATTTGGGGGTTCCTTGGGAATTTCAGCGGGTGCTGACAGAGACATGTCCATATTATAACAAAAATACCGTATTTATGTATGTGGACGCTACCACGTATAGGCAAAACTGCTTCACCTGTGCTGCCATCTTGTCGCTAATAATTGTAAACTGTAGTTGTATTTCCTCTGATCTACCTTGTGTCAGAGTAGTTGTCATGTCTTATGTTCGTCTGTACTTTTGTTTGCATGTCTGTCTGTTGTTTTTGTTTCTTTGTCTGTCTGGCTGCTTTTTACAAGAGTCATGTTTATCAACTTAACCTTATTTTTGCTATACTCCGTTTGTGTATTGAATTGAATAGAAGAATATAAAACCAAAAGACGAGTGCTGATATTGAAACGCGTCGATGACAAATCTTTCTCCCCTGCTCACTTCAAATCACAGAGTCCAATGCTCTCGCCAACCATTCCAGAGGAATCCAACGACATGGACACAAACCGTCTTCTGTTTTGTAAACATTGCTGATCCTTCTTGCGTCAACGGTATATAAAATTGTTTTAACATTTAACCATCAAGGACTCCTCGATGTTTAGCTTGTCACTCGGCACTCCGAAAACAGTCCAGCTTGTTCTTTCAGAAAGAGAAGAAGTGTTCTAGAAGTGGTGATCCAGGGTCGATATGCTGCTGATAGTGACTGTGTTCAACGCGTAACAGGGTGTCTCTAAAAACCGAGGCCGTTAGCGAAACCGCGGGTTTTAGCTCCGGCTTATGCACGTTTTTATAAGTCAACATAACAGGCGAAGCCAAAGCCGGAGCCTGTCATCCGAAACCACGATTTCAAAATGTCAATGAGAATACTCTCCATATTTTGATATCTTCGATATTGTCTCAGAATTACATCAATTACCGTACGGTATGAGGAACAACGCAACCTTTAAGATGAGCACATACCGCATAAACCAAAAGACGCTTGAAGTTGTCTTATACAACTAAAGGCCAACTCCATCTCTTTGGAACTGTGCATTACATACCGGTAGAAAACATAATCACGCAAATACACATCAATGTTCTGCTTCATGTCAGATGGCGCAATGATGAGTATAGTGTTGTCCCAAGTCCATCTCTCTCCCCCTCTTTGCGTCAATCAAAGCCACATCTTGATAGCATCACTGACCATCCCTGAACTGGAATTGGCCTTCACGCTGTCTGTACTTCATGTATCTGAACGTCCCTACCGGCCTTCCTCAGACCTTCTTGATATTTGTTTATCTGTTTGCCGACAGTGTAGCTAAAGTAGGGCAACTTCCCATGTATTCTTTCTGATGTCTAAAGCTGACACAATCTGCTCTGAACCAGCACTGTGCTCTACATTTGTTCTTTTTTTCTGACTGCAGCCGTCGATCTCGCCGAATTCTTTCTATCTTAGTATTAATCATAGGACTAAGGACGAGTTAAGTTGCGTCATAGACGTTAGGACGCATTGAGCCCTGCCTAAATTAGGACGAGTTAGGGTTAATCCTAGCGTTTATGTGAAATCGGCTGCAATACCTACAGTAAAGCAATTGCGCTCTATCTGCACCCACAGCTTTTAAAGCATTGACTCTTAATGACACCCTTTGATTGATACACATGTTGGAATAGTTTATTTTATTTCGGACTCCAATGGAAGTCTCTATTCCCCCTACACCAAACAATTACGCGAGATTTAAACATTTTTTACCCAAACAGAGACAGTTTGTTTTTGTTTCGATCCAATACAAACTGGTGAACCACCACACGAGGCTCTGGGTGAATTTACTCGAGATTGCCTTTTTCCAATTTAATTTCGCACAGCTGATTTAGGTACACATCAAATGGCAATATCCAGAGTCTGTCACTTTCACTGTAGATGGTAATAGACTGATTTGAACAAGGCATAAACAATACCACACTCTGGTTCCCACTCATTTCCGTGTAATCAGATTCGGTTGCAAGAAGACTAATGCTCGATACCAGTGTACACTTTGATTACCAAATTGGATTCTTTTCCCATGTCTTAAATGCACTGGACACCCTTGGCCAGTGTTCTCACTTGGTGTATCCCAAATGTGTGTGCCTTCAGATTCATTAAAAGGGCTTCAGGCCTGAAGTCTTTTAATATTTGCGTGAAATTGCCTCCTTCTCAAAAACTACGTACCTCAGAGGGAGCCGTTTCTCACAATGTGTTATACCATGGAGGTATAGAATTAGATAGTTATACTATCAACAGCTTTCCATTGCTCATTACCAAGGTAGTTTTAAAGGCAGTGGACACTATTGGTAATTACTCAAAATAATCATTAGCATAAAACCTTTCTTGGTGACAAGTAATGGGGAGAGGTTGGTGGTATAAAACATTGTGAAAAACAGCTCCCTCTGAAGTGCCATAGTTTTGGAGAAAGAAGTAATTTTTCACGAATTTGATTTCGAGACCTCAAGTTTAGAACTTGAGGTCTCAAAATCAACCATCTAAAGGCACACAACTTCGTGTGACAAGGGTGTTTTCTTCTTTCATTATTATCTCGCAACTGTGATGACCGATTGAGCTCAAATTTTCACAGGTTTGTTATTTTATGCATATGTTGAGATACACCAACTGTGAAGGCTAGTCTTTGACAATTACCAATAGTGTCCACTGCCTTTAAGGCTTAGAATTTGTTTAATTTTTAAGAATTTGTTTAATTACAATGCACTGTTCCTTGTAGAGACCCTAGCAGATTCCTTCATCTCTAAACAAATAAACTGAGGAATTCCCAATGGATGTAAACGGGATTAGTATATTTATGTACGCAATGATTTGCCTCCGTATAGGGTTCCAGTGTGACTTACGGAAGGCCGGGGGGGGGGGGGTATATGCACACTTCCACCCCAAGTTAGTAATATGTAAAATTAAGTGGGGATATAAACTCAATCAAACTGGAGGGGAAACTTCCCTTTTAAAAAATACTATATTTAAGGCTAGAGTGGGTAAACGAGTTAACAAGTGGTGCAAATACTCTCATAGAATCCCGGCACAAACGGCAAATAACGAGAGTAATATTAGCAAACAACGGGTAATGCCTAAAATTAGATCGAGTTTTAAACATCTTTGCTTTATTAGGTGGATATTAAAAATACGAGAAAGAAAACATGTACATGTAGGAGACAGGTGTCTGGTGGCTAAACTGTAATCGAGTCTGATTATTTCTTCCGTAAAGTAAGAGTCGCCCAGACCTCTGGCCCGCATCACATTAAACATAAAAGAGAGCGTTGGTGTTTTTCTCCTTGAAACAAAACCTGGTCCAAAGGTTTGAACATTAGTCATTTATAAGCCACTGTTTTTGAAGGATTTCATATTCGTTAGGGATGTACTTTTTAAGTCCAATCTATGGAGAGTGGAGACATTATATACGACTATATCATGGCTAACCGGTAGGCCTACATGAGTTCAATGAAGTATTTTTTGTTGTATTAAAGAATGATGAAAGACCACTGATCTATAGTTTTCAGTTGAATGATCCGGCTCTATATATGGCAATGTTAAGTGGAGCATTCAACATCAAGTATACAAAACAGTCCTAAACATGGTATTCTAATCAGTGGCTCCCAAATCGCACAATGAGAATCATTTAGTATGTGTGTTGTCGCTTTAAAGAAAGCAGCATATTAAGATATGGTATTTATGTTTCCTCTATTTGTACATGGCCAATAGTAATATCAAAGTATTAAAGTTGGTCAGTGGACGATGCATTAGTTTTAATCAGGCTGGTCTAGTTTGATCGCTGTTCTATATCATTTGGGTCTGGAATGAAAATCATGTTTTGTTAATTTAAAGAAATCGGCATAATGACAGTGTTGTTTCCTCTATTTCTATACCTGTATTAGTAGACTTATGCTATATATTGCCAATAGTAATAATAAAAGTTGGCCAGTGGCCTACATTAGCTTCAATTAGGCTGCGCTAGTTTGATCTCTGTTCCGTATCCCTTTGCATGGAACGAGAATTAATTATTATGTGTGCTGTTGATTTAAAGAAATCGGGATAGGCCTAATATATATGATATTTTTGTTTGCCCTATTCCTTTACCTATTTATTGCCATCTAAACATTTTCAGTCGCCTACATTTTTATTAGCTTCAATCGGACTGCTCTAGTTTGACCACTGTTCCATATCAGTGGGCCTAGAATGAGAATCATTTTATCATGTGTGTTGTTGATTTAAAGGTAGTGGACACTATTGGTAGTTGTCAAAGACTAGCCTTCACAGTTGGTGTATCTCAACATATGCATAAAATAACAAACCTGTTCAAATTTGAGCTCGATCGGTCGTCGAAGTTTCGAGATAATAATGAAAGAAAACAACACCCTTGTCACACGAAGTTGTGTGCTTTCATATGCTTGATTTCGAGACCTCAAGTTCTAAACTTGAGGTCTTGACATCGAATTCGTGGAAAATTACGTCTTTCTCTAAAACTACTCTACTTCAGAGGGAGCCGTTTCTCACAATGTTTTATACTATCAACCTCTATCCATTACTCGTTTGCAAGTGAGGTTTTATGCCAATAATTATTTTTTAGTAATAACCAATAGTGTCCACTGCCTTTCAAGAAAGCAGCGTGAAGAGATTTTATAATGTTTGCCCTCTATTCCTACACATATAATAAGTCTAGTATGCTATTTATTGCCATTATGCAAGTTGCTCAGTGGCCTACATTAGCTTTAATCAAGCTGCTCTAGTTTAATCATTGTTCCATGATCACCGAACCTAGAATTAGAATCATTTATTATGTGTGTTGTTGATTTAAAGAAATCAGCACATACGATATTTTTCTCCTCTATTCCTATACCTTGCTAGTAATAATAAAAGTTGGTCAGTGGCCTACATTAGCTTTAATCAAGCTGCTCTAGTTTAGTGATCACTGTTCCATATGCCTGGGCATTGCATGATACATTACAGTCCGACTATCAAACATTATAATGTTACACATATAGTCTCTTTCCGCAGGGGTATACCACTATTATTTTACCTTCTTTCCACTGTATAATTCCACTTGCACAAACCGATCAAGACATCTGGCCCCAATGTCATATAGCTGCTAAGCACACAAATTTGCTTAGCATGACATTTCTGCCTCAATAAAAACAGGATTACCAACCATATTTCCACATGATATTCAGGATGAGCAAACAACAGCTGGATATACCAGTAACAAGCAATATGCAACCAATGAAAATTTGGTTGGTATTCCCGTTTTTATCAAGGAAGAAATTTCATGCTAAGCAAATTTTTATGCGTAGCATCTCTATGAAATTGGTCCCTGGTTTGGAACTTTATGCAACGTTGCGTATTAAGGGTTTCCACAACCACCATGTGGTGTGCAGATGATAATCCAATTAATATTTAGGAATAGTTTATTATTATTTTAGACAAACGATCAACCAGAGTGGTCATGTGTTAGTCTGATCGTAATAATAGAGAGTCACAACCAGTCACAGACGTGCAACAGCGGGCAATTCCATTATCCTTTGTTGGGGTATGGTGGCCAGTAGGAGTGCACTGTTTGGTTTGGGTGTGTACAGACAAATTTGCCAAAACCAACTCAAAATGACTTATTTCATAACCTTCAGATGAATTTCTATGGATAGTTCAAGTACAATATCTATAACAATGAATTAGTTACCCCCTTTGGTCGGTTCCCAGTGAACAGGATTTGGGCGTCATTTTCGTCTTCAGAAAACAATCCTCGAACCGGGATGTATGCATTATTTAGTGCAAAAGTACTTCCCAAAGTGATCATTAGAAGTTGGCTTTGTATAATGGGCCGCACTCCTTGCCTGAACTGTGGTAGGTGATATTATACTTTTGAAATTTGCATTACGGAGTTTTTCGATTAAAGACAGTGGACACTTTACCAAGTAAGGTTTTATGATAACAATTATTTTAAGTAATTACCAATAGTGTCCACTGCCTTTAAATGCGGATATATGTATCTGTTGCCTCCTTCGTGCATATATCCCAGCCACAACATATATTGTTGGATCCGTATCCAAACTAAACGACCACAAAACAACTGTAAGAAATAGAGTTAAGGGGGTGGGGGCACACTAGTCGAGTTCAAATTACTAATGCGTTATCAAGACCCACCGTAAAATGTCACTATACGGAAACACTTGTTGCACGAGTGCCATGTAAGACGTAAGTCACGGTCATCCTGTGTAGGCCTAGTATAGCTCAGTTGGACCATGACATCAACAAATAGAACGACTATAACCCAGTGACTCAATGTCTGGTTGGGGTTAACCTTTAAATTCAATTAGTACATTCAACAACAAACCCAGGTCTCAGAAGAGGATTTTGCGTGTCGATTTTAAGATAACCATAGTTTGTTTTTACTCAAGAACATTTTGGTTGTGGAGTTATGGGTACGGAGTAAACAATTTTTCTTTACTACAAAAGTGCCCCTGTCGTAGTGCTTTTCAATGGAAATTTTGTATTATTCTTATTCGAATTAAAACAGAGAGTCCTTTCACAAAAGTTAAACATTTATTGCAGAAAACAAAATTGCGGTCCCTGTCGTGAAGTGGACGTTTGGACTAATGTGAAGGACCCATTTACTGCTCCAAGAGGTGGACATGTCCACGCTCCTGGGGCAACTTGGTGGCTCAACCCGCCCTTCACCTAATTCGTAACTTCACTCGCCATCAAAAAACGTTCGAATACACACATCATTTAATAGCGTACTGTGACAGTAAGCAGAAACAAATGGGTTCACACAAATTGTAGTAGCGATTCAAAGCAAATACAGAAGCTGCAACAAAAATAATCTACAGTCATGTTGGGGTGGGGAAAATTAACTTGTTTAACTCAAATTGGTGTAGTGATTTTTAGCAAACAGCAGAAGCTGCCACGAAATATAGGCAGTAGCTTTGGGGCGTGGGAATAAAAAAGAAAAAATGAACTTACAGATGTTTGGTGTAGTTGGACAGCTTTAGTTGATCCACTGAATATATTTGATCTCCGGAACATTCAACAGTTTGAGTATTGTCCAGAGAATCACACTCGCATGCCTCGGGGCAGGAGAAGCCCTCATCAAGGCCGGCCTCCGTCGGGTAGGAGGTACCCCACTTATCAGTTGAGTCCACCACGTCTTTACTCGGCGCTACTTCCGAAATCCATGGTTGCTCGGTGGCACTGATGATGGGGTGGAGTGCACAGATACATAGGATGAAAACAGACAGTACCTTCTTGGTTGGTACACTCCCGAGTACCGCCATCTTAAAAATCACTCTGATCTTGAATGGTGAGAAGAAGAGGTTCTTCAAGAAAAGAAAAAACACGGAGTTGGGTGTACCTGCTTACTGACGCAGAGCCCAGAGCCTGAGATCACTAGAACTGCTTACTAAGCATACACGTACATACATGTTGCTCGTTCATGACAGAATGCCCGTGAGTTCTGAGTGCAGGTTTATGTACATAAATGATACACGTGTGTGCATGGAGACAACACGACTCTCTCTGTATGCGCATCAATATTGCACGGGCCTGTCATTAAAATGCGGATCGGTGACATGCCGATCACGTTTAATTTTTATGGAATCGAACCCAATTTTACTGAACCCGGAATAGTGAGGTTAAAGACTTCACTAACCTATTTGCGGATTAACCATAGTGGGTGCGTAATGCTCTATATGTCGATTAAAATGCACGAGAATAACTGGTGGAATTCAGTAGCGTCGGTGCATAAAATGACGTGGCCAAACAAGCCTCGCGGCCGGCCGAGCTTTAAGTCACGCCCACTTCTAGTGTACAAAGGAAGGATGTGGCTTGAACCAATCAGGTAACGAATCGCTTTATGAATATTGAAACAATCTACTTCTAGCCAATAGGATTGACGGTGTGCACTAGGTGGTCAGCTGTGATGACACGCATGACTGGGCACGAGGAATTCAAGGCTCGAGATGACATAATGCCCGTTGTGCATAATGGTTATAAAATTATAACACGCGGCCTGTATAAACACGCTTTAAGAGTGTCACTAGTTTTAAACAGTTATATTGTATGTTGCGATGTGATACCGCGAAAGAAATGGCAAACGATTTTAGACAACCAGAATATGGCAACCAAGGACTGGGAAAAGGAAAAGATCTAGACAGAGACGAAGATGGAGAGATGACATCAGACTATAAAATGTACAGAAACAACATACAAGAACTGCAAAAATTGGAATTGGATGTTGTTGACATGAGGAGGGCTACATTTTACACTGGATGAACTACCAGCCTAATGATTCAATTTTCAATTAAATTCAATTTACATTTATGTCGACAATAACAATTAAGCATCGATGAGTAGAAAAAAAAATGTCGTACAGTATAATAATGAAGGACGGATGCCAGATAATTTAAAAGTAATACAATGTATAGAAATTGAAGAAAATGACTACAGAAATTAACGATAGTCAACATGCAGGAAAACAAATTAACGATGGTGTTGTTAGGGATGATGATGATGATGAATCAGTGACTTTGTTTTAATTGTATCAGAATGTCTTTGTATGACAGAGGCCACTCTTTAATATCACTAACATGGCAAGTGATATTAATATGTTAACATAATTTCTGTGAAAAAAAAAAAAAGTAAAAACGCCGGGTAAATTCGCTGGCAGATAATGGCGTCTTAAAACCAATCACTATACGTTAACTGAGACATAGTCGTTAATCATGTAAACACTGAAAAACATTAATTACCATCAAATTTAGCCAGTTTAGTGAGAAGCACTGAAGCTGTTGCTACTTTGAAAAAAAAATCCCCTTCGAAGTAATGTGGCTTGGATAATCTTTCACCTCAAAGCAATTCTTATAACAAAGATCGTGCTTAAATCGTTTCTCGGTTTTCTTAAGATGTCCGTGTGCGAATAGTCTTACCAGAGATGCGAGTGGTACCCGCTGTCATCTCGCTAAACGTAAATGTACTCGATGTTCTTGTGAAGATGAAAGTTCTTTTGCTGTTTTCTTAGCAAGTGAACCTGTGTATTCAGCTGAATTGTAATTCACATAATGACCTTCGCTGTATCCCTGTGAACAATATTTGATTTGGTATGGTGACTCAAAATTACTGGAGAGAAAAATGAGGAGCATTTTATTTTTCTTTCATCCCATTCATGTGTGTGTATCTCTCTTTATGGTGTTGCCTAAATCATTATCACCTTGACAAAAGAAAAAACAAGCGATGACGGTACCTTGGAAAATAATAACTGCAAGAATGATCTGTAGTTGCAGTTCATTATAGTTATAAACGGTTGATTTCTTTTCCGCTTACCTTGGGAACAGTGTTTTTGAATACCAGGTGATTTATTGCCGTGATGAAGGATCTGTATTTGCCGTTACAAAAATGATACTCGGTTGATTTCTTGCCCCTTGCCTTGAGAAAGTATATTTGAATATCGGGTGATTTATTGCGTAGACGGAGAGCCAAAAACCATCTAGTTGTATGGCAAATGGTCTCAGTGTCATCACGTTAGATTAATTAGCTAATTATTCTGACTGCTAATTAGATTGAACTGAGAATTAACTTCGCCTCACCTGTTATGCAGGGGTGGTCTTGATATGAGTTAGAGCACTGGACACTGTTTGGTAATTACTCAAAATATAATTAGCATAAACAAATAACTTTGTAATGAGCAACGGACAGCTGTTGATGGTATGAAATATTGTGAGAAACTACTCCTGTGGTAAAGAAAGAGATAATTTCTCACCAAGAGAATGACAAGGATTTAAAAGTGAACCAACTGCATGTTTGCACCACATTTTCAAGACAATGGTGTTCGCTGATGCATGACCCTGGAATGTAACCAAATGTATCATTGGAAAGCACAAGGTTTCAGCTTTAAGATGATGCCATACTTTCTGCTGGTAAACATAATAGTCTGGCCATACAAACCCTTCAAAGTAGGATTACCTTTTTTTTGAGACACCCTGTATTGTCAAAGCATGGCTGCCACCTTTTGCTGGTTAGTCAAATAATGTCGACAGGTGGCGCCCGACAAAGACATGGATAATCTGATAAAATAATAGTACACCAAACTGTGTCAAGCCAAGTTCAAAAGAGAGACAAGAAATTCAGAGTCGTTGTGCACCTTTTTATCAGGCCTTTTTTTTTATTGAAATATGCAACAGTGATGATTCATGGAGGTCTTCAAATGCAATTTCCTCTAGCTTCGACAGTATTTCAGAAGGAAAACAATTCTGTTTCTCTATAAGTTTTATAATCAGAGAGCTTTCAGATATATAAAAAACTAATCAACTGTATAATTATTACCAATCCTGTACCTTTTCGTTGAGAGATTTATATTGGTACGATTTACATGTAATGAACATGAAAACAAAACTGACCACATTTAGTGAATTGCTTTTCTTGAGCAACAAGCACTTTACTTTCTTCAGAATAACGCATTTAGTTTGAATCAGCATGAAGGACAAGACCAGGTAAATATTGAACCATGGAGCTCCATGATTGAACCATGTCGTGGCCTCAGTCTAATTATAAACTTCTTGGCATCATTGCGATAAGAAAGAAAGACATCTAATCAAACCAGCAAGGATTACATTCAACTGGAGAAAAATGTTCCATTCCACCTTTGTTTAATTATATTATTCCAATGGGAAACTTTTTAGATTCAAAAGGCAACTTTCATTCTGGGTGCGTTCGTTTAGCTTCCCCGGGTCGACCCCGGTGTGTGGCGTTTTCTGATGACCCACGTTCGTCCTGGAAAAAAAACCGCCACACACCAGGGTCGACCCAGGGAAGCTAAACGAACACACCCTATGTATGAGATGATTTACATAGTTATGCAAATTCACACAGTACATCTGCTGCCATGTTGTGAGGCATGGGTTATTGTCTTGGCAAAGACATATATCCCCAAAAGGATAGTTTAAAAGAATGTTTTTTGATGCTGGGGACCCACTGACATTCTCGTATTTAAATAATACCACAGAGTAATTACTTCTATACACTTATTACAGTATTACAGTCATTATATAATTAGTAAAATTCTTATTAATCATCACTAATAATTGTGTGTTAGTTTGGATAAAAATCAGACCACATGTTTTAAGCTAATTCCTTACTCCCCACCGTACTTTAAACACTAGGAACATTAACGCATGCTGCTATGCAGATGTAACAAAATGTGTTTGTGTTGCTTAAAGAGATTTGGTCATCGTTTTGTACTTTTTTTATATCAATGTTCGAAGCCGAGGGTGCCATTTTCCCCTGGAGGGTGTACAAAACCCATGGACTTCAATCACAGCGTGCAACAATTGTTTTGTTATACATTGGTAATATTATTATTCCTCTTCTCAAAGTTCTGTTGTCATCTTCAAACATTATTACGACGGAGTATGCATAGTTTAATAAGCAGACGAACAGTTGTTTAAATAAGAAACATTTCTTCACTGTTCCCTCGAACCCGCGAATGTTTCGTACTAAGCCCGTGAAATTGACCAGCGGTGGGCACCGGTTAACATCACTCATGTTACCCGCCGCGCTGTGAAAACTGCCAACTTTTCATGGAAACATTGTACATGTACAACGATTCATGTGATTATATTTACATTTGTCTATAATAAAGTATCCATATAAAAAGGTTACAGCAACTTAAAGGGACGAATTTCTCAGAACAAGTGTTCCCATTACCGACTTATCTTCAAATTGGGTTAAAATATTTTCCTTGATACTACCAACAAGGGCCGAAATTTAACCAAATAGAGCTGCTTAAGAGAATTAAGTGCTTAATGAAAATATGTGCACCACATTGTAGTTCAGCTGGTAAAATATTTGTGTTTGATTCGAAGGCTAAGTTTTCGGTGCTTGAGAAATTTTGTTTATTAAAATTGCTTATTTAAATCAATCCCAGCACTCGGTTTCATCGAGCTGTTATGAGCACCAACAAATTCTAATCATAGAAAAATCATGCTCAGCAAAAAAGAAGAAGTTACCAGCCAAAATACTATGTTATATACTTTTGACTAATTCCCTGTAAGGGTTTGCTTAGCAGAAACATTTTCTTCACACAATTTTCTGCTAAATACCTACATAAAATTGGGCACAGATGCCATTGACTAGTTTCCACAGGACTGGCACACTTCAAGTGATGACAACAGCATCAAATATTGATAATCACATATGACCTCAAAACCGAGTCGACAGATTCTAAACTTATTATCTAAACATGGCAAACAACTTCATCTTTTGGAGGTCCAAGTTGGTCTGTTTTGTCTGCAGGGCATCCTCCAGATCTCTTCTCAGCTTTGCAAGCGATGGTATCGCATCACAGCTTGGGATGTTCAGCAGCGTGTCGTAGAAATTCTTCCAACAAGGGCTATAGAACCTAGATTCATGAAACCAAAAATCAACACTTTTAGGAGTATGATCAAAGGTAGACTTCTCAGTGCTATCAGAGGAAGCAGTTGATTGTGGCTAGAGGATGTCCAGACGAAATTGCAATAGGGAAGAATCAAAGTAATGTAAAGAGATAATAAAGTGGATGGAAGAAGAAAGGTGCATAGTTTTGATACGACAACTACTTGGAAATAGTCTTGTAAAGCGAACAAATGTAATGTTGTCATTTAGGACATACATTTGTTTACTTAAAGGCAGCGGACACTATTGGTAAATACTCAAAATAATTATTAGCATAAAACCTTAATTGGTAATGAGTAATGGAGAGATTGAAAATATCAAACAGTGTGAGAAACGGCTCCCTCTGAAGTGATGTAGTTTTTGAGAAAGAAGTAATTGATTGTCCACGAATTTGATTTCAAGACCTCAGATTTAGAACTTGAGGTCTCAAAATCAAGCATCTGAAAGCACACAACTTCGTGTGACAAGGATGTTTTTTTTTTCTTTTTAGGTATCTCGCAACTTCGACGACCAATTGAGCTCAAATTTTCACAGGTTTGTTTTATGCATATGTTGAGATAACACCAAGTGAGAAGACTGGTCTTTGAAAATTACAAATAGTGTCCAGTGTCTTTAAAAACTGCATGATATGGTGCTGGGATAAAAAACAAGTAATTATACTGACCTTTTGATACTGGAGGTGTGTTTCATACGTCCAGATTCACCGTATAACTTCATGTAGGATCCAAACATCAAACAGTGCACAGTGGCAGCAACCCCAAATAAATCAGTCTGAAAAATCATTTCATAAAAAAATACACACATTTTGTTTAAGAAGCTTCTTTTCAGCATGGCTCACTACCATATAGAATCAAAAGGCAAACAGTGTTCCTTTCATGTTTACAAACTTTTTAAATTAAATAAAACTGCTTGTACTTGTGAAAATGTTTACCAGCAAATATTTATTTTTGCACACAGGTGATTGTTGGTATAAACAAGAGACTTAGAGGGGTAAACTTATACCCGATTTGATTTGAGACGAGCCTTTACTTCATAGTTAAGATTTTATTTTGAAAAATACTTGGTAATGTCTGCACAACCGTATGCACGTGTATAATGTATTTTCTATAAACATATATTTGTAAATAATCTTATTGACCCATTTCACCTGACGTCATCATCAGAATAATCTTGGATGCGCCATTTTGGTGGTCAATGTCGACGTGTGTTATTCAGTGAAGTGCGCGTTTTTAGGTGACGCGGCGTTTACACGTAAGCCTATTGACCACCAACATGGTGAGCGTGGCATCAGCCGCCGCATGTGACGCGCGTGCAAGGGGTCAATATGTAAAAAATGTCTTAGTTCGGCCTTTGGCGTTTTTATCAATAAACCATTTCAATTCAACTCAATTCAATTGATATATAATCACCTGATAGGTCCATGGACGGCCAGACTGCATCTCTGGGCACATGAAACCATCAGTATTGCAAGTTGCCGTGAAGGTAGTGCCGTGTGTGAACAATTGCATATCGATGCTGCGGCCGAAATCGATAAGCTTGATGTGTTTAGTGTTGGTCATTGTAGCATTTCCTGAGGGACTCTCTGTTTCATCTTCATGCCTAAAGAGGAGTAAGAGGTAAAGGTGTTTAAATTCGATCTAACATCTCAGAATGTACTGAAAGTGACAGGACAAAGGCATGCTTGAGGGCCAGTTTATAGTCAGTCGCACAATGTCAAATGGCGAACACTGATAACGGCAAGTGTCATTTAGCAACTAGTCACTGATGCCTTAACTGTTTTCTGTAATCGCCTGTCCCATTTTCAGTTGCACAGCCAACTATAAACCAACCATAAAAAATAACTTCTGGTAGAACTTGCTTATTAACAGAAACATCATTATGATACAGGATTTTTAAAGGAAACATATACCTTTGGTTTTTGGAACCGTTTGATTATTTTAATCTTGCATAAATGTAGATGTTACAATGAAACTAATTTACAAATCCAAGGACTCGGATCAAGATTGCAGGAAATTTATTGTGAACCAGAAGTTCATCTCTCGGTCCAGCTCACATCGCAAGAACTCCATCCTTTAAATGGCTTCTCTTTGGAATGGATGGGGTGTATATTGGATTTGAGACATTGCATGGTGAAGTATTAACTATCAATACATTACCATGAGTGTATCGGCTTGCCAGCTAGATGTTCTTTAGAGAACTGTCTTGCTTTGTATTCTACTACGGCGGAGCAGATTTTCGGAATTAGGAAGACTTCTCAGTTCTGAAAAGAACTGTCCTGCTTTTTAAATACTACCTGGGCAGTAGGTAGAATATCAGCTTTCAGTGGATTGATATTAAATTCACTACGGCGGAGTGAGTTCTTAATTGGTCTAAATGTCTCGACTTGCTTTCTCTAGTCATCTTCAGGAGATGTTTTGACTAGCTTGCTCTAGTCATTGTCAGGAGACTGGATGTGTGCAAACGAATGTATGAAATCGATGAACTCACGCTATGAGGAGGAAGTTATCGGGTTTGATGTCACCGTGGATGATGTTGCAGGCGTGCATCTGTTCCACTACATGGAGAATCTCAATAGTGAAGAGGAGTAGAAGCTGCTCAGGCATGACAGCCTTGGTCCGGTTGTATGCGTTGATGGCATCCAGCAACGTCAGGTTCTTGTGCATCTTGGTGACGAGGCAGCTACCGTTGGGGAACACATGCATACCGTTAGCGTACATGAGGGATGCTCTCTGAAGTGAGAAATAATTAAGAAGGCTGAGGAAGGGTCTTTAAAAAAAAACACTGACACTTGAGAAGAATATCGGAATTGTTGGGAAATTCTTTTCATCTTTTGCAAAAGTGAGCCGAGTACAGATGTGCCTAATGAACTCTTGCACCAACGTCATTTGTTGCTGTGGTCTTCTATGCTAGTCACAATAGATGTCAAGAGTCTGTAAACGCAGTGTCAACAAAAATGCCCACTACCACAATAAAATGGCGCAACCAAGATTATTGTAATGTTGACAAGGGAACTTTAAATCTGTGGTGGGTGTAATCCCTGGCTATACAGCAGTGACATATTGCATGGCTTCTAACTGGCACCCAACAAAGATATTGATTAAATAGGGAGACTGCCAACATTAGGGCTAATTAGGTCAGTTGGTTGAGCGCCGGAACGTTAACCCAAAGGTGGCAGATTCAAGCTATGCTCTAGTCAATGTTTCTTTGTTAAACAACCCAAATTTTTGTTTTGTTAAAAAAAGTATTTAGAGTCTTCCTACCACATCTACTGGATTTCTCATTGCATTAAGTCTTTGATGCAACGCTCGACTGACGTAGAATTCCCAAGGACAGGGTTGCTTCTGCACCTTCAGGACCACTTTCTCGTTCTCATCTGGTTTGGGGTTGCTGTGGTCGTCAGTGTACAGAGACAAGATGGAAGCCTGGTAGATCTTTGCAAAGGCACCCTCACCGATACACTTCTCCACATTGTAAAGCTCTGTATCTGTTTACAGAGTGGAATAAATCATAATAATATTAATAATAAAGAACAATAACACCAGGGTATTATATAGACGACGTCACTCGAAAACCATAACATGATTTGTAGGCAGATCGCCGCGCAAAAACCTTTGAGTTGTGACAGCCAGCAAGACAGTACACGCAATCTTACCTGACGAAACATGACGTGTACAGTGTTTTTTCAACAGAGGGCGGTTTGATTGTAAACATAGGTCACATCGTCTGTAGGGTACACATAATTAGCATCATATATTAAGCGCAAGTGGAATAGGGGAACAAGTATCACTTTGAAAAGATTGGTTTTATATTCAGAAAACTTTCTGCAGAATCAGGGTTGAGTTGACAGCTCTGCCCTTTTGTCATCGAGTGAAAAGACCAAGTAATTTTCCCCATACTCTCCTCAAATACTTACTAAGACCAACTGCTTCATCGGGCACCACCTCAGGCATAGCACAGTCACTCTCAGTGTATCCATCGTAGTCCATCAGAGGCACAGGAAGAATCTGCAGTAGATGTTCAATGACCTCGTCAGAGAATGGGTTGATGAATGCGTCTTCGTTACTCGGAGCTGCTGCGCTGTCATCCGGTACTTCAGAATAATCCATGAGCGATGTATTCATGTGTTGACTCATCTCCATCATGGGTTCTTGTCTCCCGTTGAGCTGCATCTCGGCCATCAACGATGTGCTGAGATGAATGGAGGCTTCAGAGGGGTGTACCTCCGTTAAAGATTCGTGTAAGCTCTGCTGCTCAGGGCGATTCAAAGGTGGCTTGAGATTTGATGATTGTAAGGATCGTTCTAAAGAGGCCGCTGCGGTGTCATTAAAAACTTGAAATGACTGATGGGGGTTTGTTGGTTTTCCACTGGAGGAGGATTCATATTGCGTTTCTAGAGCACTGGTTTCAAACGCGCCATTCCTTGGTCGGGTTGCAAAGGACTTGTATTCCCTGAAGACGCTGTTGTCAAGAGCTGTGTGTGACTGGGACATCTGAGAGGGAATATTCTCCCTGATCGAGATGCCCTGAGCAGACTGATTGAATATGTCGCCCGCTCCAAGATCCTGCTTCTGAGATGGATCTTCAAATATTTGGAATGATTTGGAAGTAGACGTATCACACAGTTTGAGATTTGTAGAATCATCAAAGATTTGGAATGGCTGAGCTTTCTTGCTATCCCTTAGAGATATATTCCCTTCGAAACCATTCCTCGCATGTTTCAAATCCATGTTTTGGTCTTCAGTTATTCTACTCATGTTGGAGTCAACAGCAGAGGTCCCATGCCGTAAAGAACTTTGAGAGAGACCGTATGCCGCCTGACTCTGATGTTGAATGCTCACATTGTATTCATCTTTGATCTGTGCACTAGCTGAGGGTCCGGAAGCTGTGTAGAAATCTCCATTTGTGTTTGATGCTAGACCTTTACGGGAGGTACTTGATGAAAAGGTGGCAGAGGTGCTGTGAGGATTCGATTGGGCGACTGAATGACCCTGATGGGCGCTTGAAACGCCTAGATGGGTGGCACTGAGACCAATGTGGGTGCCTGGATGGCCTGGGTTAGTCATAGACAACCCGTCATGATGGGTGCTTGAGTAACCAGGGTTGGTGGAAGAGAGACCCTCATGAGAGCTGGAGAAGGTTGGATGGGTGGAAGAAAGCCCAGTTGATGATGAATGCGATGATCCTGAGGAGCGGTCTTCATTACTGCGTTCCATGATGGGACTGTTGAAAACACAGCAACCAAACAAAAATTAATCAGTAATTAATAGGAATTTATTATAGAATTTTTCGTCAGTGTAATTGTTGGTGGCATTAAAAGAATTTTTGTTCCCTTGAGTTTGTTAAGTCATGGTCTCTTTGTGCCAGCAGAAAATCAAAGAAAAATAGTTCCAGTAAGTCTGCTAAAATAATCCCATCAGGCTTGGGGGAAACAAAAAATGAAAAACCTGAGCTGCAATTGGTTGAAACAGAAAAAAGGACAAGTGAGTCATCAAAACTGTCATAGAAATCTCACCTGAGTTTGATCTGGTTAGAAGTGTTTACAGTACACTCCGAGGCTTCAAAGTTCTCCTGACTGCCAGCGTAGACACGGCTAGCTAAGATCACCGACCTCCCGCCGTCATCAACACACCCTCCATCCACCAAAGAGTCATGTGCCAAGGATGAAGGGTCTTGCCCCAGGGATGGTTTGATGGAGCTCAGCGGTGGGAAGGATGGGACGCTGGATGAGGTGAAGGGAGTGGAAGCCATACGGGAAGCTGCCTTGAAGGCCGATTGGGCATCTTGATGGTTCAAGATGGTCACGTCTGGGGGGTGTTCTTCCTCGCCCAGGACCTTGAGGGGCTCCACACCTTCCATTGCATCTGTCTGTGTAGGGAGAATATCACCATGAGATATAAAGGCACTGGACACCTTTTGTAATTGTCAAAGACCAGTATTCTCACCTGGTGTATCTCAACATTTATGCATAAAATAACAAACCTGGAAAATTTTGACACAATTGGTCATCGAAGTTGCAAGGGAATATTGATAGAAAAAAAAACAACCATTGTTGCACAAATTTTGTGTACTTTCAGATGCTTAATAAAAGGCTCAAGTCTTTTATTATTTGAGTGAGAAATTATCTTTCTCAAAAACTACGTTACTTTAGATGGAGCTGTTTCTCACAATGTTTTATACTATCAAGAGCTCCCCATTGCTTGGTACCAAGTAAGTTTTTATGCTAACAATTGTTTTGATTAATTACCAATGGTGCCCAGTGCCTTTATGGATCAGGTTATATTTCATAGCTAATATCTTTGTTTGTTTTACCACTTGGTCAGGTTGTTTTTTTTTGAAAAATGTCTGTTCCCATCCAGGTTATTTTTCTTGACTTTTTTTGAGCTTCTTGAATGACCATTTGTCAACAGATGCAGTGCTTCTTACTAAGTATGTTTTTAAAGTCATTATTTTTTGGAGTAACAACCAAAGGTTCATTCATACACGTACCTCTTCTAACAACTTTAAGTCTTGCTCCCTGGCCTCTCTCTCTTGGTCTTCTAATGACATGAAGGGGATGCCATGGGCAGGTTGTAGGATACCAGCCCGCTGTCGTCCATCTGGCTTTGGTTTGGTGAAGTCCCGGGGAGGCCTGTCAATAACATTATTCAAGAAAAACATTTTGCATGGATCTTGTCAAGCATGATGTTTAGACTTGGAAGAAGTAGGACAACTTTATTGAGTACCCAGGACTGACCAAACAATTTGTACATGTGGTGTAAACTTTAACACACGTTGTGGGGTAAACTTTAACACACGTTTAGGCTATTTAATACAAATTTGCTAGTTCAAATAGCTAGGGACTACCCCTCAAAACCAAGTTTCAATGTATAATAGTAATTCAAATAATGGCGTGGCATTGATATCGAATCCCAAAATTTTAAACTGCCCAGCAAGATGTTCAAAGCCAGTTTGGGCCAAAAAATCTCCATTCATTCATGAGTGGGAAGAAAAAGCTACAACCTGGGCGTACATGCACCTAGCCAAAACACAACCATTGTTTCAAGGTTCCCAGCCTTGGATGATTAGTTAGGATTAGCGCCGAAAGTGTCAGTGATAGCCAGGTATGTGGCAACTCCTTTGGTAGGTGTAAACCACAGTCAAGCAGCACTCATTTTAACCTAGCCTTCCTTAAACATTGCTACATTTCCAGCTTTTGTGCATCACCAAGCTATCCCCATCAGCATAGCACTTTTAAAAGCAGCATACAAGCATAAGAGTCCAGTTATCTCCAGAAGACGATCAGAGCATACTGATCGAAACGTCTTGTTGAAACAAACGGTTCTTTTCAGAACCACCCCACAACTCATTTAGAGATTATCATTACATTGTGTTACTGCTTTCTATAGGCACTGCTTTTGTCTGTCACCAGAGCAAGTCCACTGGGGTACCCGTGGGATAAACAAACTCCCGAAGGCCTGCCTAGAGCTGTATTCCCTGGGGATAAGAAACACAGTGTGAACAGGGCTTATTAAAAGACTCACATGTTCTCTTGGTTGTCCAGGTGCTCAAGTTCATCTCCATCGATCAACTCTCTTCCATTGTTTTCTGCAGCGCTCTCGTTGAAAATTGTAAAACTTGGCACGGCACTGGCTGCTTTGCCAACAGCAGTGAAGGCACTTGGTTCCGACATGCGCTCAAAAGTGGGAGCAGCTTGTGGATCAGACTTCTTGGATGCTGTAATAATAAATTGTGTACAAGTTTTTATATTTTGTCTGAATGTTTTGAAGAATCTAGAGATCAATGTTTCCAAAATAGTAGAGAGCAAGGGTGGCTATATTCCCACGGGTATGCACATTAACCAGAGTAGATCAGGGGTAAGGCGATCCTAGTGGAAAAAGCATTGGCTGTGCAACCCTGGATAAAATTGTCTGTCGTGCCGAGGGGAATTAGTCTTTTCAGGATTGATTGGATGTTAAAGTTGCACTGAGGATAAATAAAATTATTTGGTTTTACTACCCATCGTGGGTCCCATTCTTACAGGAGTAATTAGCCAGTGGATAAGATTTTTTCTTCACAGGATTCGGGAAAGTACTGAGTTTACAGTACTTTACACACATCATTGTATGGATACAAAAGCAAGAAATATTCATTGCAGGGTGTTGAAGACGAAATTCAAAGTCTGAGCAGACCATGAATTCTTCTACATGTATTTATGTTTATAAAACAAATTTGTATACAAAATATAGGCTGACTTTTCCCATTGAAACACAACTCAACCTGTAAACAACAAAGAGTACAAAAGAAACATCGCTCTGAATTTAACAGCGTGTTTTAAGCCTTTCCTTTGTAACAAAAAAGTACAAGGGGACACATTGAAAAGAAAATATCGTTTTGAATTCAATAGCAAGTTCTAAAACCATCCCTAGTTCCTGCCTTTCAAATTGCTTTTTTATCCTTCTGCAAATAATTTATTATTTGAACCAAAACGGGGGAAGGTTTTCAAGAAAAAATTACCGGTATTTGCAAATATATCCTCAAAGTCGTTGTCTCGTTGAGCTGGGAAGAAACGCCGTGACTCCAGCATGAAGTCATCATCTTCACCTAAAGGGTTATTCAACATTGCCATCACCACGCCCATCGCCTCCTTGGTGTTGACGGTCGGGGAGGGGCGTGTCAACCCACCAGGGGTGCGGCTAGGGGTCACCCGGCTTAAATTCAAGTAGGAGGAGTTCCTCGAGTGGGATGAGCCTGGGGTTGGATTGTTGGGTTTACCGGGGGTTCGGTTTTGTGACATGTTGGAAGCAGGTGCCCCAGGCGTTATGGGCACAGAGCTGTTCAGGGCAGTCCTGGATGACAGAGTAGGGTTATAGGTGGCAGCAGGGGTAGGGTTACAGGCGGCTGATGAAGAGTCGTTTGCACTAATCCAACTCGCTGTAGGCATAAAACCAAACACAAATGTAACTTAAAGAGATGAATAATGATTTCATGCCGATTGTGAAGATGTGAGAGTTAGAACTACTCTAGGATCATTTACCAAGGAAGCATACACAAATCAGCTTATGTACTGAAAACAAAATACAGGTTCAATATTCTGTGAATGTTTTAATTAATGGCGAGCCATTTCATTCAGTCTAGTTCAAAGAAATACCTTGATTTCCAGTGTCTTCATATATTAGCTGTCTTGTTACTGTAGGGTCCTTATCAGTCAGCTGTCTTGATGTCACTGCAGGGTTTCTGTCAAAAAACAGAAGGTAAACATGTCCACAGGATCAGTTGAAAAGAATGCACATGTTTCAGATGAAGATCTTTTTCCAGATCCCTGGGCCTCTGTTTTTTGGGCACAGTGGTCTGGACAGGTATACTGCAATATTTATATTTTAGGGCATTCAGGGCCCAGTGCTTTTGGCCACCATGGCGTTTCCTCCCTTGTAAAGGGCACCCTAAGAGGAAATTGTAAACTTCTACTTGAACATTTCAAGGGGGCACCAAGGGGCATGGAGGCAAATGCCTTTGTTGTCTTTGTGAAGCATCGGGTCTGGTCATTCACATTGGCTAGTGGTTTCTTCCCTGTCTTTCACCTTTGTGGATCGCATTTCTCACTTAGGAACGCAGCCTTCCATGTAGATTGGGTTTTCAGTCCCTTCCCTGATTGCACGAGTTTCCTTATTTGGGGTTTTCCTCCCAAATCTACAAAACTTAATATTTCTTCACTATGTACTTTTTAGGGTTCCTTGGTTCTGTTACAAAAATAAATAAAGCAGATCTCAGAATACAATTGTCTTACCTTGGACCAATGTCAGGTTTGGTGTCTTGCACTGTGGACTGACCATGTGAGCCATGCTGAAGTGGCACAACCTCCTCACAGACCTATTAATGGCAAATAAAACATAATATACTTTAGAAAGACGTACATCAATGATTGGAAAACTGCTTCTTCAACCCTTACTAAGTTGCAAACACACCTTATGACACGCCATTTTTAATAATTTTGTTTCTTGTGAGCACCTTGAGTACCCTTTGGGTGGATATGTTTTTTGCACTATATAAATGTCTTTATTATTATTATGAGAAGTTTGTACGTACCTGTAGGGGCTGTTTGGTAGGCTGCAGTTTGAGCCCTTGCTGCATTTGTTGTAACTGCTGCTGCATCTGCTGTTGTTGTTGCTGTAACTGCAGCGTCAGCAGTTCCTGTGCCTTCCTCTGCTCTACCAGCTGCTGCTCATGTTGCATTCTGAAATCAAACGGAACGGAATGTTTACTGCTTAGTGACGCGCAGTGGTGTCACCATGGTGGGCGGGCCTGCCCAGAACTAACAAAATTTCGCCAAACACTCTGAGCAAAATACACTGTACTTGCCCAGTACAGATTTCCCCAAGATTGCAGTTCAGTAATGATGGCCCCATATCTAAACATAAATAATGTTGTTGAAACGTATCGCATTCGTAGTATGAACCGGGCTAAAGCCGCATTGCTGATTTATCTCTGTGGTCGACTCACCGTTGTTGTTCCATTTGTCTTTCAAGTGCCTCCTGCTTTTGTCTCATGAGGGCTGCATACTCATCTTTCTGCCTCTGCAAGCCAAGACGTAGCTCTAGAAAGAAAAAAAAAGATTTTACTTCTTATTTGAATCAAGATTTTAAACATTACAAAAGGGATGAGTCATTGCTGACCAAAACATCTGAAAATAGGATCACAATTTTAGGAGGTGCATGTATGTTGTAATAATGACATTTCCAACTTCAGATATTTAAAGAGGCTTCAGAGAATGTGCATCATCAGTACTAAGTGGTAGATCAAAGAGCAGCATTTCTCTAGCAAAGAAAATAAAAGCTACTTTTTCCCCAAATAGACCCCCAAAAAAATGAATTAAGATAAAAGTCAGACATTTCAAGTAAGAGCAAATTTTCTGCCTAAACAGCTCCATGAATATTTGAAGACATTTGTGGTTGAAAATATAAATGTTAATGTTAATAATTATGAAGGACTATGATGTCAATGGCGAAAAGAAACATATTCACAGACTTGCAATTCCTACGCACCTTCTATTCTCTTGGCTTCCTTTCTGGCGTTGTACCTGATAGCTCTAAGCTCCTCCAGAGACATCTCCTGAGCACCGCTATAGATAAGATGCTTACAATACATGGCTCTTGTCTTATCATCTGCAACGGGTTGCTGTTTAGAGACAGGGTTTTAAGATTGAATAAGATGGAAAACAATGAAGAGAGAGAGAGAGATTTTTAAAGGACACATCTAAAATAGGGAATAGTTTCTTTCTTAGGAATAGTTTCTTAATAGAGAGAAGATTAGGCACTAACTTCAAAACCAGGGCATGTGGCCAACTGCTTTCAACGAGCATTCAGGCTTGATACTTTACAGAGGCAACAGAGGCGTTTGCCTGCATGTCTCCTGGTCATTGCATTGGTGCCCTTGAAATGCTCCAGTAGAAATTTACAAATTCTGCATATAGTGCCCTTTACCGAGGAGAAAAAGCCTTGGAGTGCTTTCCCTTTCTAAAACGAAGCGTACTGGCCTGAGCATTCATGAAGTCTCAAGGCGTGGAATAAGGACTTACCCGAGCAATGTTTTCCAGCAGATTGGAGGGCTTCTCAGGTTTGCGAGCACTTAGCACTTGACTGCCTATCTGTGGCATTTTCCTTGGGGTCCTATGAATGAAAACAAGTTACATCTTTATTAAGAATCTGGATTGTTATTATCAAATCCCCAAAGAATTCAGGCAAAACAAATGCATTTGTGATAGGCTCCATGAAAATGAGTCGACAGGTGGGACAATTAGTTGTCTGAGTTTTGTACATGTTTGAAAAGAGCATACCACAAGTTGTTGACATATCTTACACACCCAGTCGTCTTTGGCTTCTAAAATTATGACCTTTTGAAAAATAAATTATGTCACAATCTGAAAATGACCCATAAACAACTTTTTCAATCATTGTGATATCAATAAAATTGAAATAAAAATTATATTTGAAAAATGTGAAAGTATAGACCATTCAGAAGCAACAAACACATTTCACAAACTTAATTTCAATGTATTTTTAACGTCCCAACACTCAACAGCTCTGTACTTGAAAGTGGGCTTCGCAACAAGCGCCTCATTTTTGTAGAGCCTGTCTCATTTAGTAGTAAATTTTACTTAATAAATATCTGTCATTCAGCCAGTATTTTGATATTATTATTTTCACTTACACGATATCTGGGGCTGACTCATCCTCATGGACTGTAAAGGAGGGTCGAGCAAATGTTGCAGCGTCGCTGATGGCAATTCCAGCACTACGTGACTGACGAATCTATAACCCAAAAAAAAGAACACATCATCACATCACAGAATAGAAACTGTCTTTCTATCTCACATTGTTTTAGAAAACCTACTTGTGTATGACATAAATGTAGTGTGTCATGGTGGCGAGTGGAGAATTGTACTCGCTATCTGATGGCTAAGTCATTAAAAAAATGACTGCAAACATAAATAAAGGGGAACCACTTGCTTTGTCATAAGGGATCATTTTGCATTTTTGGCAATTCAAACTGAGATTGAAAGTACTTTCAGCAATTTGGTTGGTATTTAATTATTGTGTATTTTTAATCATAAATGTTATTTGTTTTCTTTTTTTCACTGTTATTTTATGGTTTTCTTTGTAGTTGTGATCTGTAATTATTTTTTTCATTCTGCTGTATTTTTTAAACTCTTTAAAATTTAGTTGCAAATGTCATTTTATTACAATAAATAAACCATTTCAAATCAAATCAAATTATTGATCGTCACGTACTTTCTGACCAGCCCAGGGTACAGGTCCTTTGAGGTTCTCCTTCTGAGCCTCCTGTCGTACGGGTATATGTTCCCACTCCCCTGTAGGTGGTGGCAGGGAGGCGTGGCCGCCACCAGATGCCCCACCCCTCGAGTTCTCGTCATCACAGAACACCGAAAAGGATTGTCCAACTTGTGGGGTCGGCATTACTGTACCGAGACCTCCTCTGCTGGCTGTGAAAGATGAAAAGGCAAAAACATTCCAAATGTACTTTCTTTCAAATCACAATGAAATAATTATACAAAATAGACACAAGCACGACTATAAGGGTCTTCCAGGAGTAGGGCAGAACTATTCCTATACAAGAAACCATCAAATTTGACTTTTTAAAAACCATTTGTGAAACAATTGAGGTCATGAGATTTACCTGAACCAGATATTCGGTTCGGATTTATAAATCAATCACCTGATCTTTGAAGTTAGTTTAACTTCCTGCAGTACAAAAGTTACCTACTTCACTAAAATTAATTATTTTTTTCTACCAAAACCATCAACGAACTGAACAAAGTATTGCTTACAATTTTACACCTCTAAATTACATCTGAAATGTTCCTTTATAAGCACTGACTCTGTACCCCCCCCCTCCAACTAAAAATAAAATTATGTTATCATTACTACTGCATGCTGACTATACTTTACCTTGTTTGGCTGACCCAATTCTCTGACTGCTGACCTTTTGCAGCCGACCTTTGGCCCTGAGGTCACCCAAGTGATCCCGTTGATCTTCTGGCTTTGAGGGCGGCGCATTTATACCTTCTTGAATCTCATTCATGGCTGCCCTAGCAACACGAGACTGAAAATCCCTGGCAAAATCAAGATAATAAAGCATTGAGTTTTTGTTATGAGACAGGAAACATTGCCATAAAGGATTTTGTACTCTTTCCAACATTAGAGTTTGTTTGGGTTAGTTGCCAAGCAGTAAAGAATGAATACATTTTACATGTACTGTAGTGTAAAGCAACAACAAAGCACTACATGTACAGAGCTTGGGCAGGAACAGTGGTTTGATCACGGTCCGCTTGTGTTTTACTGCTACTTGTCCAACGGACCGCTGTTAAGGAGAACTCTGAGAATAATGACATGCGTCAATGAAGGCGATTGCCTCCATGCCCCTCGGTCATTGCCTTGGTGCCCTTGAAAGGCTCAAGTAGAAAATTACAATTTCCTCATAGGGTGCCCTTTACCAAGGAGAATATGCCTTGGTCCCCTTGCCTTTTCAAAAAGGAAGCACATAGGCTTGTAATGAGCTTAGCAATTGGCCACCAGACTTGAATTTTGAACATCCTCAAGTTCCGACAGAGACCCTTACTGATGAGGGTTTGGTTGATCCCTACCTGTGAGCTGTCTCTAGGGCATTCCTCGGCACAGCGTTACAAGCTAACCCTTCCCGGTACACTGCATCAGCTTTCTTTGTATTTCCATGCTGCTCCAGCTCCCATGACCATGCCTCATAGAACACGCTCAGCACCGTGCCGATAGCCTGGTCTCTCATAAACTGGAACACCTCCAAAGGGTTGTCAAGAAAACTGTTTGCCTAGAGTACAAGAACAAAAAAGCACATAGACTTGTTTTATAGATCAAAGGTAAACAATAAGGTTGAACTTTAATGCAATCCTTTCAAATTGGAGATCTGAAACACCAAACACCTGTATTGAGCACCATGGTCTTGCCCTTTTAACATGTTCAAAGATATAATATGGAAAGGTTTGTGGTAACACCCAAGTACCAACATGTAATGATTATCTCTCAATGAGTTGGGGTGGTTCTGAAATAAAACGTTTGTTTCAACTTCTTTTCAGAACCACCCCAACTCATTAGAGATTACCATTCATTACATGGTGTTACCGCAAATTTTTCCATATCCTATTCCTATTCCACGCATGTATTGTATGTTCAAAGATGAGATTCCAGGCCTGAAACGTACCAGTTTAATCCAGCAGCCGACATATCTAACGTCGTTCTTGTAGCGCTGCTCATTCTTGAAGGCAGCTACACATTTCTCTAGAAGCACCTGCAAGTTGCTCTCCTTGCCGCCACTAGGGTAGGCTTGCTCGGTCCACTTGATGTACTGATCCCAAGGGTCAAGTGGATCGTCCCCAGTGTAACTCCGTAGTGCTGCTTCCATCGACCTGGTAAAGAGATTGGCAAGATTGGGTGTTGACGGTGGATGTGAATGTTTACAATTGTATAATTAACACATAAACTGTAATTATATGAGGGTGTTATTTCTTCCATTCATGTATTCTTAGAAATTTTGAGTGTGTTCGAGAATCATGTGTTTACTAAAAATTTAACACATTTTTCTTTATAATTTTCTAAAATGTGACAAATAAATTGTTTAAACTTTAATTATTATTAACCAATGTCTTTATTTTCATAGAAGTTAGCACTCGCATAAATTTATTCAAACTATCAGTGGAACTTGTTTATAAAATATGCAAAAGTAACAAAGACACTTTCTCAGTTAAAGCCATTGGACCCTTTCGGTAAACAGTATTGTCCAAGGCCCACACTTTGTGTACCACAACTTCTATACCAAATAACAAACCTGTGAAAATTTAGGCTCAATCGGTCATCGGAGTCGGGAGAAAACAACGGAAAAACCCACCCTTGTTTCCGCGCGTTTCGCCGTGTCTTGACATGTGTTTAAAACAAATCCGTAATTCTCGTTAACGAGAATATACATTGTTTTGCTGTTTTCTCAAAAAGTAAAGCTTTTCATGGAATAATATTTCAAGAGAAGCCTTTCACCATTGCCTTCTGTAAACCCTGTAAGTTATTTGTAAATCTGTGAACTTTTTTTTTTTTTTCTGAACCGAAAGGGTCCAATGGCTTTAAGGACACTTCTTTACTTTAGAAAAAAAAAATTATAGGAAAGAACTTAGAAAAAATAGAAGTGATGGTGAATTCAAAATTATAAAATAACAACGAAAAGTTTTTACATCAAGCCCTTCCAATCAAAAACTGCGTATCTCTTCCTCATACATTCAAGTCCCCCCCCCCCCCCCCCCCCCCGCGAAATCAACCAGGGCAATACTTTTTACCACAGGTGCGGTTGCACAAGCCAGTTTTACTTACTGTCGTTGGAGAATGAGTTGTTGATGTTGGTCAACGTTATGTGGCTGTAAAGCCGCCGTCAAACTTGCAACTTTTCGTCCATGTTTAAGAGGCTGAACATTCTCTTTACTGAGCTCCCATTCGTCTGAAGCATTCATGATTGCTCTCTTCCCACCGATCTCACACAAGATTAAAAATAAAACTTATTTAACCACCATTTATTTGAGGTAAATTCTCAGTAGCTGAGAGCTAACCAGCGTCACCAACACTAAACAGTTCGGCGGTGAAATTTTAAAAACAAGTGACGTGAGCGCATGCGCAGTACTTGTCAGAGACCCTGTCGTCTCACATGTTGTACATACAACAGTTTTGCCCCATCAAATGTACACGATTAAGTACGTCAAATTACCCGACTACCCTAATATTATAAGCTGGACAAAAGAAATCCAGCGTTGAACATGACGTCGCTTACACGGAAAAATGGGTAAATATCGTCCTCTTAAATTTCAAAAAAAATTATCTAATATAAATTGTTGAATTGTATTGGGTTTTGTATTTGCATTACGGTAAATGACGGTGAATTTGGAAAAGGGGTAGGGCTTTCGTTGAGGAAATTAACATTTCTATATTTTTTTATTTATTTGTGCGACTCACGATTTTGACTGTACAAAAACCCTTGACCAACTCGGTACCAAGTCAACTCGGTCCCAGTCAACTCGGTCCCAAGTCAACTCGGTCCCAGTCAACTCGGTCCCAAGTCAACTCGGTCCCAGTCAACTTGGTCCCAAGTCATCTCGGTCCCAAGTCCACTCGGTCCAAAGTCAACTCGGTCCCAAGTCAACTCGGTCCAAAGACCTACCAAAGTCAACTCGGTCCTTCGGCGACCAACCTTAATACTTATTTTATAGTGTTTTTAAAATTATTTTATTGGTACTGTAGACTGTAGTAAACTGTGTTTAGATATTGTTTATTATTACGTGATAATTTTTATTATGTACGTGTAAGTTTACTTTTTGTTTTATGTTTTTTTATTACGTTTTTAATTATTAGGCCTAACTGAAAAGTTTTGTTTATTATTGTTATTTTTAACCAAACATTTATTTCCTTATGTTTTAGTTCTCAGAAATTGTACTGTTTTTATATTATTTATTGTATGTGTTAGTTTTTTTGAGAAAACTTTTGATAAAATAAACATGTTACACCAGTTTTAAATACACCTAAAGAAATCAAAGAGGATTCAATTGTTAATGTTTGTCAATTAATGTTAATTGATGAGAGCCATACAAATAAAAACAATACTCTGGTTGAAAGCAAAGGAACATTTGAACACCTTTTTTTTCAGTTGAAATTTATTCGCCCAACACAATTATGGTATTATATTCAAAAGTTAAAACAAACACAGATAGAAACAAACGGGACGCCCCGAATATCGGTGCACACTCATCTCGTTTCATGTACAAAGTCCAAGGACATTAGTTTGTTTTTTTCCAATTCAAAGAACTTAAACCGAGACTTGGGTCTGAGTTGACTTGGGACCGAGTTGACTTGGGACCGAGTTGACTTGGGACCGAGTTGACTTGGGACCGAGTTGACTTGGGACCGAGTTGACTTGGGACCGAGTTGACTGGGACCGAGTTGACTGGGACCGAGTTGACTGGGACCGAGTTGACTGGGACCGAGTTGACTTGGGTCTGAGTTGACTTGGGACCGAGTTGACTTGGGACCGAGTTGACTTGGGACCGAGTTGACTGGGACCGAGTTGACTGGGACCGAGTTGACTTGGGACCGAGTTGACTTGGGACCGAGATGACTTGGGACCGAGTTGACTGGGACCGAGTTGACTTGGGACCGAGTTGACTGGGACCGAGTTGACTTGGGACCGAGTTGACTGGGACCGAGTTGACTTGGACCGGTTGACTTGGGTCGAGTTGACTGGGTCTGAGTTGACTGGGACCGAGTTGACTTGGGACCGAGTTGACTGGGACCAAGTTGACTTGGGACCGAGTTGACTGGGACCGAGTTGACTTGGGACCGAGTTGACTGGGACCGAGTTGACTTGGGACCGAGTTGACTTGGGACCGAGTGACTGGGACCGAGTTGACTTGGGACCGAGTTGACTTGGGTCTGAGTTGATTTTAATAGATGGTAAAAAATATTACAAATATTCAATTAATAATTATTAGTGCTGGGCGAATAGTGAAATTTTGTTATTCGGATACCGCTGGCCAACTATCCGAAATTAACCGGATATTCGAATAGTTTTTTCGCCACTAAAAGGGGGGTTTTTAAAAAATAAAAAATAAAAAAATTAAATCTTTTTTTTCCGCTAGAGGGCGCTGTTCATTTGTGAATGAGATCTTATGGGCGGATTGATATTAGTTTTAGACAGTGTCACTCGGTTCATTCATAAAAATGACCGGATCTAATTTAAAGATGGCGATTTGCTTTTTCTTGTGATCGTGATTGACTCTACGTGAAGGAAAACTTTTGTAATCTTTGAACAAATTACGTCAGAAATGTCATTGTTTTAACTCTTCACGGAGGTGAGCATAGTTAAATACTTAATATATGCTGTTTTATGCTGTCTGAATAGAAGTTTCATAAGGATTCAGAGAAAACATTCATATCAGTTGTCGCCCGACGTCCGCGGATATTCGGATATTAAAGAATATCCGGTTACTCGGTTGTAATTACAGAATTATCCGGTTTGTAAATAGGTATTCGCGCCCTATGCGGATATCCGGTTAAGAAAAAAAAGGCATTCGCGGTTACGGATAGGAAAACCTATTCGCCATCAACCGGATATTCAAATAATTCGCCCAGGCCTAATAATTATTATAATATAGAAAAAAGGGCGGAGAAAAATACCATATAAATAGAAATACATGTACAGCACAAAACAATTGTAAGAATGGATTGTACATTAAAACTGTGTGAGGTTGTGATTCTTTTCTTCATTCATCTATTCTTAGAATTTTGAGTGTTCAGAAATCATGTTTTTACACAAAATTATAATAACAACTTCTTCTTTTTTTTTTTTTTAAATGTGGCAATAAAATTAATAAACCAATTTCTTATTTTATTGGAGTCTGGCCTGGCATATTTTTTTTTGTAGGGATATTTAAAATGCAATGAAATGTAAATGATAATTTCTAAAAGTTTCAATTCCATATTTTCGTACAATCCAAATGTGATGCTTTAACCTCGGTTTGGTAGGTAGAATGATTTATTTTGTATTTTCGTTGTTCAGTCAAGATTCTGTTCTTGCCAATACCTTTTTCCCCCAATTTATACTCAAGTTGGATACTAACGTTTCTGAGCTAAAATGTCTTAACAACCATTTCTTTAACTTGTTTTTATTATAAATATCAGAGACTATGAGCAGTTCTACCGTGAGGCATTGGAGAACGCAGCACACTTCAACACACGCCTCGTGGCTGAGAGAAGAATGCGTCTCCCCTTCTTGGACTCACAGACAGGCGTCGCTCAGAACAACTGTTTCATTTGGATGCAGAAACGCCATCGAGGGCCAGGCTTAGAGGAGGGTCAGTTATACACATACCCATCACGGCGATGGCGTAAGAAACGCAAACCCCAGCATGCACCGCTGGTCGACTCCAGCAACTTGTATTCTCAACTTCAACAAGGTGAATCTTCTAATGGTAAGATTTTTATCTGTTCATCTTGAAGGCACTGGAAACCTTTGATAATTGTCAACGACCAGTGTTCTCACCTGATGTATGCCAACATGCATAAAATATCAAATCTGTAAAAATTTTGACTCAATTGGTCATCGAAGTTTCAAGAGAATAGTGAAAGAAAAAACACTCCTGTTGAACAAATGGGTGTGCTCTCAGATGACTAATAAAAGGCTTCAGGCTTGAAGACTTTAATATTTGAGTGAGAAATTACCTCATTTTGAAAAACTACGATACTTCAGAGGAAGCCATTTCTCACAATGTTGCTCGTTATCCGAGTAAGTTTTCACGCTAACATTTATTTTGAGTAATTACCAATAGGGTCCAGTGCCTTTTAATTTAAATCACCATCATAAATCATGCAGTTTTTAGTCTGCCATTTCTACCTGAAACCCTCAAGACACCCATGGCTGAGAACCGTCCGCTCTTCATTGGATATCATAGTATTGTCTGCCAACACCCAAACCTTAAAACTTTGAAATAGTTTTATGCCTTTAAGTATCAACAAGAATAACGGGTTTGACATCGCTCTGAATCAACACAAAATATATATATTTTTTTTGCAGTGCCTCAAAGTTCTGTGATTGATTTTCATAGATTCAGTCTTGTCCGCACTACCTTTCCAAGCATAACGTACATATCAATGCAATCTGGTATTGGTGGTGTTGGCCAGTGTTGAGTAATTGTAGGCTTCTGATGGATTCCTGAAGGCATCATAGAGCCTGTAAGCACAAAAACTTGTTAAGTCGAGAAAATAATTGCTTGGCAAAAACAGGTTAACAGTGTTTTCTGCTAAACGGCTTTATGAAATTGGGCCCTGGTGGCTTTTAGTGTTATTGGTTAAAACTCTGTACACATTGTACATCAAATTATTTCCATGATAATTATCAGACGTAATTGAAACAAATTTCATGTGACAAACTGCATGTTCCTTTGTTATTGTGAACGCAATGTCTCCTTACCACCTCAGATGGAATAGACACAATTCAGGAAATATCAGGTTTCACTGAGACTGATTCCAATCATCCAGAGACATCAACGAACCTGGTCGATAAAGACCAAGAGGAGTTATTCAGAGAGATGGAGGCGGTGGATGACATCCCCGATGCAGGAGAGATCGAGAGGGCCGACTCAGAAAGCGATGAAGATTTTGAAGTGTCATCTCGTAAGAGAAGAGGAAGAGGAAAGGTAAATGGGCAAATACGTCAATGTATCTGAGGCAGTGTTGTAGCCACGGTGGGCGGTTCTGGGCGGGCCTGCCCAAGACTCACAATTTTTGCCCAGCACTCTGAGCAAAATACATTGAACCAACCAGCACAGATTTCCCCTAGAATAAATCAAAATAATTTCCACTGTGCATTGATCGGAGACACAGCTAATGATAAGGAGTATCAGAAGTCACAGCCAAAGAACACAGTCAAACGGCCACCAACTTATTGCGCAAACAGTTTGGAAACCTTGCATTATGCCTGAACTTGCATTTTTCTTTTGATCGTGATTGACTCTACGTGAAGGAAAACTTTTGTAATCTTTGAACAAATTACGTCAGAAATGTCATTGTTTTAACTCTTCACGGAGGTGAGCATAGTTTAATACTTAATATATGCTGTTTTATGCTGTCTTAATAGAAGTTTCATAAGGATTCAGAGAAAACATTCATATCAGTTGTCGCCCAACGTCCGCGGATATTCGGATATTAAAGAATATCCGGTTACTCGGTTGTAATTACAGAATTATCCGGTTTGTAAATAGGTGTTCGCGCCCTATGCGGATATCCGGTTAAGAAAAAAAAGGCATTCGCGGTTACGGATAGGAAAACCTATTCACCATTAACCGGATATTCAAATAATTCGCCAAGGCCTACAGGATTTGCACAGTCTGTTAGAGCCTACCTCAAATAAAATAATAAAGTTCTTTAGTCTTCAGAAACATTACATCTATCAGTATTAAATTGACCCAATGTCCCTTTTACCCCTACCCCCACAGGGACGTGGTGGCGGAAGGAAGAAAGCTTCAGCCATCGACGCAGACATGCCCATTCTACAAGCAGAAGATAAAGAGAAACCCTTCGGCTGTAAAGGTAAAACAATCTACCGTTCCAACCTGTATCTTCATCAGGTTAAATGGCTGACGCCCGATTTCATACTTCCTGCGAATGCGATTTGGATTTTGATGTCGCAATTTTGCAACGAGCAGTTCGCAGCAGTTGAGATGTGCTCAACTCCTGCAAAATATTTGCTGGGAAAACAGAGATGTGATGCATTTGTAGGAAGTATGAACCGGGTTTAATTCCCATGTATACTTAGGGCACGGTCAGTTGATGTGTGCGATCAGTCATTCATGTTGGGCATTGGGCAGATTCTGTAGAACATCTCACCCTTAGTTTACAATAAGGAAAACAAAA
The DNA here is from genome assembly GCF_032118995.1 of Asterias amurensis. Classification (NCBI taxonomy): domain Eukaryota; kingdom Metazoa; phylum Echinodermata; class Asteroidea; order Forcipulatida; family Asteriidae; genus Asterias; species Asterias amurensis. Next base: position 21,504,869 of record NC_092648.1, read on the forward strand.
ATCCTCCAGAGTTGGGAATTAGAAAAAAGAGGGTTTCAACTTGTGGCAGCGTGATCGACTGATAGTACAATGTAGTTGGCGGATCGCGCAGATTGACCGATTGTGACCAACATTTATATCTAGAAATATCCTACAGAAAAAGTAACTGCCTCCAAGAACATTAGAATCACCTACATGTATCCTGTTTTAAAGTAGTGAACACACAGTATATATTCTTAAGGTCAAGTTCATTTTAGACTTGCTAGTTCTCAAGTAGATTCACAGCTATACTCTTTCAGACCATTGCAAGAAAGACACGCCCTTTTTTGCATAATTTTCTTAAGTAGTGCTAGGACATTTATTATCTAAAACATTAGACTACATTCTTAACGTGCAAAGAAGTCATGCAAACAAATTTTAAAAATTGGGCTTGACTGGCAGACCTGTTGTGTTTGCCCTTCTTCTGTGATTGACTACTCTTCAGACTACATCCAGTGTTGGAATGTCACATGGTTATGCCTTAAAGGTTTTCATCCATTTTGTAAATTTGAGTCTTATAAACGAAAGTTTATTTAATTTATATAAGCTTCCTCCACCATTAACTTTTGAGTTATCAATTAACAGTGGTTTTTTAAATTCATATTTGGCACTTATCTTTCAGTTTTTGCACAATTTTTTTACCACTTTTTTATCACAAAACTAACTTCTGAGTAAAGCTTCAGAAAAAAAGTATATTTTTTAAATTCATCAATTAACGAGCAACATTGTGAGAAACTGCTCCCTCTAAAGTAATGTAGTTTTTCAGAGAGAGGTGATTTGTCACTCAAATATTAAAAGACTTCAGGCCTGAAGCCTTTTTTTATGCTTCTGAAAGTACTCAAATTGTACAAGGATGCTTTTTCATCATTATTTTTTGCAACTTATATGACCAAATAAGCTCAAATTTTCACAGATTTGTGGTCTTTGACAATTACCAAAGGTGTCAAGTGCCTAAAACCAAGACAATTGAAAAGATAAGATTAGATAAGATAAGATAAATGTGATTACAGTAAGATACTGATCATAATCTCAGAAAGATTGAAATTGAGGAAATTGTGTGAGAGCATAAACCTTTATTATGCTGCCTCCATCTTGGTCATGTTCCTCGTGTTGAACAACAAAAATGGATGCTATTAGTCATTTTGCAAATAGGAACCAGACTATTTTGTTCTTCCAGCCTCGGTTTGGTAACATTGATATCAATGGGAGAGATTCAAGATGGCTGCACCATGATAAAGGTCTATTGGATTACTCAAGTGTTTCTAGCACTTAGAGGAAACAACCTAATATTTACAGGCTGGAATTTAATTCACTTTGAGGGAATTCTCGACGTAATTACAAGAAATGCATTAAAGTTCACAGAAACAGGTTCATCTTTGACGATAATTAGCACAATCACAGCACGGTCCACAGTTTAGTTGGTAACCATCATCTGACACTGTTACCCTTCTCTAACGCTAGTGTGCGGCAAACGGTACAAGAATCGACCGGGTTTGAATTATCATATGAGTCACTATCACCAAGAGATAGAGGCTGTCTCGGACGAACAGTCCCAACCCTCCCCTCTCCAACTGACGGATCCACGTAAGTCTTCGCCCCTCCACTGCCACCCGCACCATTCACAGAAGATTTTGTATCGGAACGAAGCTATCTTTAACACTAATTGGTGGAAGCGCACATTGCTAGGGCATCATTGAGGGTCACTGACCTCTTTAGCTATTGTTTTGTCGCATTCATTGTCATTTGTCCACCACTCAGAGAGGACGCTGCTTTGTTCTTTAAAATGGCATGTTTTTCAAGATGGCGGCTGACTGTGTTGACTATCACTAATATCTGCATGGGTAACTCTAGCCATTATTATCTCCTGCTGCACATTGGCACTAACAGTAACCATGGTAACTCATTCTATCTAATCACTGATTGGCATCAATTCCACCTTAACTCATTGTTGTTGGTCTCTCCTCTCAAATAATTCTCTCTAAGTCTGAAAATCTAGACATTTCTGATATCAGCTCCAAATATTTCAACATTGTGGCTCATGTGGATACACAATGTAAACACTCCAAGCAAGTAACGCGCAGTGTGTATTGAAAATTCATGGCTGCCTCCCTCCCACCTTCAGGCACAAACACTTGGAAGCTGTCATGCTTTTCATGCGTACTGTGCATTACTTCCTTGGTTTGTTAACATTGTTTACCCCTTATGAGTTGCGTGACACCGGTAACAAACTGTTTCTATTAGACAAGGTATGTTGGCACACACAAGATTGACAGATCAGGCATCTAAACGTGGGATTCCCATGATATACAATGGAAGTTACAGAAATGTTAATAATGTAAACAACTTTAATGAGCCCTTTTGAGGTATGGCGGACACAATGCTACAACACTGTAAAGTTGTAGTAAATTTGTGCGTATTGACCATAGAGATAGAACGTATGTTATTCAGTGAAGTGCGCATTTTAGGCGACGCTGCGTTTACACGTAAACCTAATGACCACCAACATGGTGACAAGGCATCAGTCGCGGCGTGTGACGCGCGCGTATCACATCCGCCATACCTCAAAAAGGCTTATAGGATTGGTCCAGATTTCAAGACTAGATTTCAGGGCTTGTTTTACTTTGAATCTAGAAACTACTGAGGGAAAGAATCAGAGAAGCTCTGTGTTTGTTGCTGTTTGTGATGACTAAACAATCTGCTTGCAATTACACCCAGGGGGGCTTCTACCTCAGCACCTAAAATAGAGAGACCCAGACCTGGCAGGACAAAATATTCTACATGTGTGTCTCATTTTGGCAATAGTTTTGTCTTCTTAACAACTTTTTTAGGAAAAAGGAAGCACCGCTTTGGTATAATTACTTCACCTTCATTAAAGATGCTCATAAATGTGTCACAAATTCCCAAATTAAATTTAGCATTTAATTTCGTTTCCGTGTTCTGAGACAACCCTCGCATTTGAGGCAAACTTCTTTCAATTCTGTACCATTCTTTTTTGATTAGTACAAAAGGTGTTATGTATATGCTGTTAATGTTAGTCTGTTAGTGAGGAAGTTAGCTGCATGTCACTATGCATGCACTTGGAGCTACACAAAAGGGCCTTGGTACATGTATAGTGGGGTAGCCAATCATTTATAAACAAAGACTTGCATGGTAATGAAATCTTATAATCAGTCTAACATTAATACTGAAAGTAAAGACTGAAACATAACAATTTTTGTAAAAATGTCTACAACCAGGGGACATATTTGTATTTGTCATTAATGTTTTATTTTATTTTATTTAGTTGAATGAAAGGTTTCCCCCTGTTTGGGGGAGGGGGTATTGTCGTCAGTGACTTGCCTGTGTGTACAGGCAGTAGTGTTCTGTTTTTCTGCCCAACATAAATTCTACCTCTGTTAAAGGCAGTGGGCACTATTGGTAATTACTCAAAATAATTATTATCATAAAACCTTTCTTGATTACGAGTAATGGGGAGAGGTTGATAGTATAAAACATTGTGAGAAACAGCGCCCTCTGAAGTGACGTAGTTTTCGAGAAAGAAGTAATTTTCCACGAATTTGATTTCGAGACCTCACATTTATAATTTGAGGTCTCGAAATTAAGCATCTGAAAGCACACAACTTTGTGTGACCATGGTGCGACAAGGGTGTTTTTTCTTTCATTAAATTCGACGACCGATTGAGCTCAAATTTTCACATGTTTGTTGTTTTTTGCATATGTTGAGATACACCAACTGTGAAGACTAGTCTTTGACAAATACCAATAGTGTCCAGTGTCTTTAAAATGTGGCATTTTGTTAGTGTAGTTGGAAAGGAGTCAACAGTGCATCACAAAAGTGATTTGAATTTTGTTCATTTATTATGGGTAAGCCTTTCCTGCCCTGTATCCTCTAAAATCATTTCAGATTCTTATGCAACCAATTGATAACATTTTCAAATTTGCTTAATGGGGTAAATCATAGATGCTAACATGTCGGTTGTTGGGAGCTATCATGTGCTGGAAGATCATAAACTTTCTGTTAATTCTTAAACATTTCCACAATCAACTGTAAATCAACATGGTAATGGCAGTGCTACTCGCTCATTCAGCTCACCAAACATGACCTTGGTAGCAAGGACCTCAACTTCCACTCCTTATGCTCAGGGTGATCTTTTCTCCTTAATTAATATTCATTTATGCAAATAATATTACCACCGCTTCAATCTATTTACAACATTTGCTGCATTTTGCGAGAATTTCTTTACTCCATAAAACTTTTCAGGTACCTCATCTCCCTTTTTTTCTTCAAAGAAAAGGTTTAAGTTTTGTTGTTCTTTTCTTTAGTTGTTTACTTTACAGAACGATTTAATTTGTTTCCTTTTGGAGAACAGTCATCTGTTCATTATCAAATTCAAACACCACATCTTCTTATTTTGGTTAATGCAAAAGTTTTTTCCTCAGCGTAGGCCTACACATTGGAAAATATGTGGGGTTTATTTTTAGACTTGCAGGTGATTATTTTGTGTTGGATTTGATAGTCCTGCATGCAAAAGTGTAACTTTCACACTGTTTCACACACTTTAGGTCTGCTGCTCAACTGTATCTGCACATTATTTGCATTGTTCCTTGTGACACCTTAAGTTCACTCAATGTCACACTGCTGTCGTAAATGGATATTTGTACATTGCACATACGTGTTAATAAACTACATTTTTGTCAGGCCTGGAAACTCTCCTTGAGAGGGCATGGCCATTTTCGTTTGGGGTTTTCCATTGGAAAATCTTAAAGCCCAGGGGAATCTTCTTAAGGGGCACCAAGGCTAAGGTAACATCAGCCATGGCCTTTGTGGTTTCTGTTTAATTCCAAGCTGGATTTGTAAGTGATAATCCTTGAGTTGTGTAATTGCAAATGAATGGTGTCAGTTGAAACAATTTTATTCAAGGACAATATTCCAATAACTGCAATGGAGGTTCTTAAAGAAAAGAGCTAAATGTTTCAATATTCAGCCAAAATTCACTCGACTTTGCTTTCAAACTAATTACTGAATGGAACTAAGTAGTGGGAAAACACGTGTAATTTTTAGTCCCTTAATGCGTGATTAAGATTTGTTTAGAAGTTCAACCTCCAGCTTTGGATCATCAAACAGTGATGGAGTGTTCTTCTCCTGCCATAGATTTTTTCGCAAATACCCATTGCGCAAGCGCAAACTGTTAAACGGGGTGCATGCTGGTCTAGCTAGCGATCAAACTTGATCCACGCTTTGGAACATCAAACAGCGATGGAGTGTTCTTCTCCTGCCATACATTTTTTCACAAAAAAACCATTGTGCAAGTTCTAACTGTTAAATGGGGTGCATGCTGGTCTAGCTAGCGATCAAACTTGATTCACGCCTAACGTGCGTGAATCCACGGAAAAAAAGTATTTGCGATAAGGTCTATGTGGCAGGGTAGTCGAGACCAGTGGTAGGTGCCATACAGTCCATGAGTCTGATAGTTTGATATAAGAGGGTCCAATACATGAACCTTAAAGTTCTAGACTGAGACATACAGGTTCTATTTTTTAGACCTACAAATACTGTGACGAATAGGACCTAGACTTGAAACTACAGGTCCTATACTAAACATACTTAAAGGAACGTAACAGTCGTGACCCAAATGGCCGACCGATCTCGAACGTTTACAGGTTTGTCAGTTTATGTATATGGTGGATCACATAAAGTGCTTACACTGCCAGCAACTTTTTTGCTAGCAAAACCAATTCTGTAATGTTCCTTTAAAATGGTCCTTGAGTGAAGGAAAAAGGTCATAGACTGTGAAATACAGGACAGGTCTTATACTGAAACATAGCGTAGAAGTCTAACATTTTGACCTGCAGATGTAAAACCTGGACCTCTTTATACATGTACAGTGTATGTTCTTAATTAACCAATTTAATATGCCATTTCTGCAAATGCCTTGGTGTACATTTTCAACTTAAATGCAAAATAACCCAAATTGTTTTTCTCCATTCATACATTTTGAAAAAAAAAAGTGTTTTAATCGGATGTTAAATGGCTTTTTGCTTCAGAGAGCGAACTTTTCAGATTGTATTGACATTTACTTCTGTTTTGATTCAGACTTTGGAAGTTCTATGGCTTTAGGGGAAAGTCAGGTTGTCCGCCATCTTGGAATGGGATCATGTGACTGGAGGGCAAAAGCAACACAAAATAAAAGTAATCAACATTGTTATCGTTAAATTATCGTTGCCAAAAGGAATGCGTACATGTTGGTATACCGTAAGTCATTGCTCCTAAAGAAGGCATTCTGATTGGGAGAGAGCTGATCATGTGACTAAGCTTTGTTTATGTATTTGGAGGCCAGCAATAAAAAGTCTCTGGTTTCTTGTGCCTAAGCATGTCAGCTTTTTATCCCACTCCATTGTTTTTTTTTTTAAAGTTTTTTTTTAGGATCATCCATTCATGTTTACAAAAAAAAAATGAACTGGTAAAGACCAGTTGACTATCTCATTTATGCTCATTTATTCATACATGGTTCTACATAAAAAGTAAAATGAAGCCAAATCAAGTTATTGATTCAATATCAGTGGAAAGGGCAAGTTACACTGCAGCGATAACGATAACGATCACAACGCAAAGAGAACGCATTCTTTTGATTGAATTGCCTCGTGCAGAGTACGCACACGCTTAATATTCCACCAATCGAGGGCGTGCTTTGTTAACGTAATCGTTATCATTTTTGTTATCGCTGCAGTTTGACTGGCCCTTTAGACTGATGTTGAAATATCATTTTCGGACAAGTTGTTTCAGTGTTCAGAAGAATAAAAAGTGTAAGTTGTCCCCACGGACATCTTAAAAGAAAATTCCATGACTTTTCCATGACTGGCAAGAACAAAATTCTGGTTTTCCCATATTGCATAAATCTGTTGGCTTTTGTAGAACTTGAACACCACACCAATGCATCACATTGTAGAGTTAGTCTCCCCCCCCCCCCACCAATGAAAACCAGAGACTTTTGAGCTTTTTTTGTTTTGCATGACGCTGAAGGAAAGCGATTCACAGATCGCACCAATCAAAATGCAGCAAAGTCATGTGACAGGTTTGTACAACGCATGCATGAAAGTTTTTGAATAATGTGTCGAAACAGGGGGTGTGCAACCCCTAAAAAATTAAATTCAGTGGTAAATTGAATTTGAAAAAATGAAGTTATACTGTCTCCAAAGAAAGATAAATGAAGTTGGTGGTGAACTTTTATTGGACAAGTGATTTCCAGAAAGATCTTAATGTATAATTTCTAGAAAGTTGCTTGTTGCTTTTTTTGATGCTCCAATATCAAAATGAAATTTAAAAAGAGAAGTCCCCTTGGTTTTCTACCTTCTGCCCTTGTAGTAGAAGGTAATAAGCAGTTAGTAGAATCTAAAGAAAGACAAGTTCTTAAAAGAACATCTATCTGGCAAGTAGATATACACACGCTGCCTAAACATAGGATTCAAACTGCCTCTAGCTACCGGGCAACCTCGGTAATCTAGTTGGTAAGACACTGCTCTAGAATTGCAAGGGTCGTGGGTTCGAATCCCACCCGAGTAACATGCATGTGATGTTTTTTCACAGGACTCGGGGAAAGTACTGAGTATACAGTGCTAACACACATCGGTGTATGGGTAAAAACCAAAATTAATATTCTTTATCCCCGATGCAAATTTAACATCTATTATATACACATGGTGTTACTGCAAAGCAAATGTATATTGATAATCGACTTACCATCACCTTCATGGCAAACAACTGAAGTCACTAGTTTTTTATAAGTTCATTGCCATATAATCAACACACTAACAATGTTGATTGTTTTTGTACAATTTAACGGGGCTACTGTCTGCCATGTTGGAAGTCAAAATTGCTCCTATCAATTGTGGTAGGCATGTAACTGCAGTGCAGCCCTAAAATAGCACTACACTGTATAGCTTAGAGGGACTTACTTGTAAACTCCCAAAATGGTGCAACCAAGATTATTGTGATGATGATTTAAGGTGAATCGGTGGGTCAATATATGCCAAAATGTACCCCTGCGAATATCTGTGTGTTGCTCTCCAGTCTGAGTTATTGTGTTTAGGGTGCAACGCTTTACAGTTGAAAATGGTGGATAACCATGATTTTCCAGTCAAATATTTTAATTTCAAACAAGAAGCAAATGCTGTGAGAGATATGCTTAGTACGTTTTATATAAGTGCAACATAAGTGTAAACAATTTTATGAATGATGTTCAGGCATTTTTGTAATGGCTCCCCATGTAGTCCAACTGAATGTAAATGTTTCCTGTTACTACCTGGGGTTTGTCTGCCCCATTTCCACAATGTTGAACCTTAATTGTCTACCTATTTGTCCTAACCATTTATCCACCCGATTAAATTACCGCACTAACATTACACAACCACATTCCCCACTTAATTCACCCAACTGTCTGTCCATAATCCACAAATACGTATTCACAAACAGTGCATGATGTTTAACTTCTACCAGTTTATCCCCAAAACCATTCATGATTCTTCCTCAATGCTATTATCAAAATTTAAGAGAAGAATCAACATCTATTGAATTCTGAAACGGATGTAAATGTTCCTCTTTTTCCACTTTTGTTATTGTTGATGAATTTGCATTGAATTCATCTCAATGTGAGGAAGTAATTTTTAAATTAAAAAAAGTTTACCTCATTAAGTCAGCTTTCCTTTCTGAGAAAAACAAAATTAATAACACTGTCTTTGAATAAAGTAATTGTTAATCAGATGAAAAGGAGTTTTAGAAAACATTTTGGATTTTTAGTAATTAGTTGATATGGCCTTTTTGTCGTTTGTGTTTGTAGTCTGTATGTTTTGTGCCTTTTTTTCCCTCTTTTTTTTTACGTTACGTTACGTTTGTTTGTTGTACCTTTTTGTTTAGGTTTTTTTTCTTTTTATAGAGGGGGATCCTCAATCTAGCATTGTAATTGTTTTGTTTATTTTGTCCATTGTGTATTTTCAGCCAAGAAGAAAATGATCAAAGGCATCGCAGAGCCTAATAACTATTGCGACTTCTGTCTGGGTGATACCTATAGAAACAAGGAAGGTACTCAGGAGCAGCTGGTATCCTGCGCTGATTGTGGACGTTCAGGTGTGTACTCAAGGGGTACCAGGCCATGTCTGAATTGGCAGCTTCGGCTACAGCTATGTCTGGATTGTCGCGTCGTCGTACGTTAAAATAAAAGACTTCCTTAACAACGCCCTTAGCCATAGTCATAGCTGCTAATTCCGATACGGCCTGATTAATAACAATAGGCTTATTGGGGGCTTGTTAACATTGAGTAAAACTAAAAGATAGGGTTACTGTTTCTGCAGGCAAGTATCTCAAAAGGTTACAACTACCCTAAACAAAAATCGTCTAAACTTTTTACACTGGTTGTTGGGGTTTGATGTTTTCCGTGTTTCGGTGTCATATTCAGAACAAACCATGCAATGTGAACCCAGACAAACCATCTATTCTCAGCAAGAACAGTATTGGCTGTTATTGTTGATGAGCTCAGCTATGTTGTTGCGCAGTATTGGTTCATTGTTTAAAGGCAGTGGACACTATTGGTAGTTACTCAAAATAATTATTAGCAGAAAACCTTTCTTGGTTACGAGTAATGGGGAGAGGTTGATAGTATAAAACATTGTGAGAAACGGCTCCCTCTGAAGTAATGTAGTTTTCGAGAAAGAAGCAATTTTCCATGAATTTGATTTCGAGACCTCAGATTTAGAATTTGAGGTCTGGAAATCAAGCATCTGAAAGTGCACAACTTCATGTCACAAGGGTGTTTTTTCTAATTCATTATTATCTCGCAACTTCGATGACCGATTGAGCTCAAATGTTCACAGGTTTGTTATTTTATGCATATGTTGAGATACACCAACTGTGAAGACTAGTCTTTGACAATTACCAATAGTGTCCAGTGTCTTTTCTAGAGGGTCTTGTGGACCCTAGTGAATTGGAGAGGGCATATTTTTTAGGAAATGCTGCATGGCTTTAAAGTATTTTGTGGAAAAGAAGACGAATGAGAGCATGTTATTTTTCTTGTAAGAATGTTCTGTTTGTATTGTGCACCTTGATGAATGGATAGAATTTTGATTTGAGGAAGAGTTACATTTTGGTAATAATACAATATTTAAGATGAAAATAACTCAGGGGGAGCTGAAGGCAGGAATTGATATATTCCTCTTTAAACAGTCTAGATTTTAGGATGGAGGGGAACATGCACAAAGGCAAGGAGTTTCATAGCGATTGCATTGAAAATACAGAATCAATATAAGTGGTCATCGCCAGTGTGTATGCTGTAATTTTGAAAGGGTGGGTCAGATAAAAACAGGCATGACATTCTTCCTATTTAAGTCTGATATCCGATTTTTCTGCTCTCGGAAATCTTTGATTGAACAACCTAAAAATCTGTAAGAGCCTACACCATGATGGGCCCTTTTACTCGATAAAATGAAATAAAAAGGACCGAATATCATGCTTGTAAAAGGGAATTAAAACAATCAAAGAACTGAAAGTTAATATGTCACTTAAATTGAGAGGAATCTTTTTTGCTCTAAACCTCAGGCCATCCTTCTTGTCTACAATTCACGGAGAACATTACTGCTAAAGTGAAGAGTTACCGCTGGCAATGTATTGAATGCAAGTCATGTGGCTTGTGTGGTACGTCGGATAATGATGTAAGTAATACAATGTCGACTATCATCAACTTTCCGTTTTTACTCTGGAAACATCTTTTAAGAAAAGCATTTAGTGATGTGCAGTGAGTTTTGTATCTGCCGGTTTTTATGCTTCATATTTGATTGTGAACTTTTTAAATGCTTTATTGTACCTAAGTTGCATTGGTTTTGTTTTACTGTATTATGGTGTCCATGCACCCTTTTGTCAATAAGGCTCTGATTTCTATTTTGCTTATATTTTTTACTGGTGTACTTTTTCTTAAACTGTTTCTGTGTAATTTTCTTATGGTATTTTAACTGGTTATGCGCTCTCGAACAGGCTGGTCCTGGATAGAGCGCAATACAAATTCAATAAATTATTATTATTAACTTTCTAAAAGGCTTCTTTGGTCAATAGGTTGACGAGACCAAAGCAGTTTCAGTTTTTTTTAAGGAAGGATAAATTCATCCATTGTAATCTCTATTCTACTTTTATTGTATTTTGATATGACGGGTCATTCTAAGCTCCTTGCGAGTTATTTTTGTGGTTTGTTTTTTTCATCTATTTTCAAGATGAGTGTTGTCTTTTTATAATATTGATATATTGTTTTTTTAATCTTCTTTTGATTGTGGGAACTTTAACTGTAATTTTAACTGTTCATCTTTAATGTAATTTTATTGATGTTTCCTTTATTTATTTATATTTATGTAATAGCGCGTATGGGTATACTTTTATAATGTATTTAATTGTCTTGTATTTTTTATTAATATTTTATTGTTATACACATTTGAACAAAATTTTATTTTGCGCTATATACATGTATGAATAAATTACTACTAATATTATTATTACTACTAATATTATTATTATTCATACTAAGTATATTTTTCCAGTGTTCACAACCATTCCAAAGTTTAGACACAAGTGAAATTCTAGGTTACTATTTTGTTAAGTGTTTTTTACTTTTGCCGATTGTTTTTCCTTAGGATCAGCTTTTATTCTGTGACGACTGTGATCGTGGCTACCACATGTATTGTCTTAAACCACCCATGTCAGCACCGCCAGAGGGTAAGCATACAAATAGTCCAAATATAAGGGGAGGGGCCATTAGCATTGCCAAGGATTGGGCCAGGGTAGGGAAGAGGCCTGAGGCCGATTTCACAAAACTTAAGAATTAATCCTAACTCGAGTTAGGACGAGTAACCCGTCGTAACTTAGGATGGGTTCAATGCGTCCTGAGTGTTTTGATACGGAACTGAACCCGTCCTAAGTCCTAAGATTAATCCTAAGTTAGGAAGAGTTTGGTGAAATTGACGGCTGGGGCCCTTTCCAAACCTTAAATTGTTGTTTGTTCCCAGCAGACATTTGTACATGTCATGTATCTGAAACTCTCTACCACTTAATCTTAGATCTTTTCTTTGTAACATAAAACCAAATCTTTTTATTTATTTATTTGTTGTGTCTGATTTCTTTTGTTTTGTTTTTGATTTTACTGCGCCTTGAACACCCACTAGGGAGGATATGTGTGCATTACAAGTCATTATTATTATTTATTATAACGTATGTTAATAATTGGAATTTGTGGTTTTTTTTATCCTTCTCTTAAGGTTCTTGGATATGTAACCTGTGTAAATCACCCCAAGTGTCGCTTCCTCTACCAATGCCCCTACCAGCTCATCTACCCCAGCCACATCTCCCTATGATGACCTAATAAGCTTTGGTCACAGCGCCTCAGAGATACATCCAACGGGGAAGGCGCAGTTGTAGCATTAAGACATTAAGGACCATTAGGAAACGGTGCACGTACAGTATGTGTGTGCATATTTGACATCACAGGACGTTTGTTAGTTCCCAGTAGATATGGCGTACTTGCATACCTTGCTAAGAGGATTCCTTTGTATCACAACTTTAAACAACACAAACTTTTTTCATGCTTTAGCAAATTATAAGAAGGTTCATCTGTAGTCTAAAAAAAATAATCAAATCCCCATCATATCTTTGTAATTACTTCTTTTTCTACCATTATTAACACTATCTCTACACTGTATACCTGAAACTCTTTAAAAAAATTAAAGTTCATAAGATAACTATTTTTGCCGTTATTTATCAACGGAAATCCATACGCGAGTCTACCAGTTTGACGCACTATTCAGAAAATGCCATGCGAGTACGTTGATATTTACCACACAGACTTTTGGTGTCATCTACAATTCTCCCTAGCCGCACACGCATCCTGTATTCACACACCGTTTTCTAACGATCACTCTCGTAGATCTTTATAAATATACGCAATGTAGATTTGTCATAGTAATGTAGCCTGTAAATATGATAGCCTGAATTAGTATATGTACATGTAATCCACCTTAATGGTAGCATATTGCACCACAGCACCTTGTAAACCATTACATGGGGCTATGTAAAGGAGTAGGTCTCATAATTCAAATGTAGTCACACATGTACATGTACATGTACCTTGCATGAAAATACTGTATGTTAAAGCACTTCGAGTGTCACTGAGTGTAGATACGCGCGCTGTATAAGAAGCCACCATTCACTAGTGTTAATGGCACGAGAGTAATGTACATTGAAAGACTGGAGGCTTTGCATGGTTGACGGCTAAGAACAAATTATTACGATCCATTGCCGTTTGATTCTTTAACTTTTTATTTTTAAAAGAGAAAACCGAGGACTTTATTACTAACATTAGTTTGTTTTACAAAAAAATTCTTCATGTTATTATTATTATAATTTTTCTCTTTTTAGGGGGGGGGGGTAGCCTTACATCTTTGGTATGGAAGAAACACCGTCCTTCTAGAAACTGTTCCCAATTGTACATTATCATCCACCGTTATCGGAAAACTAAAACACTCAATAATGAGCCATCTTCATACATTGGGTTTATAATTAAAAATAGCTTTATTTTTTGTTAAAGAAAACATGAAATGTCTTTAATGGATTTACTACATTGTACAGTGGTAGTGATATATACTTTAGTTCCTGTTGGTGGTCTACTAGCATTGTCATCACTGGACTCGTGGTCAAGTGATAGCATTCCAACTCTCTCTGTGATTCTTACGACACTTGCGATGTTCTAGCGAGACTGCTGCTCTCGCGCTCTGCAGTCTCATTTAACTTAGTCGGCAGCTTCGCGCAAGAGCAGTGATCTCTCAAGAGCAGTATACGATCCCGGAGACCTGAAAGTATTACGCCGCCACCATGACTCGACTCTCAATGCGAGAAACATTAACGACTTGTCCACAAGTCTACATGTATATTATTATTAATAAAACATAGTATTTATAAAATGGTGATTAATTAATGGGGGGGGGGGGGCAGTTCATTGCTTTGTAGAATCAAAAGTCCGCTGAACCATAACACATTGTAAGAGGTCATAAAGGGAAAATGTGTAAAAAAAAAAGGGCACTGTACACGATTGGTAATTGTCAAAGACCAGTGTTCTCACTTGGTGTATCCCAACATAAGCATGAAATAACAGGCATGTAAAATTTGGGCTCAATCGGTCATCGAAGTTGTGAGAAAATGATGAAAGAAAAAACACCCTTGATGGACGAATTTGTGTGCTTTCAGATAGGAATAAAAGACTTCTAGCTGGAAGTCTTTTATTATTTTAGTGAGAAATTACCTCTTTCTTAAAACTACATTACTTCAGAGGGAGTCGTTTCTCACAATGTTTTATACTATCAACAGCTCTCCAATACTTGTTACCAAGTCGGTTTTTAAGTTAATATTTGTTTTGAGTAATTACCAAAACGTGTACCTTCCCTTTAAAGAAGTTAACAAGAATTGTGTTCCAACATTCCATACCATTTTTCAAAGGTAAAACAAGTTGAAAATTATTTTGAAATCAAGCCCTAGTCGTATACATGTATGTAATGTACCATGCACGTGCTGAATAATTGCACCAGCTCGTCTTGTATTATTATCTGTTATAACAACTCGTGCACTTCAAATGAAAAGTATTAAAGAACAGTGTAACAAAAGTGGCAAATGATGCGTTAAATTTGTGTACGATTTTTAGAATCACCTTGCACATAACATGAAATGAATTGAGTAAGTCGGTAAACAATTTTGGCTTGTACACGTGTGTACTCTACGTTACTAGGCTTTCCACACTTACACAGCTAGCACAGAAATTTGCCGCTTACACGTAAGCGCAGAATGGGGACTGAAGCGCAGAATTAGGCCCAAATATTAGCATGCCCTAAAATCTCGTCCATGGAATACATTCCAGACCTAATTGAATACAATCGTTTGTAATTTAAGATGACCCTTTATCATAGTGGAGCTATTTGCAGGCCTAAAACTTCATTTACGAACATGCTGAAAAGGAAAGACCATTTTGCAAAGGGCACTTCCATTTTAAAATCTTATAGTCAATAGGGAACTTTGGAAGGGCATCAAGGCCAAGACTCGTACAGAGGCCGTGGCCTGTGTGTAATTCCAGGCCTGTGTTTGGCGGCCATTTACAAGAAATTTGCTTTGCCACTGGGTACATGACTCAGTTCATGATGCTCAGTTCATGATGCTGCATAACAACTGAGCGCATGCCCCACCAAATTCCTCTCTTTCAAATGCACATTTTTGTACCATAAGTTTGTCATATTTAACAAAACTAAAACATTGGGTTTGTAGTAACACCATTTGTGCATCTATTTGCCAGGTAGATTTTGTTCTTTAGAGAACTGTCTTGATTTATATTCTACTACCACAGAGTAGATATTCAGAATTCGGGAGACTTCTCAGTTCTGAAAAGAACTGTCCTCCTTTCTACAATCTGCAGATGACAAATATTCTCTTTCTCTACATGTTTTGAAGGATATGTCCCAGTTTTAGGTCTGTATGCTTCGTTTTTGAAAGGGCAAGAGCATCAAGGCATTTTCTCCTTGGTAAAAGGCACCCTATGAGGAAATTGTAAATTTCTACTGTAGCATTTCAAGGGCACCAAAGCAATGACCAGGGGGCATGGAGGCAATCGCCTTCGTTGCCTGCATGAAGTTTCAGGCCTGCATGAAGTTTCAGGCCTGCAGTTCTCTTCATGTAGTTTTATTGCCAGTAAGATTCTTGATGAGAGCCGAGGCAGGGGCCATTAGAGCCTTCCTTGATAACCTCATCTTGCCACTGACGGGGTCTCGACCAAAATATTTGACGGAGATCTCCTGGCCGACTTCAAAGCCCAACGCACTTGGGTGGTTGACCTGAAAGAGAAACAAATTCAGACTTGGGTTTTACAATCTGATTGTTGTCTTTGTACTTATTACTGTAATTATGTTTGGATGGAACAATAAGCCTCCAGCCAAAGTTCATGCAAGTTGGGTAAAAGAACCCAGAGTCCACTTTTGTTAACTAGGGAAACTAAAGCAAAAACATAAAGCCTAATTCTATGCATTATTAAAAGTTAAATCAAATGAAGATTGAACACTTCTGTTTAATTAAAAATATTCAACTTACCTTCCGTTGGTCGAGTTGTGAGTTATGCAGCAGTGTAGGTTGCATTGTGGGATACAGTTTGACCATCACACCAGCCTCTCTGCATGAAAGAACAATTTTAAGAAGTCAACAGTGATCAAAACAAATGGATGACAAATCAATTTGAACATGTCATGAAATCTCCACTGATCTTATCAAATTTGTTGTTCACTGGATGAATATTCCACCTTTTTACATGCATGATCTTCGGTCCTTGGAAATAAAAATAGGACAATTTTATCAAGTACAAGGGCCGTCCTGACTTTTCGGGACTTATTAATAAAACTTTATATTTTTCCAAGGGCAAACAAATCGGAGAACAGACTTAAGTAGGAAGAACATCTTGCCTGTTTTTAACACTAGGTTAGATCTCTTACAGTTGTTCCCTTATCCGATCCACGCTTAATCATAACCATCTCATGCACATTAAACCCTTCCTTTCAGCATAGTGTTGGAATGCTGTTGCAATCCAGACTGAAACAGGTCAACTATTCTTACCTAACTTCCATGATTGTTGCCACATATATAGCTCCAAATGCAAGGTCTGGCTCCCTCTGTTGGAAAAGAAATAACGTCAGTCCCAAGTAAATGTTCATTTATCTCAAGTCAGTGTCTTGTTGGGAGACACTGCTCTAGAATGCAAAGGTCGTGGGTTGAATCCCACCCGAGTAATATGCCTGTAATTTTGTTCACAGAGCTCGCAAAAGTACTGAGAATACAGTGCTAACACACATCGGTGTATAAGGGTAAACCAAAATTAATATTCTTTATCCTTGATGCAAATTTCCATCTATTATACATGAGGATTAAAGCGTCCCAAACTCTCATACATGAGGATCATGCTGCTGATCATCATCATGCCAGAAAAACAAGTCATTTTTATAATGTCGATTAATACAGAATCTTACGTCCTCTTCCAACAACTCTTCAATGATTTCTTTAGCCTCTTCCATGGCGTTTGGCGTTGGTGCAAAGATGGAGAAATGATTCTCATCCAACTGGGAGATTGTTACCCCTGGTAGAAATAACAAACGATAAGAAAAACATATGTTACACAGTTTTGGTACCTTTTGTACATGTAGGTCAAGTTTTTGGCCATGACATGAATACTTACATAATAAAATTTACCTTACATAATAAAATTTTAGAAGTTTCAGCTTCATAGGTCATCAAGTTTTTTCGAAGAAAGAGTGAAAATCACAGAGAAATGTACAGAAATATTTTAGTCAATACAACTAGTTACCAGAAATATAATTCTCAGTGTAGATACCCAGCCTTTTTTTGTTTAAGAAAAAGAACCATGCTTGTTTTCTTACCCGTTTCTGCCCGTATTTTCTTCAGGTTGTATCCCCCTGGTCCAACAAACTTTGACCTTCTCGGGATGGGTACTTCAAGGTTTTCTGTGTGTACCAATGAAACATAAAGAACCTAACAAATCAGTTTCATGACTTCCGTTGTAGACTTCTATTTACCAAGTTAGTTTTATTTATAATTTTTTGTATAAGGCCTGAAGGCCACTTGGGCTACAATCAACTATTTGTTTCAGAGGGGCAGTTACCACCTACTCCTGGGGCTGAAACAGGGTTACCCCCCTTTACAGTCCATATACGGATGTAGTCTTGGGTACCATCCATCAGATGCATATCATCCAGCAGAAAGCACCACCTCCCCAACTTAAACTCTTGCATTAGCAGAAGTTGAACTGTACACTTCTTTCAGTGATTTGGGATTCTGTGGAATCTCAATTTCATGCAGCTGATTCTGAGAGGGTATTGCTTAACAATTTTCTGCTCGGCGGAAATTTAGCAGGCAACCACAAAGACGGTATAATATGGTTCCCCACTGAAGCCCCATTTTTAAAATTAATTTAAAATTAATTTTTTATTTTCCAGCATTGATAAATGTGCTTTTATAACCTGATTAATTATAATCTTAATTATAATCAATACACAAAGCATTCAATTAACATGGCCGTAGCGTAAAGATAATTTACAGAACTGAAATATTTTACCTGTGACTGGGCTATTGTCCTTGTGTCCATCTCGTGGTTTGGCCAAGGCAGTTGCCATAATGTTCAAAATCTCACTCTTGCCTGCCGTTGCGTGCTGAATAGCTTCATGTATGATCTTCATTGAAACTGGCAACTTCAGATCAGTCTGTTTAGGAAAAGACAAGACAGAACAAAAAAAATTTGTATTCATATTCTCATATTCATTATCAGTTTTAAGTTAATAACCACACAGAAATATGACTGTTACGAAAACAGTCTGACCAGTCTGTCTGACCATTTGAATGATAGAATGATTTTGAATGATAGATAAGCAATGCCAGCCTGCATTATGGTATAGTGTAGTAGGAATGCATCTACACAGTACACAGCCAACCCTCCTACTGTCTGACCATTTAATGCCATCCACTGTGGCTTTGAATGAAAGATAAAAATTACCAGCCTGAAATATGATAGAGTGTGGTGAATGCATCTACACAGTACACAGTCAACCCTCCTACTGTCTGACCCAGTGAGCACTATGAGCATTATTGAATGATGGATTTGGGTGTTACATGTATATAAGAAGGCACTATTATTTCTAATGATGAGAGACAATACACACTTACCTGTAGTGCTGTTATTCCTTTCTTAGTACCTGACATTTTGAAGTCCATGTCACCCATGTAGTCCTCGATACCCTATCAAATCAAAATCAAATCATGTGATTTCAGCATTTCTACTCCTGAGCACGTTTTCATAGACGCGCTTAAAGGCAGTGGACACTATTGGTAATTACTCAAAATAATTATCATCATAACACCTTTCTTGATAACGAGTAATGAGGAGAGGTTGATAGTATAAAACATTGTGAGAAACAGCTCCCTCTGAAGTGATGTAGTTTTTGAGAAAGAAATAATTTTCCACGAATTTGATTTCGAGACCTCAAGTTTAGAATTTGAGGTCTCAAAATCAAGCATCCGAAAGCACACAACTTCGTGTGACAAGGGTGTTTTTTTCTTTCATTATTATCTCGCAAATTCGGCGACCGATTGAGCTCAAATTTTCACAGGTTTGTTATTTTATGCATATGTTGAGATACACGAACTGTGAAGACTAGTCTTTGACAATTACCAATAGTGTCCACTGTAAGCACAAAAAGTAGCTCAGCACAACAAAATTATGCTATAAAAATGTCAAAATAGATTAGTTGCATATGACGTCGCAAGCTTGAAATAGCGCCCTCACTGAGGTCTATGAAGACCTATCAATGGCTTAGAGTTGAGAATGGCCCATACATACGTGCACGTTTCCATTGTTTGACCTCAGAAAAAGGGGCAAATACAAGGTAATTTAGATAAAAGACAGAAGCTCCTCGTCCCAAAATATGAACTTACCAGGAGGTCTGTCAATAACCTGTAGTCAGTGATGTTATGTGAATCACCAGGTTCAGTTGCAGTCATTAAACCAATGGCTACTCCAGCTACTGCATTGCTAATTGGTACCCCTTCAAGAAAAAATACATGATTATCATTGATTTGAAAAATAATGGTTTCTTCAAATAATCAAACGGTTTTAGTGGAAAATACAAATGAAGGAAAACAGAAAGGAGAATAACTTGTTACCTGCATCCATTAGAGCTAAGCTGCCTCCACATGCTGAGGCCATAGATGAAGACCCTGCAAAACAAAGCAAAACAAAAATAGTTAAAACAGTCTTATAGATACCAACTACAAATTCATGAGAAACTGGTATTTTTAATAATTATGACAATAGTAAATAGTTTGTATACAGCGCTTTTTCACATTCGATGAGTGTCTACAAATTTCAACAGGTATGAAGAGCTATGCTTAAAACCTATTTAATCAAAACAGCACCTTGTAATGGTGATATGGCGCAATCTACTGCCAACCATGCCGGAAACACAGGGGCAAATCCCTTCTCTTAGCAAGTGTACTAGGTTCTCTTACATTTCATTGCACAATATACAGAACTTGCGAAGGACAAAACAAGGTTAAGTACGTTGCTCAAGGTCACAAGTGCCATGACCGAAACCTAAACCCACACTCTGGCAAAATTTGACATGTTCTCCAAGATACAAGTTCTGAGTTTCTATTTTTTAAAAGCATTTGTGCAGAGTCCTACTCAGATATGGCCTCAGAGTCACATCTAATGAATCACATGCAGTGCACTGCAAACCAAAATCCCCAACAATCTTCCACCATGCACAATCTCACATCTCTCCATCACTAAAACTCATTTAAGGAAATAAAAAAGCAGTTTTATTTGTTCTGCGCACATTCTTATAAGATATTCAAAAGCAGTCTTGTGATTTGTACTGAGGATCATCTTACCATTTGATTCCAAAACTTCACTGGTGAGCCGTATTGTGAATGGAAAGTCACTGGGTATCACCGGTTTCAGAGACTTCTCTGCCAGGTTACCTGGAAAATGTGCGAAAATTTTCATTCATTTCACATAATAATTTGACCCTAGGAAATGTTTTAGGTATATACCCTAGATGTCAAGTTACAGACAAACAAACTCTTCAAAGGTCGAAAGCTAGTGTCCAAAATGGTGGCCATGGCAACAGCTACAAAATTAAAACAAAAGAGATGTTAATCATTCTCCCTGGATAGCATATGTGCCCAATTTCATGGAGCTACTTAAGCACAAAAAGGAGCTAAAAAAGCACAACAAAATTATGCTTACCAGCAGACTAAGGTTACCAGCCAAACTACAATGTAACATGAACAATTTGTGACTGATATCCTGTTCATTTCTGCTAAGCAGAAAATTATTGAGCAATATTTGTTGCTTAAGCAGCTCTATGAAATTGAGCCCAGGGGCTAACACTTTTTACTGTCCACTTCGTTAAACCATTTAGTCAGTTTGGATATGGTTTTCAAAGTCTTTTTTTTGCGATTACACGGTTACAACTGATGAAGTGTCCCAACTCTACCGCGTAAAGGTCTAGTGTGCACTATCTAATGGTACCATTTGAATATTTCCTCCTTATATTCCATTGGTTTTCCTAGGGGTAAAAACTCACTCCTTACCATGCCCAAGTTCCCTCCTTCCAGCCATCAATCTTCCAGTCTCATTGGTTGCATATGGCGGAAACTGCCAATTAAAAATACAAATAAATATCGTAAACAACGGTCAAAGAGCTTTCATTCATAAATATTATTTGTTACATCTGAATTTTCACTGAACAAAGTGGCATGGACCTTTCTCCTTTTGAAGTACAATCATTATGTCACCAATCACATGTATGAATTTATTTATTACACATCCAGTAGCACAATTAGCACCAACATCAATTTGTCTCACCTGTTTTTACAAGTCAAATTTGTTACACTTGAACGATACACTTGAAAATAAACTCACCTCATAATGTAACATGAAATTCTTGTCTTTCACTCCACTGTCAAAAACAAAAACATTATAAAATCAAATAATTTTCGGGGGGAAAACCACAAAAACGATTTTCAGGTTGATCAGGTTGCTTCCTTAGAGATTGGCAATGAATGTGCTTTTCCAAAGCAGGCAACATTAAAAACATCCAGTCAAAATATAATAAAACGTTTTTCTGTATTTGCATCGCTTAAGAGATCCTTTATTTTCTTCTTTTTTGTTACAAAATTAATCAATATAAAATGATGCTTGGCGATCTTAGATGTTGTCTTTGTACCACAAAACTCAAATCTATTCTCAAAACTTATCTTGTGCCACAGGTTTTAGTTGGGATGATTATCAAGTTGGGACGGAACACCTGTGTGTCTTTCATTTGTTTTGGGGTTTACTGCAGCTTAACCACCCAGCAGGATGGATATGTGCGCATTACAAGTCTGTACCATTATTTGTATTACTGTTATGACTACGTACCCTGCCATCTCCATGATTGGATCTGTTCTAAGAGCAGATTCAATAGAGTCAAACGTCACTGTACAAAGGCACTAGGAATAAAAAGGACATTAATATGCAGAAATCATTATGAAAAACAAATGTTTTTGCATTTAATATTCCTTACAATAAGAAAAAGGACAAATTCAAACTTTTTGACACTGACGTCACAAACTGACACATAGTGTACCTGTATAAACCATTTTTCCTTTTCATGCAGTATTTTTCTGACATGTTTATACAATACTCGTCAAGCAAAACAATTTCCAAAATTTCTTCATGATAATTATGTATAATAAGCTTTACAGTAAAATGAGTTTTTCCAAAGACTGTGCAAGTCTTGCACAAATTCAAACATTGGGACTCAATAAAGTGTGCAAGTTTGTTTTCTTATGTGGGACCAAAGTAGTCCCAAAATTATTCCAATATGCGTGAGTCCTGCACAGTCTATTATAACATTTCAATCACAAAAATATTGCAACGCAATCATCAATCCTATAAAATAAAATAAAATAGGTGTAATCTCATTGATCCTTACCTGCGTTTGACCTCTTTGAAACAGCGCTGACCCATGAAGAGGTTTAAATAGATTGACTTCACATCTAATATCTCTCAGCTGCTTTAAATCTCGTCCGTCACACCTTCAAAGGAACATAGTGTAGCTTTTAAAAACATGGTGTATAATTTAGAAATCAAATAATTTAGAAATCCTATAGAGGACACTTGGTTCCATTGCCGGAATCCTTCAATAATTGCTCACCTTCTGTCTTGCTCTAGTATGAGACTCCTGAATACTTCTTTGGCAACAGTGTTGAATGCTTCATTGATAAAAAATGACTCTTCAGATGGAAATAATTCTGAAAAAGGGAAAAAGAATTATTAAAACATAAACATCCATGTAAATTTATTTTTGAAAATTTAACTAAGGTGTAGTTTTTTAAAGAATAAATCAAACTGACTCCCAACGTAGCACAAGCAAAATTTATAATGTGATAATGTCAGGTGAATCGGGTCTCTCCATCTTTTTTACCTTGTATTTGTTCAATAAATTCATCTCGGACAGCTGAAGAAGCCTGATCCCTGGAAAACTGAATAAGGAACAAAGGAAGTTCAGTTCTGATTTTCAAGTCAAAATACCCACCTTCACCCTAACCCTACATAATATGTTTTTCAACTATCATGTATCAATCATAATCAAGTAGCATTATACAAAAACCTGTGCACCAAATTTATTTATTATCTCATGCTACTGTGTTACTTGGGTAATTTCAACATATGTGTTTTTTTTTTGATGAGGTACAGCATTGAAATAAATGTTACTGAATTGAATTGAATTGAATATTCTTCATCCCCGATGCAAATTTACTTTAATTCAAAAAGACGTTAAAGTTGCATCAGAGATAACATCTATCAAACTACAAGTACTTTAAAAAAATAAAAAATAAAAAATAAATAAAAAAAGTTGTTATAACCGACTCTACATGAGGAGCAAAAAGAAGGAAAACCCAAATAGGACAGGTTTTGACTGACCTTATTTAAATTGTTGGTTTTATTTATTTTTATTTAGATGCTTATTAATGGAGGGCAAACACAGCAGGGAACAACATATGACACTGGTATTGGTAATGAAGTTGTTATCATTGTATTACTGTATTATAGATTTAATAATTCAGACGTTATTGAGGTTTTTATATAACATTCCATCTTTACCTTATCGTGTGTTACATCTGTATAAACTTCATAATATCTATCTCTTGTTAATCTGAAGGAGACAAAATACATAATAAAAAGACATTTACAAATTGATATATTGAATTAGGGAATAACAGTGTTCGGACTTCACTGTGGTAATTACCGGGTTGGTGGCTGGCGCTGTTAACGAACCGAGCCGAAGCAGGGTCCGTTACCAGCGCCAGTCACCAACCAAGGTCATTACATTGCAGTGAAGACCGGGTTCGAACACTGTTATTCCCATTAATAAATACCTTTTTAACAAAATAAACGGCTAAAATTTTCAAATTTTTTAACTTTTCTCTCGGCGATACTTCTAGACATGTTCAGGGGTTTATATTGTTGGGAATTTTGTTTAACTTTTGTTTATTATGCAAGTTGCCAGCCACACAAGGCCTGAAGGTCACTTCAAGGTGTGGGCTACAAATCAACTATTTTTCAAGGGGCTGTTGCCACCTACTCCTAGGGCTGAAACAGGGTTACCCCTTTACAGTCGGCTTGGGTATCATCCATCAGAAGCCTGGCAGAAAGGACTTCAAAATAATCATGGTTAAGTGTCTTGCTTAAGGACATAAGTGTCACAACCGGTACAATTGATTGCAGAACCTTAGATTGAGGGTTTGATGATGTTTTCTGAGACAAAAAGAACTGAACCTCACCTACTGACAGCCTCGACCACTTCCTCTGAGGGCACAAAGAGTTTCTCAGGAACTCTCTTGTCCTTGCCAGACCTCTTGGCTAGTTTCTCTATCTGCTGAATTATGACCTGGGTTTCCTTTAAGCCAGCTCGGATGGCCTTCACAAAGTCATTCTGTAAGATGTTGTCTGCTGAAGCTTCCAGCATGACTGTGTAAAGAAATAAAAATATTAAAAGCCTTCGACAAGGACTCTGCTAGGGTCAGGTCATTAACTATTTTTTGCAAGTAAAAATATGTTTAGGTTTAATGAGGCATTTATTGTGCAGATGTGCAACTTTGGGCTGCATTTTGTAACCACTTCACCTCAGATGATGTCTTTATCGGATTTGCCAAAATCTTTTGCTGACAGCCTGTTTTTGTTGGAAAGCAGAATTATTCTGTACATAGCATGCCCTGCATGGAGCTGCTTAAGAGCAAACATTTGTTCAGCACAAAACAATTCTGCTTACCAGAATAAGAATATCTGCCAAGGTACCAATATTGCCTGGTTTCCTGCTTAGTTTTATAATAAAATTCTTAGCAAATTCCTCTGCTTAAGCGGATCTATGAAATTTGGGCTGTGGTTCTTGAAAGCTATTAAAGCTTACCTATGCTGCTCTTTCTTGCACCAGCAAGCACCAAGTTAAGACGACTCTTACTCAGCTGCAACCTTGTGGGATTAATGATGACGTCATCGTTTACGAGGCCAACCCTAACTGCACCCACTGGACCATTCCATGGGATGTCAGACAGGGCTAGGGCTGTGGAGGCTGCAGGGATAAGGGGAACATTGTATGGGGACGTATCACTCATTTTTGGCCCTTTGGTTTGTGTTTGTATTTTTTACCTGTGTTCATATTTGTGTCATTGTCAAGTGACACTTTCAGCTACTGCTGCTGGTCATTTTATCTGTGACTACTAATACAAAATATAAGGCAATACGAAGAAAACAAAAATTCTTATATAGCACATATCACCATGAGATCGCTATGCACCGTAAAGGGAAAATCAACTATTGCACAAAGTAAACAGATGTGTTTTCATCCAGGTTCCAAATTGTTCCGACATTTGCCAATCTAGAGCAGATGTCTTACCAACTAGACCACTGAGAATGCTCAGTAGCTAGAGGCGATGCGAATCCTGTATTTTGGCAGCGGGTACCACAATGATTTAAGCGATGTTAAATTTGTATCGATGCTCAATAACGCTTAGCCATGACATCCTTTATTGTTCATACCGTACTTACCAGCATTTATACAGACCACATCAGAATCATGAGCTCCGTCCACAGCAAGAAGATTACATACAATCTGTAATTAAAAGAACAAATTATTGATTTGACACACAGACATCATTGGGATTGGTGTCCAACTCAGGTTTATTTACTTATGTTTTGCTCAGCAAACAAATATGCTAATCAACAATTTCTGCTTAACAACTTTCTGAAATTGGCACTGAACTGAACAAATATTACCAACCTGCGTTTCGTAGAAATAACCCTTCGGAAACAGCGGCCTGATTGACCTATCTGTAAATACATCAAAAGAGAATAAGGAAGCATAAATTTCAATTTAACAATGCTGCATCATTATACATGTTTAGTTGTGTTGTGTTATCATTTAGCCTTCAAGAAAGATTCTGATAGAGTCAAAATGTCAGGCTTTTAAAAAATGTGTTAAACATTACCAGTTACCACTCGTCCTTTTGATTGGTACACATTTTTCAATACCGTTTTCTAAAATGAATAATAATGAGTATGAACCCCCCCCCCCCATCCCCAACCTCCCTTCCATCATTTAAATTTTAAGCTTGTGCATGGAAACTATTAACTGAGTGGGCTCACATTAATAGAGTTGCCCCAGTCTCATTTATTTGGATTTGTGTTCACTCTCGACAGGTTCGTAGTGTGACTTTGTACTGCTCAACAAATTATTGTCTGACAAACAAGGTTTTATTTTAAAGATTGGTTGTTCTACATCACCGACCAATCATTCTGCTTGTAAGAATCTCCAGGTTACTGTTTCCCATCTCTCGT
The DNA here is from genome assembly GCF_032118995.1 of Asterias amurensis. Lineage (NCBI taxonomy): Eukaryota > Metazoa > Echinodermata > Asteroidea > Forcipulatida > Asteriidae > Asterias > Asterias amurensis. The sequence continues at coordinate 21,531,388 of NC_092648.1, forward strand.
CTTAGGTGATTGGTTGGAATTCTACCAGCAGCTGCAGCCTTTTGTCTGTAATCAACCTGATGAGGGTAGGTGCATACATTAAAGCAGCTGTTACAATGAGATTTAAATATTTTGGTCTCTTTTAAAATTACGTTTTTAATTGTTTTTTTTTTACAAGTTCCAAAACAAGGCTTAAAGCTATTCTTATTTCTACAATAAAGACGGTTTAAAAACATACTAGATTGTTGGGTGGACTTGCTTCTTGAAAAGCTAAACCTAAAACTATTTTCTCCCAAAGGGTTTTGACTTTTGATTTGTTTTTGTGAAAGAATGTTTTAACATTCTAGTTCTCTGAAATATTTTGACAAATTTGTCTGTTCCATGGTTCTGAAGAAAACAAATGATGAAAAATAGTTTCTTCATCGTCCACTTACTGTTAATGGAAGGAAGTTTGTTGCTGTAGGCTTCTTCCTTCCAACAGCTGTCACAAGAACTGATGTATCACCCAACTTGAATGAAAAAAACAAAAGCAAAATGAAAATCTGAATGAAGGTTACACTTTGATATAGAACAACTCCCTTTTAATTACGACATTTTTTCGTTTTCTGAGCAACAAGTGTCTTTTAAACATGTTGACCCTATTGGAAAAACATTTATTGCCCCCTAAAAATGTGTGTGATAATTCCAATAGGATGCTTTGTCAAATAATTCAAACTCAGATCCAGAACATTCAAGATATTTGAAAGAGAACAACTTTGATCCAAGCACTCTTCTAATTACAATTAGCACATATCAGGCCTCAAGTTACACAATTTTTAGAGCAAGCCAAAATTTGGGAGGAATCAAGTCCACTGGGTAGGGCACCAATGCAAAACAAGTTGTTTTTTGTATCATTTGCAAAATTTGAACCAAGGAAAAAAGTTCCCAAAAAGTAGCCAGCGGCAAGGAAACCCAGTAGGTGAAATCGCCAGCATCCGGGGCTTCTGTACAACACTGAAAATGTTTGTAAATATTTAACTTCTACTAAAAAGAGGCATGAGGGCACACAAGAATAAAGGACACAGCAATAATGGCTGTAAAGAAGGTAATCTTCTTAGGGCACAAGGGCATCAACTGCACTGACCGCTGGTTATTTGAGGCTTGGTACTGTAAAACCAGTCAAATGCAAGTATTAATTATAAACAAGTCATATATAAAGTGTGTACCTGAGCAACTGCACATCCATCTGTTAATCTTGCTAACTTTCCAGTTGATAAATGAAGTGTTCTTTAACAACGAAAATGAGAAAATTATAATGTAAAAATGAAGTCAGCAAATGTTATTGTCAGGAAGCTGTTTTAGCCAATGTGGCTCAATAATTAATGTCCTTTTCGACCTCTTATTCAATATTTAATTCAAATTTGAAGTATTTATAAATGTAAAATTGTTGTAATTCAGCCTTTCTGCAGTGACTCACTGCGAGGACAGTTTTTTAATAAACCACTCGATATGTTAGACCCAGTGACTGGGGCGCTAGATTCCTTTTTTCGAAATGTTGACAGACCGATAATGTAAAAATTTTGAAAAAGGAATCTAGCGCCCCAGTCACTGGGTCTATTCAATCATATGTCTATCTTGCTGTCTATCATCATCTGGATTTACTACAAATAAAATGTATGTATCCTCCATGGTATGATGAGGTTTGTGGAGATGATTGATAGCAGTATAAACAAAATACTTCTGCTCTGTGTTTAGTGTGAGTGCGACACTCAGTTCATGACCAGTGCTGTTCATGACAGTTCTAGCTTCTACTTCTAAATCTAATTCTATTTTTGTCTACTGTGACAGTCCTGCTTCTAACTAGGAACTTCAAGGCCCCCACCCAAATGAATGGGCCATAATAGATTCAGTGTGGATCACTCACTCACTCACTAGCTAGATTAGGCACTGATGCACAAAGCACAAAGTCACTCCACCACACCACACTCACTCACACTCACAGCAACTCCTCAGAATCACACACAGTACACAACGGTCATATACACAACACTGCTGCACAGACCGATGACAGACAGTGCAAATCTATCTGCGAATAAACAAAAGCGTTTACTTGTTTCCAACAATGGCTTCAACAGAATCTGTATCATCTACACTAGAAATTGGTTTCATATGCTTCCATCTCCTAACTGTACACTTTCGATAACAGTTTTCACATCTCCAAAATAGTCTATTGATCGGTAAAACGAAAGCATTTTGAGCAAGCATGATTTTGGTCATGGAGGCTGCCATCTTGTTTACTTTATCCTCGTTCTACAAGTATTTGTGTGTTAACTTTGCAACAAATTTCAAAATAAATATAGTTACAAAAAGAACACTAAAAATAATCTTTTGTTAATAATATTGTTTTTATAATTTACTTATTTTTATTTTTATTTACAGATGAACTTAGATCTTTAACTGTTAAAATAAAAGCCTGTGACATCATGCATTGGACCCCCGCATTACTGACCCAGTTTTTTGTTTCACACCGTGGCTGAATGGTGTGTGGTGTTCTCTAATTGAATGGTCGACTGCCGACTGGTCAACTTTACTTTTGATTTCCGGATCAACGTTGCCAAACGAACTTTTGACCAATGTTTGCGTTTGTCGTCAATTTAATTAACAACCCCAACTTGGCTGTACTGAATACGATCATAGGGTGAGCTTTTTCTGCCGTATCTCATCTGTCATTGACAGTGTCAATGTCATTCATTGTCTTTCCATAGTGATGGGGGTAGCCTCCATGGAGTGACCCTCTCGCTTGGCTGGGGGCGGGGCGGCTCCATTCTAGAGTGTAAACATGACCAAATTAAGTCATTTCTTGCCAAGCATATGCATTCTTTGTGAAACTCCATGGTAAAACTGACAGCATGTGAGTTGTCCATTTAAAGTTTGAATCCGACCATCGCTTTCTCACTCACTGACTGTTTGAAAACATTTTATTTTGTAATGTTTGTTGCAGTAAAAATATTTTCTACTCAGCTCGCTAAGTTGAATTCCTGTGTGCCTTTTATGTATGCCTTTTATGTATGGGCCAGTTTTTTAATGTTAAACCCAATTTTGTTCTGTCTGAGTGTAATGTTAATGTTTTAACTGTAAATTTTCTAAATTCAATGTAATTTTGCATGGCAACTAAAATTGAATTTTTTTTTAATTATAATATAATAAACCATAAATAATAATAATAATTTGTGTCATTGCCCACGTTTTATTATTTCATTCTAAAACCATGGATGAACAATGGAGAGAAAATTGTTCCTCCATGATCTAATAAGTAAGTCAAGAGAGGTTTTGCCAAGATTGAAATGTGAAAATACATGTAAAATACATGTATTATTGTGTTGAATGTTTACATCTTCATTAGTTACCTAAATTTTAATCATAATCTTAGACTTAACTCTAAGTTGTATTTTTAGTATAGTTAATATTCTTGATGAAAATCTGATGACTAATAACTATTTGACCTATATCTTTTATTTATAAAACAGTCCTGCGAAAAGTGCCTAATTTTGTCTGCAAAATTTTACTTTTTTATTTCTGATTCCTTAACTTCTGATTCTTTTGTTCTTTAAAGGTGAACACAAACATGGTATAGAACTGTAAAGCTCCTTTTTGGCCCCCTATTACACTAGAAAAAAAAATCTGTGAAATTGTTGATTTTTTTGCACTTGAATTGGTGGCAAACTCCTGTATTGCACAATCTTAAAGTGTCTTTTGGTCTCAAATTTCAAAACTATAAAAATTTAATATTTATTTCACTCAGAAAATATCATAGCAACTTAATCGGGACAGTGGAGAACAATGCACTGACACTGACAATTTTTTTGTAGTTTTTGATTGAAAGGAGGAGTATGTAGCAAAGTTGTCAACTTTCCTAAACATAATGACAACAAACCGTGATTCCTCAAAGTCAAATGTCACACTGTAGTAACCATTTCACTTTGTAACTTAGTGTGACATTTGACTTTGAGGAATCATAGTTTTTTGTCAAATGTGTACATTAAAAAGCTTTATGGATTTGCCTTTAATACTAAAACTTTGTTATTGTAATTGATCATCTTGAAGATTGTGAAGTTTACAACAGAGGCTGACTTTTTACAAATTGATAGGAAAAACATTGAAATAAATTGATTCACTTACTGTAGTCCCTTTACAAATGCAGTCAGACCCTAAAACTATGCAGAATTAAGACAATCCTCTGATTAATTTAGGCCTTTTTTATAGGCTCTATGCTACATGTTATTTCCTCAATACCCAAAGGAATGTCTCAGTTTTGACTTGGTGTGATATTATTACAGTGTTAGGGTGTAAACTGAACAATGTAGGTTAACTGACATCTTCTAAAGTCATATTCCTGTCCATCCTGTCTGTCTCTGTAATTTCTTATATACCCATAACTCAGGTTTGTTTGGGGGTTTTGGGGTTTGTTTTTGTTGTTGTTGTTTTGGTTTTTTTGGGGGGGGGGTTACTGGTAGTATGCTTATCATCATTCTACAAAGACTTCCGTCGGTGGCTGCTCACCCTCAAGTTGTAATGAGGGCACACTCCTGGAGTCTCCGCCATCACCTGCTCTCTTTCAATCGCTGCTCTTCTCAGCTTTCCATAGATGCTTTTTACCACTCCACTTAGTGACACTGTCTATCCAGTGCAGCTTATTAGGGTCGCTTCTGCCTCAAAATTGTACCTGTAGGTAGGACCATCTATAGCTGCGCCGGGTAGGCCTCCATGTCTCATCACGCGAGCGCACCATTTCCCCTTAACACCTCTTACACCTCGTCACTCGTGAGACACCACCGTCCAGTATGCTAAGTTACTTTTAAAAAATATTTGATTGTCTTTGTAATTCTCATTGCAAAATATCATAACTGTATTCAGTTTAATGACCTTGCTGATAGATTTAGACGTACATGGAGCCCACTGTTTCAAAAGTCAAATCATTACACACTACACTTCACTGATCGATCATGCATGGCTGAATACAAAGATTTCGTTACTGTATCTGTTGTTGGAATGTGAATTTCACAAGGTCGCCATTACAGCAAGCAATTATGTTGTGGTTTCATTGTCTGCACTGATCTATATTGTTGAATCCAAAGATTTGCTTGCTAAAATGGGGTCCAGTGAAGTCTTAATCCAGAGCACATTCCCCAGTTCAGCCCCAGCTCCCCATCCCCTGGTGCTCTAAAATCTTTGGTTTTGTACACTTTGATCCAAGGATAAAGCTACACTGTATTGAGTGTAGACCTAATGAGCCAAATGTATTGAACAAACTTTTGAATGGATTCAAATGGTCAATGAGAAGATTGTTCTTTATAAAAAAAAAGGGTGTTTTCGCCCAACTATGATTCTTTAAATTGGTTAAATTGGCCCAAAATATTATTTACGGGACAATGACATGAACCAACTTCACAAGGTGGGGGAGCATTTTTCTTTTGAATTTTGTTTTTGTCCAAATTATTACAAAACAAAGCATTTCTCCCGAAACAACAGTGGAAAGCTTGGTTTACAAAAAGAACTCATAAGATAAGCATTCTGAAATGCCTCTGGCCGACAGTATCCAATTTCGGTTCAGTTGCACCCCATGGTCATTATGGTAGACCCTCTACTTAATTCCATGGTCGCATGCCATTCCATTTGATGAAATTTTGGGTTCCCTGTTGCTAAATAAGGGCATGAAAAGGAGAACATGTTCATACTGTTGTCCCCTACTTTCTGTTTTTTTCATGAAATTTCAGGATGTACAATGTAGGTTGAGATGAGATTACCAGGAAGAGTTTTAAACAAATCTCTGTTTTTGTGTGAATAATTGTTTTGGGGTGTTGTTGTTGTTGTTTTTTTGTTTTTTTGAGGGGTCCTTCTTTTTCTGTTTATTGTTGTGTCTACTGGATTGTCATGACATTTCCAAGAAGTATACAATGCACAAAATTGTACACAGAATGAACCGTGTGAATGTACCATGTGTCATTCATTGTTTATTATCATTTGTTAGAGAAGACCTGAATTATACAAATTTGCAACGTGAAAGCAAAACGTACCTGGGTGCAGTAAATGCCACTTACATTGTATGCAAAACAGCAATCAAGGATAACTTGCAATGCCCTCTCATTCACCTTCCATTTTCCATACCACATTAAATAATAGCATCCTACAGAGTGTATCAATTAAAGTCTGTGATGTGTGTCTTCTACTCTAAATATTGCTCCTCTCTTTATTGTTATGTAATGAGATTTTGTTATTATTTTTTCATTCTCGTATTTATGTCAGTGGTAAACCTGTAATCCATATTTTGAACAATGAGTGTAGAAATAATGCATTCAATCTTACCTCTTGTTTCAATGTGCGCAAAATTTGTACCAGCACCTATGAATGTCATTTGCATACGTGTACACAACTTTTTATTTTAATTTAGGCTGGACAAACAAATAGTATTAACTGTGTTCATAAATAATGTACACGATGTAATCATAGAGCCAGGACCAGACTGTATGATATTTAATGTACTAAGTTTACACGTAGTCAAGGTTTACTCTGTGTAGGATGTTTGTAATTTATTCCTTTAAGATGTAGATTCATGTTTTTACACATTTTACATTTGATCATCATTGGACAACCTTAAAAAGTTTAGTCATCTTACAAGTACTGTTGTCAGCTACATAACACACTTGGAATTCTGCACATGTTTTGGTCCACAATGACTCCTCATCTCAAGACTGATTCTTCCAGAAGATAAGCTTAAGGAAGGGATAGATGCCAAGATGCTGAGCTTGTCCTTGAGGGCATCATATCATTATTCATTCTCCAAGCTTGGGGAGTCAAGACATTGTGATGTCATCACCAGAAGTCACTGTTGGTTTGAACATGGATAAACCAGAGGTGGTCTGTGGACAAACTTGTGTGGTGTATGCAGTGGAGGAAGTTATTATGACAGACCATCTACTACAGGACTGTTCATAAACATTACTTGCAGGGGGGCTTTGCTTGGCTCACTGACATATGGTGTAGAAGATTGCTTTGTGTTCAGTTGAGTGAAAAGTTCAGACCAGAGCAGATTGGAGTTTGGAAACACTCTGATGAGGCATGCATTGTACTGCATGCACTGTACATCCACGTTTCTTTACTTTATCTTATACCTTTGGTCGGAGTTTGTTTGGAATTATTTTGTTCTTTGATGAGAATAGCTGATTATTCATGTCGGTTGCACAAATTCTTCAATTCTATCAGGTATGTTAAATGTGCAGTGAAGGTCTTTTTTTGTGGGCTTACCCTGTTTACTACTTTTAAAAAAAATTGTACATTGATTCTCTTTTTTTTTGGTAATATAAATTGTGTGTAAATTTGTGCATAAGTTTTCTTGTGTTAGAGAAAAACCAGTGCAAGAAAACGTTCATCTTAAACATTGACACACAAGACTGTTGTTGTATCTGGATTGATATTAATGCATGCAAACTGGCCTTGAATAGATTTGGATTAATATTGGAAGACTCTAATTTGATATGAAGAAACTGTCAACGGTTTCCTGTGCCCCCTTAGCTCTGTTTCTTTCTGTGATTAAATTATCAACCTTAACGTTATCCAATTACACATTAAGGCACCTCCTTTTGTTGGAAGAGGAAATGGTCAATTATACCAGCCTTTGTCCATGTGAACTACATATTGCACCCGTATCAGTGCTGTGCAATTGATTTTGTCCTTTGTGTGGTTGGTGAATTGTCATGCAGTATGTACAGTACAAGCTATCATGAGTGTCCGCATTGAATGTCAGTCAGTGCTAGAGATGTACCTGTACTGCGTGCCTTGCGTGTGCATTGTGTACGTCAGTGTTTTGTTGAGATCGGCTCTGTACCACTTTGCACTATTGTGTTATCCCAGTCAGTCGTGTATGCAACTCAAATCAATATTATAATCAGGGAGCACACGGTACGGCACTGTTTATGTTCTCAGTACTATGGTTCTTATTATGGTAAGTGGATGTCGTTTTTTTACTTCTTCCGTGTTTCTGATGCTGATCTTAGGTCCTTGCCCCTAAGGTCTACTTGTATGTGTACACCTAGCTTTATGTAAACATTGTAATTAATATTTTCATTTCATATTTTCAATAGTTAGGACACAGGGACTGTTTCTATTTTGATATATAGGCTTTTTCCTTATGTTTACTAGAGTAGTAGTGTTGAATTCATATTTTCATACATACTTCCATGGAGGGAGGAATAATATTTCTGATTTATATTTTTAAATGTTTGTATAGTATTTATTTATTTTGGAAACCAGGTTTAGTCTGCTATCATTTCAATTGGCATCTGTGTATCTAGAATATTTTGGCAGGGCTAGGAAACTTTGCTCCGTGATTAATTTCATCAATTGATGAACAGCTGTGGCCACTACGAAGAGAGAGGAGTGTGTTTGTACAGTGAATGATACAAGTTTTCACACCCTTCCCAGACACACACTGTCATGGCTGTGTAGACTATTTGCATCATGGGCGTTCATTTCAACAACCTGTGCGAGACTGCAATGTGAGATGATGTGAAATTCACACATTATGCATGTTACTGGGTCATCAGAACAGATGATGGGTAAACCATGGAGGCAATGGTAAAACACCCGTACAGATTGTTTTAGTGGCAAATTGCGATCAAAATTTGCATCATGTTTCCTCTGTTGTCGTGATGGAAGCACCTTTTACAACGAAATATTCACTTATTGTTTTTATGATATGTCTGGAACACTAGGCCCTTTACGAAGTAATAATCTTCCCAAATCCAATGTGTGTTAGTATGCCTCTAGGCTGTAGGTTATTATAGTGCATTCATAGAGGTAGATAAATTGATGAATGTGTACACTGACAGTGCTCATGTAATGCAAATAATGTACCCAAAAAAAGCGTTGGGTGTGACTTGGAGAGAATTGAGACATGCTAATGTCGAACAAGAGGGATTTCTTTTTTACTCAAACACATGATCAGTGATCACCTTTATAATATTAAGGTAGACTATAATATATTCTTCAATTTGACAAAATATAAAAGACCGTTTCATGTAGGTGTATATTTAGAATAGAATAATGGAATTAAACTTAAATGATGTAGGTGGCTACACTGTTTAAAAACACAATTTATCGGGATGGTGATTCTATATGGTCCTACTACGTTGCAGGCCTACATGTTGTTAGCTTGGTTGGATCATAGAGAAAGAACCATTCTATGGTTAGATTAAAGCCATTAAACACTTTCGGAACAGAAACAAAAAAAAATTCACAGATTTACAAATAACTTACAGGGTTTATAGAAGGTAATGGTGAAAGACTTCTCTTGAAATATTATTCCATGAAATGCTTTACTTTTTGACTTTTTGAGAAAACATTAAAACAATTATCAATTCTCGTCGTCGAGAATTTCGGATTTATTTTGAACACATGTCATTACACGGCAAAACGTGCGGAAACAAGGATGGGTTTTCTCGTTATTTTCTCTCGACTCCGATGACCGATTGAGCCTAAATTTTCACAGGTTTGTTATTTTATATATAAGTTGTAATACCATAGTGTGGGCCTTTGGACAATACTGTTTACCGAAAGTGTCCAATGGCTTTAATTGTACTACTGGCTTTACTGTGTATGGAACTGTATCGTACATGTATGTACATGTGTACATCCATAGAGCAAGAGAGCAAGCACTTCAAAAACACTTCACATCGTGTAGGTTGCATGTTTTGCCTTGAAAACATTTGTTGTTGAATTGATTTTCTATAAAAAAAATACTGGCAACTCCTAGTTTCAAATCAACATTGTCTTTCTCTGAAAACAATTTCATGCAAAACATTTGCCACTTGGAAGAAAAAAAGTTCAGGGTTATGACCTTTATTGTTGCCAGGCAGGCTTTGTCCGGTGTGTGTATTCTGTCTGTGTTTACTGTTTACAATAACCGCAGGCACCATAATAATACTTTTTGTGAGAACGAAAGCATGCCCCTGTACATGTATGTAGTCTGGCCGTGGAGGAAGGAAAATACAGACGGTATAGCTAAAGGTTGAAGAGGTGAGTGTTATACCAAGGGTAAAATTGTCCAGTGGAAGTGAACCCAAGTATGCATGCCTTAAAGCTGATTGGCCAACCTTGGTTATTTGTAAAAACAAACCAGTATCCGCACTTTCTGAGATCCAACATATATTTGAGATAACAAATCTGTGAAAGTTTCGGCTTCTAGTCATCAGTCATTGGAGTCATTGAAAAATAGCTTAACCCTCCCCCCCCTCCCAATCAGTATTTTCACTGAATTCAGATTTAGAGCTCGCAAGATCAGAAGTAATTGTTTTACATGTTTGTCAAAACCTTTGGCACCGTCGTTGGTTCGAATCCCACTCTAGTCAATTCTTTGTTCAACCCAAAAAATCATTTCAAAATTGACCCAGTCAGTTTCCCTTGTGGTTTATATTGATAGCTGGCACCTTTTAGGTGACAAATATTTCTGGTTCAAATCCCCCTCTAGTCAATTTTTCTTTTTTTAGCCAACAATTTTAATGTTACTTAAATACAAGTTGATAGTTGATAACTGGTTTGTGATGACAATGGTAGCATAGCACCAGTGTGGGAACACTTCTGATGTAAGTTGACTCTCTTGTATAAATAGTACATGAGCTTGAAAGTTGTGGTTAGTAGAAATAGAAATGACTCACAATATTTGGTGAGCAATGAAAGCACTGAAGGCCAGTTTTTGTATTTCTATCTTTAACCTTCAAATATCTAGTGTGATGAATGAATGCCTTCACATTCACAGTTCATTAAATGTTTTGCTCATTTAAGTAACTTGTTTTCCTATTATTTTTTGGTGAAAGCTTGTTTTGTGTTTTGGCCTTGCTAGTTAGGATTTGTAGAAGTTTTTTGGGTCCAAGTTCTAGCCTGAGTATACTTTGTCTAGACGCACTTATTGAGGTCTTTAGAAAGTCTTTGTTTGCTGAAGCAGTCAACCAATTTGAGGTGAACAAATAAGAAAATTAGGCACATGTTTTGAGTTTGGCTTAAACCCTGCCATGGGTTCATAAGGAGAGGCTTTTAGGCTATTGGTTAACCACTACTTACTATAAAACTGGTTATAATATCCCAACTGCCCATATGTACCCTTTAGGATTTTTTATGTGGCATTTTTAATTTTGAAAAGCAGAATTTTTAAGTGTACTGTTTCTCCCCTTTGAATAAAAATAAGATGCTTGTAACAATGTTGTATTGAAAAATTGTTAAAGAGAAAAAGGCTGTACCCTTCACCTATGGTTGTACTCTAAAATATGTCTTACTTTTGTTCTCTTTTTTTGTTTCTGTTGAAGCATAAAGTCTGTGAAGTCTTTCATTCAAACTTGGACCCTTTTTTGAAACTACAGCTTCGGCTTTGGATTTGGCCTAAACTCCGTCTGGCTACGTGAGGCCTGGTACCAAAATAGCGTGCTTTCATAATAACTTGCAAAGCCCAAGCTGAAGCGGGCTTATAGTCATACACAGGTTGAAAATGTTTTACAAACTTGTCACTAATAATTTCTGAAAATAATTTTTTGTTTTGCATATCTAGGCAGATCCTCGAACTCAGGGATACAGAATGATGCAAGCCGGTCCAGCAGGTGGGGGTGCAGCGCCGAACGACATTCCCCCAATCCAAGCCCTCTACCTGGCAGCAGCCAGCCAGCTCCAGCCCCCTATCACCGTATCTGCCAAGGAAGAGGACGATGTGGATGACAGCTTGCCGCCAAGTGGAAAAGATTGCTTCGGTGACGAGCGACAGACTTTAGGGGACATGGCCCGTTTCTTCAACAGTGGTCTACTGAGTGATATTAAACTCAGGGTTGGGTTTGAGTGTTACAGCGCTCATAAACTCATCTTAGTACGATCCAGTGAGGTGTTTGAGAGAATGTTCAGCAAGGAGTGGACAGATCCCAGTAAAGCAGTAAGTCCCACATTCATGTTCAATACATGTATGACCAGTGCACATTATTTCTTAAGCCTGTAAGCACAAAAACTTACTAAGCACAATCAATTATTGCTAAGCAAAAATAGGTTACTGTGAGCAAGAAAATTGTATAGTTAGCATTGCTGTGACTTGTACCCAGTTATTTCTAGAAAGATGAACTGGTGAAAAGGGTGATCAACTACTTCTGGCCAGTCAGTAAAAAGGTTTAGGGCAAACCCTGAGATCCATTGATAACTTTAAAGACACTGGACACCTTTGGTAATTGTCAAAGACCAGTCTTCTTACTTGGTGTATCTTAACATGTATGCGTAAAATAACAAACCTGTGAATATTTGAGCTCAATTGGTCGCCGAAGTTGCGAGATAACAATGAAAGAAAAAACACCCTTGTCACACGAAGTTGTGTGCTTTCAGATGCTTGATTTCGGGACGTCAAAATCTAATTCAAATTCAAATTCAAATATTTTAGTGGAAAATAACTTCTTTCTCGAAAACTACATTACTTCAGAGGGAGCCGTTACAATGTTTTATACTATTAACATCTCTCTCCATTGATCGCTAACAAGTAGTTTTGTTGTGCTAACAATTAGTTTGAGTAATTACCAATAGTGTCCACTGCCTTTAAGTTTACCACCTGTCAGTATTCAGAGTCAACTGTATTAATTTCTTCCTCCTGTAGTGCCCATGTCTTTGTTTGTCAGCGTGTTTCTTTATTGCCACTTCCTGTTAATTATTTTATTCATCAGGGCCCAATTTCATCAAGCTGTTTAAAAGCAGAAAATACTGCTTGACAAATTTCTTTGGTTGAAGCAGAAATTGAGTCATGCACTAGCCACAACGATGCAAACTTAGTGTAATTTGGGCTGGTAGCCTGATTCTGCTAAGCAATTCTGTGTTTAGCGAGTTCTTGTGCTTACAGGCTTACAAGATTTATGGTATATGAAAATGTCAAGATAATTCAGCAATCTTACATGAAAAGAACAATCAAGTTAGGTCAAATTTCTCTTCCATCGTCTTTCAATCATTTGGCTAGTGAATGTGTTTTGGGGAACTGGGAGATGTGACAACTACAATTAGGCTTCAATTATGTAATGTGAAACTTCAAATGAGATTCAAGTGAGCAGACATCTTTGTAAAACAATTTAACAATTGTTTGTTATCCATACACTTAAAACAAAAAAATTAAAAAAGACATTGAATGTTTTGTAACATTAAAAAAAAAAAAAAAACAATGGCACAATTGTTGGCAGATTAAAAAAAAGGGGGGGGGGCACATGTACAATTTTATGCATGGCCAAGTTGGAGAGAAATTGAGTTGGTATTTAACTCCAACACACAGATTATAGAACATTTTTTATAACATTCTGTGGCAGGATGGTCATTCCCTTTAATTGATGTACATAAGGGCATGGAAGATTTCCTCCTGTATGTAAACTGTAGCTCACTTGCAACCTGTGCTGTAACTCGACCAACTGGAGAAATAATTAAGGACTTTAAAGCTAAGGAAAGGTTGCATTTACTTGGAGTTGGTCATCATATTGAAACACGCAAGTCATGCCAACTTTGAAATGTCACGTTGCTATACTTGTATCTGATTCAAAGAAACTCCAGTGACTCATGTTATTGTTGCTCTGGAAGAAGATCTGACGTCATTAATCGTTCAGATTCAACTCCTCAAAGAAAAACAAATTAGTACATCTCAGTCCCGATACTCCTTTTTTTCTTCTTTTTTTTCCGAAAAATAAAACATTTTTAAAAAAAATCTGCGCAATTGTGTACATGTATAATGTGTACATTGTCAGCCCTTGTACTCGATAAAATTATTCCAACTTTTTTTCAAGAACCAAATATCATGCCTGACATCTTATACATAATTAAGACGATCGAATCATTATGGTTATTTCATGGGGGAATATAATTTAGGGACAAACAGTTCAAGGAAGATGATAATTTAGATTTCAAAGTATCAGATGTCTGAGTAGTGGGCAATATATAATTATTCACTTAAAATTAATTGTCTTTTGTGATTTTGTTTCATTCCTTTGTATTTATTATTGTCCGTTTGTGAGAATGTCAGATGTCTGATGATGTTGAATATTTGTACTCGTCAATTTAAAATTTGACGTCGCCAGAAAGGAGAAACGCCAAGATCTCAAAAGGGCAAAGACAATTTGCAGCCCGTTGCACGTTCAGCAGTGATAACATTTCTAACAGCTGGCTATGATTGCCGTCCCATTTCTCACTGCATCATTGGGCTGGCCTTAAGCCAATAATTATACTCCACATGTTTTTACAAGGATCTGTTTTTAACTTGTGTTGCTAGTAGCATAGTCATTTCTTATTGTGTTTTGAAAAAACAGTCATGGTCCACATCTGACTTGATGTACTAGTCTTGGAACACTAGTCTTGGAACAAGACGTTCTTCGTTGATGCTAATGACTCAACACTATGGCGCTACTATCTGGCTTCTAGAGGGCGTTCATTCTAGAAGCCATTAATCATGTCTATAAGAATGGTTAAGGTCACAATCCCTGTGTCATATTTAGTGTGAGGATAGAGTGGGAATTAGGTAAGTCGCGTTATAAGGAACAACAGCGTCTTGCACCAGAATTATGGATGTACCAAGGGGGGGGGGTGGGTGGTGCCAAAATTTGAGGATTCAAACTTCTCAAAAATCCTTCTCCGGAAGATGTCTGACTGTTTAGGCTATCATCATGCATACTACAAGTAATTTTCACACAAAGCTTGATACACGATATCAATTTGCCAAAAAGAAAATAACAACATTCGACTGACACAAAATCCATGACAAAATCTCAAATGTAACTTGGTGTTTTTCTTGACAATTTGGATCACTTTGGAAATAATTAACACCACAAGTACACATGTTAACTGGGAACTGTCGTCTAAGTGTCATTATCAAGCAGACAATTAATACTTATTTAAGTATAGTCGATTAATCAAACGAATTAAAGGTATTGTATCAGACTCAAAGTCAACATTTGAACTTGATTTGTTTTTGTTCAAGTGAGGTATTGGAAAACACAAGACTGCCAAACTTATCCGGTCATGAGTTCACTGGCCTGGCACTTAAAACTACTGTCCTTGGGCCTGTGGCGTAGAGTTAAATTGTAGCCCTGAAGTACACAAGTATTGATGAGGGAATTTCTTTTACAATAGTTTAAAGCCTGCAATGTTTTATTTCCCAGTGGATCTCAGCATACCTGACCTTGTGCAGTTGACCTATTTATGTGAGTGAATCATAACAAATCGGTTTTGTACTGCTGACTGATAAAGAACCCAACGTATTTAACCTCTCTTCCTGTGTGTTTACTCCTGTTGAATTCCCTAGCAATGAGGAGTTTGATAAATAGCCGGAGCCAGGATGAACTTGAGGGAGGTTTGGTTTATTTTCTGATGTGGCAGATTTGACTCATAGGATGATTTCATCCAAATATTGACTGCTTTGATTTTTAAGTGCTATGTGACTCTCTCTCTCTCTCGATGGTACCCCAGAGGGTTACAATTTTCCTCTGCGAAAATAGACGTATCTAGTTACTACAAATCTGCGGTTGATATGGGTATAGTAAAGTGGTTGCTATGGGTATTCCTCGCTCAGCATTCTAGTAAAAATAAGACGTATCTTAACCAATCACAAGGCAGAATCTTTGAAGCGTTAAAAAAACAAAAAACAAATCTCTCCTCCTGGATTCATATGCTGACTTGCCTGGTTGAATGATCGATGAAACGGTCAAGATGTTTGCTGGAGTCCACATGGGGGCTAGGGATGCTGGAGGCATATGAAGGTGCATGGATTTTTATTCTACTGTGTCATAGGTTTGGCTCTGTACCAACAATGATAACTAGTATCATCCCATGACCGAGCTTAAATTATTGGGATGATTTTCTTGGTCGAAAGAACCGTGGAATTTGTTGGACTTGGTTGCAGGAGTGCTGAGTTGGGCAGAGGATATAGATTTCTATTCTGCTGTGTCATCAGTTTGGCATTTTACCAATAAGCAAACAAAAATGTTGCTTACCACTGAAATGTTTCTAGCCATACTTATGTCCTAATGCACCGTTTGAGACTGTTTTCCTGCTAATTTTTGCTTAGCTACAAAACGCATGCAATATTTTCTGCTAAGAACTTGTACCTCTTTGAACTTTTGCCATGTTTGGCAAAAATATTGATCAAGAAATCTATCAGAAAAGAAAACATTTATAGCAGGGAACTAGTCTCGAGCATGGTATTTAATGATCTGCTCAGCAAGATTTTACTCTGCAGATTATTTGCTTGGCATAATATATTGACCAAAGCAGTCATTATAAAAATTAGTGTACATTAGAGTACCCAGTTTTTATTATTATTATTGCACTTGGAATTTAAAAGGATTTCTTACATGTATATGACATGTACTCGTACATGCAATGCCCTATCTACATGGCTCAAACTTAATCCATTAATTTATACACATGACATTTACATTATGGAAATATATGTTTACATATATGGAAATAATTATATGTATTATATTGTAAGTGCCTATTGACCCAATGCACAACTGTCATTCACAGCTTCTGTTCCCCATGCTCACCGTCTTAGGGACTCATTATGCACTTAAAAACTGCATTTAAAAAGCTAAAAAAGCAAAGTCAGACGTTTTAACTCCCAAAGTACCCAAGATTATTGTGATGATGACGTCAGGTGAATTGGGTCAATACAAAGACATTTCTGTGTTCATCGAATTGACTCAAGTCCCAACTTTGAAGAGGTGACCCCTTGCTGGTCCTATTTTACAACTAGTATAGCCTTTAAATGCTATGGACCTTTTTTTCTTGAAACTCCAGTGTGAGCTAGAACTCCGGCTAAGGCTCCACCTTTTTTAGTTTAATTTTATTTTTGGGAAAAAAGGCTTCAGTACAGGGCTTCAAATACTTGGGCGGACCCCAAGCCAGGGTCCAAGATCAAGCCATAGTTAAAAAAAAAATATATTGAATGATGCTGAGTACATGCCCATTTCAACCAGTATGCACAGACTCTAATAACACTTGTCTTTTCTTTTGTGTTCTTTTTAGGAAGTTGAGTTAATAGAGGAGCCAGAATGCTGTGATGTCTTTCCAGCCTTTCTCAAGTTTCTATACAGCTGTCACATTGTTCTTACTGTTGAGAACACCCTACCCATCCTCATGCTTGCGGATAAGTACAACGTAGGTGACCTGCGCCAGGTGTGCGTCAACTTTGCCACCAAAAGTATCATCCCAAAGCTACCACTGAAGGATGTGTTTCATGTGTGGTATCAATATGCCACAAAATGCTACCACCACTGTTTGATCTCGTCTTGTATCGCGGCTCTCTCACCAAAAGCCGATGACATTATGTCCCTACCTGAGTGGAACCTAGAGTGGTTAGCCCTCGACACAGAGCAGTTGATTCAGTTCTTGAAGAGCTCAGATCTGACCATCAGGAATGAGTTGACTTTGTTCAGAGCTCTTGTCAAGTGGATAGAATCTCCAAAGCACCCTGAACGACAGAGTAAGCAGAAGGAGTTTCTCAAACAGATGATCAGTTACATCCGCTTCCCGATGATGACTTCGGAGCAGTTGGAGCAACTTGAGCATCACCGCATGGTAGAGCTCCATCCTGGTCTGTTCATCCCTTACCTGTTGCAGGCCTACAAGTACAATGCCATCTCCCTGGAAGCCCGATGCAACAACAAAGATTTCACAGCCTCAAACTTTCTACTGCGGAATTACACTGACCTACGCTGGGACAAACGTATCGTTCTATCTGGATACTCGTGCTTTGGGAGACTCACTGAATTCATGCCACGGTTTTCAACACGCTCATCCTCATACCCTCACACCAGCTGGGACTGGGAGTTAAAGATTTACCCCAAGGGTTCGTCCACAAATAATGAGGACTTCCGAGTGGTTCTCTACTCAAATGTTGTCTTGGATTTGCCGCGGCCAATGGAATACATGATCTCAATGGTGAATAGTGAAAATGTGCTGGTATCCGTCTCCGGAAAAAAGAACTTCACAAAATCACGATACACAGCCGACTCGGATCTGGATAAAAAAGTATCGGTGGACGAGTTGTCAGCACCGAACTCTCGCTTCCTGGTGAATGATAACGCCATCCTACAGGTCATGATCAAACCATTACAGTGACGGATTTACTCCGGAAAAGAAAAGCTTACATCTACAGAGAACAGAATGAGCCAAATCAACAGATAACCAAAGTACATTTGAGGCATTTACAAAGTGTCAGTTTATAATTGTTGGAAGTCTGTTTTGTTAAAACTGTCTTTAAAGTTGATGAGGTTCATAACCCCTGGCCTTCACTCAGACTGTTTGAGAAGTGTTGCCAACATTTTTGCCGGGCAGTAGTGCAAGTAAACAAATAGATTTAACCATTTAAAATGGACAATTGTGCAAGATTGTACTGCTCATCTGCATGAAGCTATTTGTATAAAGTGACCAAAGTTTCATTGACACTAATCGTGTGATGTCTAGAAGTGATGAGAGGTCAAAGTTCAACTAACAGAACAATCAAAACATTATGTGGTTTTTCAGACTGTAGCATCACATCTTGCCAAAGGAATCTTTCATACCCTTGAGACGGTTGATAATCATGATTGAAGTAAACGAACTATGAGTTGATCATGTGGAGACTTTGAATGAGCACGGCTTCTTCAAGTGTTTTGTGTGTGTCCATTGAGCCTTTCACAAAACTCAGGAAATTTGTGTGAAGGAAAAGTGGATAGTGTGAAAAGCATGAGATGCCTTGTTGCATGTCGACAGCTTAATATGGGCCTAGTGTTCTATTTTTGTATTTTGAAGTTGGGAGTATTCAAGCATTGTTTGTTGTCATTTTGTCACAATATCCAAAACCAGTGCAGTATAATAATTGTAATGCGCCGTTTAAATGCTTTATCATACCATTGGGTAACTCAAAGCTCTCTTTTCTTTTTTATTATAAGACCCATTTAATTACTAAGCACCTTTTATTTGCAAGGTTTGCTTGGTTTACAACTTGTTATATGTAACGCAATCTGCAGCCAACCATGTCAAACACACTGGGTTGAACCCCTTCTCATCAATAAGTGTACTGGGGTTCTATTATGTACAGTTTTAATAGACAACTCATGGGACCTACGGCTTTATGTCCCAAAGGAAGATGCAATTAAATGGTTAAGTGTCTTCTCTAAGGGTCAATACGGGACATGAACCTGCACTCTACAGATCAGAAACTCCAGAGTTTAAGTCCATGGGTCGATTTCACAAAGCAATAAAAGTTCATCGCAAGACAAATTTCCAGTATTGCCATAGTAATTTGTATTGTGACATCACACTTTACTTAACAACTATGATTGATTTGCAGTTAAAATCCATCTCAGCTCTTTGTGGAATCGGCCCTCGTGTGATTGACGGTCAGGCCCCGACACCCCCATAAAGAAGTTGTTCAATGTTTGTTAACAACACTAAGCGAAAGAATGGTACAAGGTCTAGAACATTAATTTAAAACCGTTAGGGTCGTGGCCTTGTGCCATGGCTGTGCGATAAAGGAATGCGATAAAGGACAGAGCCAAAGGCTCAAAGGCTCCATCCTTTATTACACAGCCGTGACCCTGCATAGTTTTAAACGAATGTTTAAGACAGATTCACCACTTTTTATTCCCATTCATAAATGCCCTTTTTGTTAAAAGCTTAACAATGATAAAAAGTTTATCGAAAATTTATTGTAAATTTTCAGTTCTTGTCATGATCTCATACTCCATTTTGCGAAGTGTCAAAATGCATGCAACTGCCAACCGCCATGCGCGGACACTAATAGTTTAACATTAATTACTGGTGTATTTATTTAATTATGCGTAACTTAGCGCCAAGCATAAAGCTTGGGCGCCACGCCTATGTTTAAATACTTCTACTGTGTTTGTATCACATGTCTGTAATTCCGTAAATAACATAAAACTAGTGGAATCAAAATGTAGTTTTTTCAAAGTACCTGCATAGGCCCACACTTTAATAACACTAATCCTTTCATCACCAATCCCAGAGTGCAACAAACAACATGGCCTCAAATCTTACTACTCTATCTCAGGTGTATAATTTCATTCTCGAAAGGGCAAGGCCATTTTCAGTTTGCAAAGGGCACTTAATTACCGGTACATTGGAAAATTTTAAAGTCAGTTGGAAACCTTTGAAAGGGCACCAAGGCCAAGACAAGGGGCACTGGAGGCCATGGGTGGCCTGCATTCATTTCCAGGCCTGATATCTTGCAAAGGAGGCACTATCATTGGAAAATCTTAAAGTCAGTGGGAAACCTTTGAAAGGGCACCAAGGCAAAGACAGAGGGCACTGAAGGCAATGGCCTCCGTAGCCTGCATTCATTTCCAGGCCTGATATCTTGCAAATGAGGCACTATCATTGGAAAATCTTAAAGTCAGTTGGAAACCTTTGAAAGGGCACCAAGGCAAAGACAGAGGGCACTGAAGGCAATGGCCTCCGTAGCCTGCATGCATTTCCAGGCCTGATATCAATCAACACATCTTAGATTGAAGGTGTGTCACCACAGTTTTCTTGAGTGATTCAGTTCATTACTCCCCTGCCACAACCATCTTTGTTATAACCAGCAAGTGCAATTTCAGTAAGCTACAGTAAAGTATAGTATCCTATATATTTATAAAAAATAAATAATGGTGAGTTTAATTGATTGGCCTAGTCTCATAGAGTATACTTTCAATTTGCCATTTATAAGTAAAGTATTTCCTCAACTCTAACTTAAAACATGTATCCATTTTGCATGTAGATGAAATCATTCACTTTTGCGATACTCGTCTTTTAAACTCTGTATTCAGCAACAAAAATTGGGTTTAAGCTGTGTTATCTTCATGAACCCTTTGTCCCTTTTAAAATATCATATGTAAGTCAAAACTATTTATTAAAGGTAGGTTCTAATATTGGTTTTTGTTAATTGGCTTGAAATTTATTACGTACAATCACATTGGAATATGTAGTAAAATTAGAACCATGACTGCAATTTCTTAAAGGTTAAAGTTGTTTGGTATTGGAACATAATTGTAATATCGATTTGTCTGTGTGAAGTAGTTTTATTTGGCTGTTGCCCAGGTATTGCCCAATGGACATAAATTATTTGACATCTTTTTATATAATTTCCTTGATTCATCTCAATCTAGAAATAAATATATGTGTTTTTTCTTTCCATTGGAGCAAAATTATATGAAATTGTAAAAACATTTAAACATTTTGCTAGCATAAATAATTTATTTTTTGCAAGATAACTGAGGTTTGATGCAAGAAAGCTGGCTGGCACCATGAGTAGCAATAACAAGAGTCTTAAAGTTGTGGTAAACTTTGCTTCTAGTCGACTTTTAAATTGGTTAGAAATAGAAAGCCTGTTTATTGGCAATATAATGTTAAGACAATTTACATACCGGTTAGTTTTTATTTTTTGAGAACAGGATGAACACCCCCCACTCCCATTATAGCACTCTGCACTAATGCTAAAAATAGAAGCTGGGTTTTAGACAATACATGTCAAATTTCACTATGAACATACCCTTTGTTCCGGCCATACAGTTCAAGTTTTATGTTTACTCATATGTACTACTTGTGCAGTTTGACTCATGGATGCTGTTGTGATCAAGTAAGTTGTAGAATTGTCTGACAGGGGGGGTATTTTTATAGCAAAAGTGACATTGTTAGTGCGGAGTGCTGTTCATTTAGACTTTGTGCTACTTTGATTTGTGAGTTGTTGAACCAGAGTCATGCAACCAAAAAGTGGTCAAAAATAATGGTGGGAATGCACAACATTGAAAGAATAACAGGACCAGTCTACCATTTTTCCTGAATAACTTTTTGTGTTTTTACTTCATAATAGATGGGATGCAATACGCGTCATCGACCGCCATCTTTGATGTATAAACAAGGGAAAAGTGTACGCTGCGCGTGACCTCAGCCAATGGTAGCTCTTCATGCGTGCACAATTCATCAAATATGGCAGCCGGTGACGCCTATTGCAATCCATCTATAGTTATATTTATGGGGAGCGGGGGTGGTTCTTGAGTCTCTTTATTCAGATACAGTACCTCTAGATTTTGATTATTATTGGTGCTGATGGGCTTTGTTGCTATGGCAAATGTAATAAACAGCAAATGTAATAAATAGCTAACTTATTGAATGCAAAGAGCCCCAAGCGTCTCTGTGCTGCTTTATTTAGGATGATTTGAAAATAATTGTGTTTGATGTTTGTTTTTTTGTTTCCCAATGCATTTTTCATTAAGTGCTTTGAATCGTACAGTTTGACATTGCAAATAAGAACAAAACATCTTGAACCTGTTCTTATACTCCCACAGCCCATGTGTCCTCAGGTGACGACAATTCTCTCAACATCTTCCTCTCTAAATCCCCCTCTCTACAGTCACTCACAACGGCAACATGTTAAGACTTGGATAAGATTCGTACATGTATACCTGGTCCAGTCACAAGCAATTTTCGTCATACAATCTTCAATCCACCATAATCGGACAACTTCCTGAAGAGGAATTTGGGCATTTTTTTTAGGGGTCACTCTTGAGCATAAGTCTACTCTTAATGTTCCGATCTTTATTGTTCATTAAAAAATGGGCTGCGGTTAACTTAATTTAAGGTGCCAAGTTAGTAAATGTACCACTTGGTCAGGAATGCTTTAACTTACTTTTATGAGTGAGGTGAATGTATTTCTGTAAACCAAAAGTTATTTGCCTGGTCATTTTAGTTGACTCAAAAAAACATTATTTTTCACGAAGTCTGTTTTGAAGGGGTCAGGGAAATCTAAAATAATCTTAAAATTCTGTTAGTTACTTAACTGAGCACCACCTGAATTATAAGTGTGTCGATTCCTGTTAGCCTTGAATGAAGTTTTTCTAAAAAATTAAAATAAAAGTTGGGGGAAATGATTTTTCTTTTGCGAGTGGTAAATGGCGCCATCTGTTGACACCAATAAATATCTTGGGTCAGCTGTGTGTGTGTGGTGTGGTGGTGTGGTGTGCTGACTGTGTAGTGCATAGTGGTTGCATTGTACGCATGTAAACAAGACCGCAACGTGTCACACACTCTCACAGCGCTAGTCTGCACTACAACTCAATTCTGAATTATTCCTAAATGGCTAGATTTCGAACCAAAAGATGTGTCCTTTTCGTTACCGTTACTGTGGTGGTAATTTTTATGTTGAGGACGTTTTTAATGGCGGGTGAGATGTCAGGGAATTCCAATGGAAGCAAGAACAACCAGCCCAATCAGGCAAACAAACTGGTAAGACAACTAAGAATTTCTACTCAAATTGTCCAAACTCCACTGCACTGCACTGCATGTGGTGACCTCAGCAAGTGCCTGGATGTGCTTTTTTGTACTCACAAGTTACAATTCTTCAATGTACAGCCACAGCAGAGTACAGTCCAGACTGCTGAACTACCATAATGTCGTTGCACAGTTGATTGCAAAACTGGGCTTGACTTGAAGTTGAATTGAATGAGTGTCAATAATTTTAATATTCAATTACAAACTGCAACCATGGAGGTAGGATTGCTGCAACCAAGCAGCAATCCTGTCTTTTTGTTTGTGTTATTTTGCAATGTTGTTGTTTTTTTGTCACTCAAATACAAGATTAGTTGCGATAACGTAACCCTCCTCCTGATGGCCGCCAGGCCGGAGGGTTATGAGATTCCTTTGAGCAGAAACGGTTGATCTGGTCCAACACGTACAATTTCGACAGCTATAGTCACTAGATTTGCCCCATTTTTACCACTTTCAAAAATCATGACACAAATTCTGAGGGTACGAACTTAATCCGCAATGTCTAATGCAGCCCGCCATAATACTCAAAACACCATTTAGGAAATATTTCAAATAAAAATGGACAAAAACTTACCAGATCCCGGAGCGAAATCCCAGGTTCATATTTTGAACCTGTCGCATCGCTTTGCAAACGCATTATTTTGTTGTTGGGCTAAACCATTCTGTAAAAGGGGTGTTACAATGTTGCAGTGCGTGTGCCGCTGTCCATTTGCATTGCACGCCGTTCACTCATAATGGCGCGCACGCACTGTGGCACTGCAACATTGTAACACCCCTTTTACAGAATGGTTTAGCCCAACAACAAAATAATGCGTTTGCAAAGCGATGCGAAGTTTTTGTCCATTTTTCTTCGAAATATTGGATAACTTTCCGTATGGCGCCACCACTTTTTCACTCATTTTTACAAAAAGGGATATGTCAATCAGGTAAATTAGATACTATATTATTTTATTTCGAATGAAAAAGTGGTGGCGCCATACGGAAACTTTTCCGAAATATTTCCTAAATGGTGTTTTGAGTATTATGGCAGGCGCTGTCCATTTGCATTGCACGCCGTTCACTCATAATGGCGCGCACGCACTGTGGCACTGCAACATTGTAACACCCCTTTTACAGAATGGTTTAGCCCAACAACAAAATAATGCGTTTGCAAAGCGATGCGAAGTTTTTGTCCATTTTTCTTCGAAATATTTCCTAAATGGTGTTTTGAGTATTATGGCAGGCTGCATTAGACATTGCGGATTAAGTTTGTTCCCTCAGAATTTGTGTCATGATTTTTGAAAGTGGTAAAAATGGGGCAAATCTGGTGACTAGCTGTCGAAATTGTACGTGTTGGACCAGATCAACCGTTTTCGCTCAAAGGAATCTCGTAACCCTCGGGCCTGGCGGCCGTTGGGAGGAGGGTTACGTTATTGCAACTAATACAAGATTAAACTGTAACTTAAGTTGCAAGTCGATTTCACGAAACTTTACACAACTGCGTAAGTCCACTTTGGACGTTTATGGCGCAAAAACATTGCGCAAGTGGACTTACGCTGTTGTGAAAAGTTTCGTGAAATTGACTGCTGATGCGTTTACAAAGTTTGATAAAATTGTACAGTTCTGAACCCAGTACATAGGCAAGGAATTCTGGACATAAGGAATGTGAACAAAGCGTCAGCTTAATTCCTCTATTATTAGTAGGGCCTATTATTTAGGTATAAATATAAAATAAATTGCAGTAGTCAGTACCTTTATATTCTGGACTCTGTAGTTACCTGTACTGTAGTTACCTGTCATCACGGGCTCTAAGTTAAAGGCAGTGGACACTATTGGTAATTGTCAAAGACTAGCCTTCACACTTGGTGTATCTCAACATGCATAAAATAACAAACCTGTGAAAATTTGAGCTCAATCGGTCATCGAACTTGCGAGATAATAGTGAAAGAAAAAAACACCCTTGTCACACGAAGTTGTGTGCGTTTAGATGGTTGATTTTGAGACCTCAAGTTCTAAATCTGAGGTCTCGAAATCAAATTCGTGGAAAATTACTTCTTTCTCGAAAACTATGTCACTTCAGAGGGAGCCGTTTCTCACAATGTTTTATACCATCAACCTCTCTCCATTACTCGTCACCAAGAAAGGTTTTATGCTAATAATTATTTTGAGTAATTACCAATAGTGATCCACTGCCTTTAAGACTAACTCCTATAATGCCCACCTTATTTCGTTCAAAATCCACTGCATGGGTTATCATGTTGTACAAAGATTAATCTGAACTTGGAAAGCAGATAGATATTTTGTCTGCTTAATAGTCATACTTGTCGTACTTTCTTGTGAAAAAAGCATCAGTTTCACCTTGAAGGCATTGATCGATGCTGCTTCTAATGCCGTACTGCCATAGGAGCATGTTCCAGTGGTCAACTACTCTGTGTGTAAAGCTGTTCTTTCTGATGTTCAAGTGGGCATGTTGCTTCTGAATTTTCTTGCTATGGCCTCTCACTACTCAGGTTTATGGTTCCTTCATCGAAAAGAGGCTATCTCTGTCCACGTAACTGATGAGTCCTTTCATTATCTTGAACACCTGGATCATGTCACCTCGAAGGCGTCTGTAGGCCAAAGTGGGCAGGTCAAGCAAGTCTGCTCCAGCCGGTTCTAGTATGGGAGATCTTTTATACTTGGGACCATTTTTGTTGCCCTTCTCTGCACTTTCTCCAGCTTAGTGATGTCTTGACTGAGAAATGGATTCCACATGCAATTTGCATATTCCAGGTGGGGTCTAACTAATGTTTTGTGTACATAGCAAACAAAACATATCTTCATCCATGCGCAAATGTCCTCCTTATTAGACCCACTATTCTGTTTGCTTTGTCGGCAACCACCCCGACATGTTTGCTGAACTTCAGTGATGGGTCAAATATGACACCATGATCCTTCTCTTCATCCCTTACTTCCACATTTGCCCTCGTTGTTCCATCTCGCATACTGTATGGACTGGTTCCATCTTGGTTCCTGTAATGCATTACACCGCATTTACCAACATTGAACTTTAACTGCCATTTCTCTGCCCAGTCACATTTATAAGCTGTCTAAATGTAGGTCAGGTTGGAGTGTTTCTCTGTCATCCTGAATTTTAATATAGGGGTGTATATCGTGGTGTCGTCTGCAAACATTTCTGCATGACGTGATTTGTGATTCGTTGCTTTAACTTGCAGGCACCCTTCTAACATGGGTGTGTGAAGTTGAACTATAATCGAGTCGTGAGTTGTAATGTTTAAAGTGGTTCATGAGCCAACAACCCCCATCTCTGATCGTGGTAGTCCCATATAGGCCTAGTGCCGATACACTGGCCTCTTGGTCCTATGCCCACAAATAGAGTATCAGGATAAAAGAAAAATTTTCGTTAGAAATTCACAGTTTTTTGCCGAGATTTTCTCCCAGTTGTAAATTGTCACCCACGATTGCACAATTGTGGGAACATATTAAAAAAAATGCAATGCTCTTGTTTTGGTTTGATGAAAATCATCATTTCATAAAATTTCATGAGTGACACTAATTCTATTTGCAATGTGTATGGGTAAATGAATAACAACTATTATTTATAATCATTGTATATTATAGTTGTATAATAATAACAACTATATATAGAGTGTATAAATTTCAGTAACGGGAGAACTCTCAAAGCGCTTTACAAACAATGTATACATAATTACAAAAAAAGAAGTATAGGGGCTTATCTACAAATTAACAAAACAATTAAAGATACCAAAAGATTGAGCAAACGGTCAGATTTGAGGTGTATTTTGAAGAGATACAGGTCCTTCTGAGAATGGAGGGTTCCAGGAAGAGAGTTCCAAAGGGTGGGTGAGTTAAAGGCAAAGTATTTTGCCATGTTCCGTTCAACTGAAATGAATGTTTTGTAGAGTGGAACCGTGTGCTGTTTGATGAATTAACCACATCCTATTGCAGGCTTGCTTAGTGCATCATCTGTCTTTTAAAATCGTGTTGATGAATGATGTTGAATGGTCAGACAGTAAGGGGGTTAAAAGAAAATGCTTCTAAAAGTTCAACAATGATTAGCATCAACGTTTTCCTGAACGGAACAGCATCTAGAAAGCAGTTCAATTTGACAGTAAAGCCAGAGGCACCACCATGCAGATACCTGCCTCTTTGGACCTATGCTAAGGAATATGGCGAGTAAGCTGAAAGGAGTCTTTCCTCCTCAGATCTCTCTTTCTGGACAGGATTGGCCTTTAAAGGGTTTTGATACCTTTTGTAGATCAAGTTTGTGGCCATGACATAAATCCTTACTCACACTGTGAATGAAGAGATATAGTATAATTTACCTGTAGAAGTTTTAGTTTCTCAAGAAGTCAATTTTTTTTGAGAAAAGGTGAAAATCACAGAGCAATGTTTTCAGGAGAGTGACGTAAATACGTTGTACAATAAAGCACTGAATAATTGGGTCTCAGAATTCATCACTGCAATTACCCATCTTTCTGAGAGTTTGTTTATATTGGCGCCTTTATATACTCAGCGCCTTGAGTATACTCAGCGCCTTTATATTCTCAGCGCCTTGAGAACCTTGTTTGGTAGATACGTGCTATATAAAGACTTTGATATTATTTGTATTATATTACATGCTAAAATACAATGTAAATTTCGCCTTATGAGACAAACAAATTTGTGAAACTGTTTTTTCTCAATAACTACAGCACCTCAGCAAGTAATATTTTAAGTGAAGCTTTCTACCATCATCTTTAAACCGTGTAAGTTTAATGTGAATCTGTGGACATTGTGTTTTGTGTCGTACACTCGTTCCTGTACAGATCTCTCATTCTGGACAGGGTCGTCCTTTAAGTAGAGTAGCCCCTTGAGGCGATAGTAACACCTTCCTCCATGGTTACACCATGCAAGATGATGTATTCATGTAAATGATAGCCTCTGTGAAACTTGCAGTCAATTTAATACATCAGGGGTCGATTTCACAAACTAGTCCTTACTAGGAATAAAAAACGCATGGCTAGTCCTAAGTTAGGACAAGTAACTTGTCCTAACTTGAGATAAGACTAGTCCTAACTCTTTGTGAAATCCACCCTAGGATCTTGACCATCAGTCTAGAGTAGGGTACTACACTATTAATTATGACAAGCATGGATTACTGCAGACACGTTCGTTCAATCATTATTCCAGATTATGTACGTGTTCTCTCAGTCTCAAAAATCAGTTGCATCAGCATTCAACAGACAGAAAAGGAATTAATTTTAATTTTAACAGTTTAGCATACGTTCATTATGTGGCATACATGTAGATCATTCACCTTTAAATTAGAGAAGTCAAGATACAACAACAGAAACTCTGAGTGTTCCTGCCCTCATCCTTTTTTCTTAGTCTCCCCGTCCCCTTAGGCTATCTAGGTGATTTCATTAATTATCACTTCAATGTTGTGACACTATTTTTTTGACCATCCAATTATAGATCTAAGCTTTTAAAGCCAGCAAAATATCAGTCATGGCCCTTGAAACAATATTTAAAAAATAATCTTACTGGAAAAATCGTGAAATGTCTCAAAACTCCAGACCAGGTTGCAAGTTGTTTGGCCAGTGTTTTGTGTGCCAGAAACATTTCTGAAGTTTGTGGTCATTGGCACCGAACAGTTTTGGACAACAGAAATAATAGCCTTTAAAATGTTTGAATTGTGTTCCTTTATGCTTTTGAATCGACCAGTATTTCTGGTCATATAAATTGTAAAGAACAGCTCAAGCTTCATTAGAAAGAAAAACATCAAATTTGTGTTGTAGACTGCTTGTTCCAACTGATGGTTTTCAGCTCATTGGGTGTGTAATTGGTATTACAATTTGTCCACCCTTATATATCTAGGCCTGTGGTCTTGTTTAAAAATGTGTGTATTGGTTGGATTGATGTTTACTTTTTAAACAATAATGTAGAAACTGCTTCACTACTGTTCTTCTTTGGTTCAAGTCATCTCTTTCTGATAGACAAATTCAGGTTTCCTTTATAATAACTTTTATCCAGTTGTGTATGGACCACCGCAAGGGTCCATTTTAGGTCCCTTGAATTTTTGAAGTTACACCCTCTCATTTGGCAATGTCTTAAAGTCACCGTAGTAGACTTTCATCCTACATGTCACGTACATGATACATATCTGTATTGTTCCTTTGACTCTACAATACCTGGTGTATGGCAAGTTTCCATAGAAAAGCTGCTGCTGTGTGTTACCATGGTAATACTGATGTTCAACAGTGGATGAACGAAAAACTAAATTGAGATCATTGTGCTTGGTACTCCCCAAAACCTGTGAAGAAACTGCCTCAGGTATCTTTGCCTATGGGTGTTGCACGCATCGACCATTAAGGACATTACTCATTATGAAAAAGTATAGCAGTCAATAAGCGAGCAAGTTTCTAGCATCTGCCAATCACCTTATTTTCAATTACAAAACAAAGGAAGAATTAAAAGGCACCTTGACAAGGATACTTTCCTACATGTTCAAGTCCTCTCCCATTTTGAATATAGTGGCATTAATCTTTTATTGTGCTGCGTCTTTAAGAATTGGACAGAACTAAAATATTACAAAATAAGGTGCGAATTGTTTGGCATTTTCTAACCCTTGAGCTGAGAGAATTACCCCATCACTCAGGGAACTTTATTGAGCCAACTAAGTACCAATTAGAAAGAAAAACAATTTTCTCCAAATGTATGAAAGGTCCCTTTTCACACGATGATACACTATCCTTGGTCAAAACTTCCGCTTACATAAGATTTTGTCATTGGTTTGGACTGCTGACAAAATATACCAATGTTTGACCCTGGACAGTACAAAAATTGTTGTACTTTCATACCAGGTACATTTTGTAAAATTTAACATCCATGCTACAATAAAGCAGGGGATCCTTGCTAAATTGCTCTTGTACATGTATGTGGGGCCTAAGACCCACTTCTAGCCATGTTAATTTCTATTATGTGGACTATGATACTGATGGAAAAGCGCCTTCTAAAAATTATAAGAGTTAGATTTAAAATAAAATAAAAATTGTGTCTGGCCCAAACCAGCTTCTACTGTTAAAAGAATGTTTGTTTGTCGAGCGTGAAAATGCTTACTGTGTACTGCACAGCAGAATCCGAACAGGTTTTTAACTGTCGTACAGTACCTGCCAGTATTCCGTATCCAGTCTGGATGAACAAATCAATAGCTCACGATGAGATAATTGCTGGAAAAAAATTGAATAAATTGCAGCTGTCACCACAGCTGTGCGGCTTGATCCTGGTGGTGGTCCATCCTGTATGTGTGCGCATGATGCACACTAATACATTTGGCTTTTTATTATTAAGGATTCGTGTCCTTAAATCCAATATTTCAGTATTCGTCCACAAAGTTTTACTTACCTGTAGATTTGCGAATGCAAATCACGTAACACGTATCAACAGTTTGGTTGAAAGTCTGTTTTCACAGGCACACCACCTGTGTTTGGGGTAAACATCTCCTTTCGTTTCTCCACTGAAATAAGTTTCCCTGAAGGACGTGATAAGAGGGGACAATTTTTTATAAAGCGTAAAATCAAAGTGTAGTTGGTTCCATCATCAACAGATTGCTTTGTTTATTAAGTTTCTAATCAGTAGAGTGTTGGTTCGAGTTTCTGTCGTGACACTTGTGCTCTTAAGCAAGACCCATGAGCATTACTGCTTTGTCCTTCGGATGGGACATGAAGCAGTTGGTCCTGTGGGCTGTGCAATGCAACCCAGTAAGGAATTTGCCTCGATGGTTTCTGGTATGGTTGGCTACATGTATACGTCATTATTTTGTTTTTTTAAATATTTGGACATAGCTCCGCATACCTTGTAGGAAAAATAATAAGTGCTTTGAGACACCCTCAGATTTGATGAAACGCTTTATAAGAACTGTGTAGTGTTACTTTGTGGTGACTCCTCAGGTTTGTGTCTGGTGTTCTTTGTAATGACATACATATAGGGGCCTACATGTATGCATGTACGTAATGTGAGATTGGTTAAAACTGTAAACATGATAGTTTCTCTGTCCTTACTCTATGGTTTAAATGAGAACTTTTTTTTTAATTACAGAAAATTGCCGACCTGGCCCATGATTCCCAAGCAGCTGGTATTGATCGCCCACCCATGCACAAAGACACCCACAGCTTTCAGTTACCAGCTCATCAAGGGGCCTCCTTGAAGAATATACCTGGGAATTATGAGCCTGACATACCCCCTCCCCGTGATGGACCGGGCGAGAATGGGGTTCCGGTCAGAACTGGTCCAGGCGAGAAAGAGGCGGTCGAGAGAGGTATAAGGGAGTACGGTTTTAATCAATATGTCAGTGATAAGATATCATTGGACCGGAACATACCAGATCTAAGAAATGCCCAGTAAGTATTTTTATTCTAAAAACAAGATTTGCACTAAAGTAGAAAAAAAACAAATAATAAAGGCACTGGACGTGTTATGTAATTGTCAAAAACCAGTATTTTCACTTGGTGTAAATGTATCTCAGCATGCATGCAATAATAAATCTGTGGACATTTTTACTCAATTGGTCATCGAAGTTGCAAGAAAATAATGATAGAAAAAACACCCTTGTTGCACAATAATTTGTGTGCTTTCAGATGCCTAATAAAAGGTTCAAGGCCTGAGATCTGTTGTTATTTGAGTAAAAAAAATTATGTTACTTCAGAGGGAGTCGTTTCTCACAATGTTTTATACTATCACCAGCTATCACTATCACCTGTCTTCATTGCTCGTTGCCAAGTAAGTATTTAAAATGCTAAAAATTATTTTGAGTAATTCCCAATAGTGTCCAGTGCCTTTAAACAGGATTGTGTTTTGGAGATGTTTCTCATGAACGACATAAGTAATAAAGATCTAGTGGGAAATAAAATACACTGTTTGCGTCCATCAATGCCGAGGGTGGGATAATAACAGACACTGTGCATCATGCATTGTCATGCATGAAATTTGATTAAAAGATTGTTTGAAGTCCCAACACGTAAATTCTGCCTGTGGTGACGAAGTCCTTAAAAAAACGCCAGGGAAGCGCGAAAGAAAAACATGCTACTACCGAATAGAAAACTTGCACGATTAATTCCCTCATGCCCTTCATCATTGTGCATGGGTACAGATCCTATGGGTATTTTGAAACATGTTATATGCTTTGACAACTTAAAGGCACTGGACACAATTGGTAATTACTCAACATAATTGTTAGCGCAAAGCTTACTTGGTAACGAGTAATGGGGAGCTGTTGACATTGTGAGAAACGGCTCCCTATGAAGTAACATGGTTTTTCAGAAAGAGGCATTTTCTCACTCAAATAATGAAAGACTTAAGCTGAAACCTTTTTTATGCATCTGAAAGCACACAAAGTAATGCAACAAGGGTGATTTTCTTTCATTATTCTCTTGCAAATTCGATAATCAAATGAGACCAAATTTTCACTGGTTTGTTATTTTATGCATATTTTTTGGGATACACCAAGTGAGAATACTGGTCTTTGACAATTACCAAACGTGTCCAGTGCATTTAATACTCCTTCCTCTCACCATAGAGCTAGCTCTTCGCTCTCGCATCAGACATTTTATTGTAGCCTAAACTCCTTGACACCCCTTAGCAGTGTTTATGCATGAATTTAGTTTCTTTAAGAAATAAGATACTGCTACATGTAGGTGTAAGGATGCAGTGGATTTGAGGCAGGGGTGTAATAGTGTTTTGATATGAGCGGTAACATTACACTGGCAGTGTGTCTCAATCTATATATTAAGCTAAATGTAATTGGCAGTTGCAAGATTACTTTTACACTACTGAGGAGAGTTGTGTTACGTTAAAGGTGTAATGGGCAAATTTCACATTAAATACACCTATCAGAATTCTTGCTCTCTTAAAGCCATTATACACTTTCGGAACCGAAAAAAAAAAAAGTTCACAGATTTACAAATACCTTACAGGTTTTACAGAAGGTAGTGGTAAAAGACTTCTCTTGAAATATTATTCCATGAAATGCTTTACTTTTTGAGAAAACATTAAAACAATTATCAATTCTCGACAACAAGAATTACGGGTTATAGTAAACACATGTCATGACACAGCGAATTGTGTGGAAACAAGGGTGGGTTTTCCCATTATTTTCTCCCGACTCCGATGACCGATTGAGCCTAAATTTTCACAGGTTTGTTATTTTTTATAAATGTTGTGATAAACGAAGTGTGGGCCTTTGGACAATACTGTTTACCGTAAGTGTCCAATGGCCTTAATGGTCATCTTAAAAAATAAAAAATAAGGTTGCCCCAAACAAGCCCGTAAGCCACTCTTAATGAGGGGCTACAAGAACAAAATATTTCAGATGAAAATAACTCGGGGGAGCTGAGGGTAGGAATTGATATTCTTCTTGAAATAGTCTAGATTGCTTTATTGGGGAAACATGAGCCAACCTGATTCACAAACTCATTATTATGACATGATATCCATCATGATGACATATATGATTTTGTGGTGTTATTATAAAGTTTTGTGTTTTTTACTGTTTTGTGGTAACCCAGATGCAAGTATTGGCATTATCCTGAGAAGTTACCAACCACCAGCGTCATCATAGTATTCCACAACGAGGGCTGGTCTACGCTACTCAGAACTGTACATAGTGTGTTCAATCGATCTCCACCACAACTCCTTCATGAAATCATACTAGTAGATGATGCAAGCACAAAAGGTCAGTTTCCTTCAAAAAACTGAAGGGGTAGAATTTCTAGAAACATACAAAAATAGCCTGTATTCAGTTGAACACTTTAGTATTATATTGACTACACTTTTACAAAATTGTATATCCGTCTGAAATAAATAGATTTTTTAAACCAGGGACTGTTCTTTAATTACAAAAAAGTTCTTTGGCCAGATTTATGCACAAGAAGATTCTTGATCAATTAAAGGTAGTGTCTTCTCTTGGTATACTCTTCCCTTGTTTTGCTTCAGTTTGATTGGTTTAATACAACACACATGGGAGTTAGGGACCTTAAACAAAATTGAGCGATTTTGAGCGAGTGTTTTTTTCTTTTTCGGATGTGACAGAGCATGTGAAGAAGAAGCTAGACGATTACGCCCTGTCGGCGCGGTTCAGCGGTAAACTGAAAATTGTTCGGAATGAGAAGCGTGAAGGGTTGATCCGGACACGCATCAATGGAGCCAAAGCCGCAACGGGGGATGTTCTGCTATGGTTGGATGCACACTGCGAGGTTGGAATTAACTGGTTGGCTCCTCTGCTCACCCCGATAGCACTCAATAGGTAAGAAGACATTTCCAAGTAGAGAGTTAAAGGGAAGGTATATGTTTGGTAACCACTCTCTCAAAACTAAAGGCAACACAATACGAATTTACTTGGTGACAAGTACATGTACAACAGCCTTCGAATAGTACAGAACAATTTGAGAGTCATTTTACTTCGAAGTAATGTGATAAGAATTTGAATCTGAGAAGTGCTACTGTCGGAAACGTTTCTCAGATTGTGTATTCCAATTACAGATTATTTTTCCTCACAGGGACATAACCACGCCCGATTTTTGGCGATATCTTAAAAACACGACCACCTTTTGAAATTAAGTCTACACATGTTAGTTTTATTGCATCTAAATTTCTATAGGATTAAAACAATCCAACGTTTAAAAACAAACAAATACTTTCCCATTAAAAGTATTTATTTTACTTGATTTTTGTGGTAACGTCCAGGAAAAAATAGGATTATTTGAGTAATAATCACACAATGTACATATGTACATGTACAATGTAACCTTTGCGTTACATACTGTGCATATATAGGTATTCAGTCTCAAAGAATCATTCATGTATATGTATAAATGCTTTTGTGTTATCTGTTGCATGAGCCTCCAGCATTAAACCATTTTATCTACACGTATTATTTAGTTACTAAAACATTTACAGCTCCAGAATGCACTGCATAATTGTTATAAACAATTATGCCTCAAATTAAGTTTGTTAGTTTTCTGCCATGCAATTTGTGTCAGTGCACTTTTCTTATGCAGTCACATTATAAAAGTGGTTATAGACTCACTGAAAACTAATGCGATAAAAACTGCTCAAGTAATATGCATGTTAGTCAGTACAGGTGGGTAAACATATAACTTGGACCATGTACGCATGCAATCTTAGTGAAATTTTGACACGTTTGTCTGAAATCCAAGAAAAAACATGAGGGAAGAGTTTTAACTGTGTCATCAATAGTGCTGGGCGAATAGTGAAATTTTGTTATTCCGATACCGCTGGCCAACTATCCGAAATTAACCAGTTATTTGAATGTTTTTTTTGCCGCTAGAGGGCGCTATTAAAAAAATAAAAAAATAAAATGAATGAGATCTTATGGGCGGATTGATATTAGTTTTAGACAGTGTCACTCGGTTCATTCATAAAAATGACCGGATCTAATTTAAAGATGGCGATTTGCTAATTCTTTTGATTGTGATTGACTCTACGTGAAGGAAAACTTTTGTAATCTTTGAACAAATTACGTCAGAAATGTCATTGTTTTAACTCTTCACGGAGGTGAGCATAGTTAAATACTTAATTTATGATGTTTTATGCTGTCTTAATAGAAGTTTCATAAGGATTCTGACAAAAAAATTCACATCAGTTGTCGCCCGACGTTCGCGGATATTCGGATATTAAAGAATATCCGGTTTCTAAATAGCTATTCGCGCCCTATGCGGATATTCGGTTAAGAAAAAAAAGGCATTCGCGGTTACGGATAGGAAAACCTATTCGCCATTAACCGGATATTCGAATAATTCGCCCAGGCCTAGTCATCAACAAAAGTCACACCTGTATGACAGGACAAATATTAACAGTTCGCGCATTAGGGAAAAGATTTGTCCATCTCTGGACATCTCTCTTATCAGCAGAGCCCTGTTCTTTTTTTTAAGGGGCAGCCATGCCAGAAGTAAATTTCTGCACCATTTAACAACGGCTGCAGATGCTGGAAGGGGAAAGCTGATTTTGTTTATATAGCAACGGCTGAGATTGATGAAGAGGGTGGGTTGAGCACGTGGAGGAATCACCGACTAGAATCATTCAGCCTAGCTTTAGGCCAAATAATAATAAAAACATGCTTACCGCCCTGTCTGCTACCTTTTTAGAAGCTACCTCCTTTTTCTTTTCTTTTTCTTTTCTTCTTTTTTCACCCTTTTTAATGAAAAACAATTTCCCCCCCCCCCTTTTTTGTCCGATTTTGAACATGTGTCTTTTTCATAAAAAAAAAGATACATTTAAACGATCTCATACTTTTTAGTTTTTAATGTGTCATGTGGCCATTTTGAGAAGAAAAAAACGTCCCTCCTTCCTTTTTTCAAAAAGGCAGGACGCAAAACATGTTAATTTTTTTTTATTTGGCTAACACTATCGGCAGAGAGGGGAGATGGGGATATTGATTTTAAAGAGGCAGGGGTTCATTCTCTTTACCCTTTGGAAATTGACTACAATCAATAAATGTTCGAGGAAATACAAACTATATTCTCTTGTCAAATTTCATCAATATTCATTTAAGGAATTGAACACGGAAAAAAAACAGGGAAAAAAAACATTCAGACATTAAATGGACAAATAGACCTTAACATGAGATCTACATGAACAAAAAGACTAATAAACAGATACAAGGAACTTAAAAAGCTAGGAACTTATCTAAAGCCATTAAATTTTCACATGTTAGTTTCACATGTTCTACATTTATATAGGATTAAAATAATCATCAAATGTCTTGAAATGAAAAATCAAACGGTTATTTATATAGGATTAAAATAATCATCAAATGCCTTGAAAAGAAAAATCAAACGGTTATTTATATAGGATTAAAATAATCATCAAATGCCTTGAAATGAAAATCAAATGGTTATTTAGCCTATATAGGATTAAAATAATCAAATGTCTTGCAATGAAAATCAAACGGTTTCAGAAACCGAATGATACTTTCCCTTTTAAGGACAAAGCGCCTGCTATTCAAGTGACAATGTCTGTGTAGAATACAACATCACTTCCCTGTAGAAAATGGTGTTATTCAGTAAATTCAATATGAGCACCACATAGGAGAAACTTTGATAAAACAAACATGTTAAGAGTGTTGAGCGCGTTGACTTGTTTTGCTTGTTAACAAAACAGCTTTGATGGAATGTTTTCTTTTGGTACTACTTAATGTAAGAATATTAGATGGCCAGTATGTACATACAGTTGCCCCACCACCTCAATGAAGCACCAGTCTAAACACTTGACCTTTTCACAATCTCACACTCTTGTTGTAGGAATGTTATTTAATACAATAAAGACAATGTGTTTTTTGACAGTGACTTTTTCCCCTGCATCCTGCAGAAGAGAGAAATTGATATTTCGTGAAAATATTTATGTGCAAATTTTTGTGTGAAATTGACATACATTCATATTTCATGCTTTAAATTTTGCTGTTTGATGACTTGTTGATTGAGTATGTCCAGGAATTGTTTGAGGCTTGCGGCAGCACCATGTGTGGATCTCTTTTGGGTTGTGTTAGTTCTTAAAAGAACAGGTGGTTGACAACTCAACATTTTTATCAGTATGCTCCGGGCCCAATTTCATAGAGCTGCTAAAGCACAAAATGTTGCTTAAGCTCAAAAAAATCTTGCGTGGTAAAATCTGATTACCGGCCAAGACTCCACTCCCTTGTTATGCTAAGTAAACAACAGCTAAACAGCAGTCATAAGCAATGTATATGGCATGAAATTACGGCCAGTAACATGTGTAAAATAAGCGAGCTATTTTCGGTGTTAAGCAAATCTTTTGCTTAAACAGCTCTATGAAATTGGCCCCTGATCGTGTTAAGAAGCATACGTTGAGTCATTAATCAACCACCAATTCTTCTCAGAACAAACACTACTCAGATATGATTAACACATGGTGCTACACCGAACCTCACCTGATAATACTCCCACCATGCAGAGTTTCAAATTCTTCAAACTTTTCTTTTATTCAGTGTTTCCTTTTTTCGTTGTTTCACAGAACAACAGCTGTGTGTCCCGTCATCGACGTCATCGACAACCAGAATTACAAAGTCTATCCGCAAGGAACGGGAGACCAAGATCGAGGAGGGTTTGACTGGAGTCTGTACTGGAAACATTTTCCCATCCCAGAGTTTGAGCGAAAGAGAAGACGCTATGAGACGGAACCATACAGGTGTGTTAAACACTTCTGTGCAGTCAATTTCGGAGAAGTTGTTTGTACCCCAGTTTGGCTTGTTTAACTGAGCAGATTAATGAGCAGATTTTGAAACAGCCCCTTGCCTACCTCACCAATCTTGTGAACACTGAAATCACATTTTAAGGCTGGTTTTTTTCTCCTTTCTGGTTTTTAATTGTAGATATATTCTTGGTGCATTTTTACATAGTATGTTTTCTATTGTGCAGGTATAATGTTTTTAACTATTGTAATGTTTTTAACGATCTGGAATTTTTTCGCAATCCAGAAGTATGATGTGATGACAGTTTTATGTTTAGTTTTATGTG
Organism: Asterias amurensis; assembly: GCF_032118995.1. Taxonomy (NCBI): domain Eukaryota; kingdom Metazoa; phylum Echinodermata; class Asteroidea; order Forcipulatida; family Asteriidae; genus Asterias; species Asterias amurensis. The sequence goes on from NC_092648.1 coordinate 21,570,222, forward strand.
ATGTCTTTTCTAACTTTTGTTTTATAACAAATCCAGTCCGATTATCGTTGTAAATAAATTATCCTTATCTCACCTTTACCTTTTAAATAAATAAACCATAAACCATGACAGGGATTGTTTTGGCTTAGCTGTAGAATATGAAAGTGAGAAGCAAGTAGACACTGTATTCAGCTAAAACATTAACATGTTGCTATCAATCATGCAAAGTTTTAAACCTTTTTTGTGTTGATATATGTGTTTTTATATTATTGCTGATGATAATTTGCTGAAGTTGTGATTTCCAAATGTTAAACTCCCAGATCACCAGCAATGGCCGGCGGTCTGTTTGCCATGGACAGAGAGTTCTTCTTTGAGCTTGGAGCCTACGATGATGGCCTGGAAATCTGGGGCGGGGAAAACTTTGAACTCTCTTTTAAGGTATTGTAACCCAACCATCCTGATAAGATGTTATTTGCCCATGGCTTGCGCTCATAGACGGGCTTATGAACTCATGATGACAATATCCTAGTTTTGAGTGTGTTGTGGTGGGATGATCTGGAAGTTTTCCAACAGGGCCCTCTTTTGTTCGATAATAATATGTGCAGCTAGAGGAGAATTAGTGTAGCCGGGATCGCAGTAGCTGCACAAACACTAATATGGCTGTTGCTCACAATAGACCTTATGCACATGACATCATTGTAATTGGGCGCTCTCTTGTCTAGAGATCAAAAGATGGTTGCTCATTGGCCACCCATCTGTTGTGCAGTGCATAAATTGGTGTTACAAAAAAAAGAATGTTGTCACAATGTGTTGTAATTCTTGTTTCTTTATTATTTTGAATTTGAGTAATTGCTGTGGAAATGATTTAATCCACACCACACACTTTACCAGAAACACCAGTTTCAAGTCATCTTGATTTTATTTCTTACTGACAGTATTTGATTATTTTGCTATATACATGTACCTTTCTATTTAGAAAGACTCTGCTCGGGTCGAAATTGGGCCACTAACAGTTTTTTGCATTTATGCCATAGGTCCTTTTGGTTGGTGAGCAGTTTACAACAGCTAATTCCTTTTTCAGAGTCAGTATTTTTAGTTAAATTCCTATCCTTCAGATCTGGATGTGTGGAGGATCCCTCATCTGGGTCCCATGCTCCCGTGTGGGACATATCTATAGAATCCTTGGCAGGGTACCATACTCGGCTCCAAACGGGAACATGGCAGTATTAAGTGAAATGGTAAGACAGTTATAATCAAGGTGTAATCCTAACTGGCGATGTTATTTTTGTTTTATCTTTGTTGATTGCGTGACCCTCAGCTGTGGATGTGCGGGGGGTCCCTACTGTGGATACCGTGTTCCCGTGTTGGTCATGTGTATCGGATTCATGGTAAGGTGCCCTATTCATCTCCAGGTGGAAGCATGATGATGCTTAGCGAGAGGGTAAGAATGATCCTCACTCTCGGTGGCTAGATTTCTCTCTCTGCTCTGGTGGATGGATTTCTCAAACCCTTCTCCTACTTGGTTTAAGTTTCCCGGTAATTGTTTTGTCATCTTTATTTCCTTGGATTTCTTCCTCTGCTGTGTTATGAATAATGACGATCTAATTCTGAAGATTGTGCCTGCCGTAATTTTTGTTTATTATGCGATGATTGCTTGGTTTGGATTTGAATCTCGTTACACCTAATCTCGATGTTAATTCAAACTCTTTGCCAACTCTCTCTCTGTCCCAACTCCTCCCCCACCCCACACCTGGGCCCAATTTCATAGAGCTGCTAAGCACAACAATTTGCTTAGCATGAAATTTCTTCCTTGATAAAAACAGGATTACCAACCAAATTTCCATTTTTTGCATATTGTTTGTACTGGTATTCAGCTGTTGTTTGCCTATTCTGAAAATCACGTGGAAATTTGGTTGGTAACCCTGTTTTTATCAAGGAAGAAATTTCATGCTAAGCAAATTTTTGTCGTAGCATCTCTATGAAATTGGGCCCTGGTCTCCCTACCAATCCAAATCAGGGCATGGCTCTCTCATTGTGGAGTATGTCTGTCCCGTCTCTCACATTGTCAATATTGCCAGGGGTGTGGGGGACAGTGAGGGCTATGTTTTTGATCAAATATCCCAATCATTTTGGTCATGGTTGTTAGCCTGGATTGAATTTTTGACAAATTCGGGAGAGGGATGTGTTCTTAATTCCAACCATTTTAGGCCAGAATTGTTGGTTGGATCTATTGTTAAACTGATGAATTGAAGACATTAGATGGAAGTCTCACCGTAATTCTGGGCATGGGCAGAACAGATTATACCTGGTCAGTCTGAAGCCACATACATGTAGTGTTTTTTTTATTAATTCTAGTTTGGTCAAAAGTTCTAAACAAAATTGCAGAGCAGCTTATCCTTCCTTATATAAGTGATGTCCTTTCTCACAAATGTTTATGCTTGATTGTTAGACTATTTGCTAACAATTCTGAACACTGCTTTAAGTATCTGGTGATGGATATTAATTTGTTTTCTGTTCTTCTTCGTGTGTTGAATGGCTGAGTGTTTATGTTGCTACTTCTGTGTATTTGATTCCCAGTTAAACTGCACAGCATAAATGTTTATATATTTGAACCCTAACTTTTTCCTTTGTTTGATAATTTAACTTGACACAGCTAGCTTGAAATAATTTTGACATTTACTTGTCTTGTTTACTTTTTTACTCTTAACACATTTGTTTTATCAAATCTTACATTTGATAACGCCACCAACTCTAATCACTATTTAAGTCAGTTATTTAAAATTAATTTTTGAAATGGTCTTTTTTTTAAGATGTCAAACTATGTAGGCCTACTTTATTTATGAATGATTTTCCTTTCTGATTAACGAAGTCATAGAGCTCCAAAAGTAGAAGGGTTTCAACGACCTCGTTCCCAGGGATGATCAAGCCTAGTGCGCTTGATCGCTTGGCCACAACATGCCACCTTATGCACAACACACATTCTGATATTACTTAGTGTAGTCAGGTAGTGTACCGGTAGTGTAGTATTGCACAGGCTTAGTACGTTACTTCAGAGGGAGCCATGTGTCAAAATGATTTATACTATCAACAGCTCTCCATTGCTCATGTTTATGCTAACAATTATTTTGAGTAAATACCAATAGTGTTCAGTGCTTTGAATAAGCACTGACTTTGGCTTACAGTAAGCAGCATCCAAACCTTTTGCTCTTGTCTACATGTAGGTCTCATGCCCCATCCTCAAATTCTCATTTTAGTTCTTTACACTGTTTTAAGTCTCTGTTAAAAACTCAATTGTTTGAAGCTGCTTGTTTGTAATCTGCTTATTTGTAATTGTATCTTTCACTGATTGTATACTTAATTGTTCTCTTAATGTGCTTATGCCCCTTGGCGCTTTACAAATGTCCTTGTTATTACTATATTAGGAAACTCAAGCATAACTGAATATTTGTGTATAACCGCTCCTTCTTTGTTGTATTATAAGTTTACATATTGTTTTTGTTGTAACTGGGGTTTGTTCCGGTTTTTGGGGAATCAAATTCAATACAACTATTTCTATTCTTTCTGGGCATCCAGTCTCAACTAGGTCACCAATTGAAACATCTCTGTTATCTCTCTAGAATCTGAAGCGTGTGGTTGAAGTCTGGTTCGACGAGTACAAAGAGTATTTCTACCGCAGTAAGCCAGAGGCCCTGTTGGTCTCTGCGGGAAATATAGACAAACAGCTTGAGTTCCGTCGTCAGAAGAAGTGTCGATCGTTCTCTTGGTATATGAGTGAGATTGCGCCAGATATTGTGGAGAAGTTTCCTCTACCTGCAGCTAATATACAATGGGGCGAGGTGAGTGCTGATACTCCATGAAGCGTTTTTATATTCAGTTGCCGTCGCTCAAAGACAAATTAACGCAGTATGAGAACTGAGCCTGTGATCTCCGAATTAACGTGAATTAACACAGAGCTATCAGGCCCCTAGTGTTGGCGGTCACCCTATTTTGTATATGTGGTGCTAGTCAGAAGCCATTTAACTTGTAACTGTTTATGAGTAACAGGTTGAATGGTTTCTGATTAGCACCCGGCCAAAGAAATTGACCGCCAATATTAGGGCTACATAGATCAGTAAGTAGAGTGCCGGCACTTTAATCCGGAGGTCCAAATCGATCAAGTAAATTTGTCTCTGTATAACCTCAATTTTTTTTTAAAGCTTACTCATTTGGTTTCCCTTGATATTTGTTTATTGATACCTAAAAGTTACAATACTGGTTTGCAGTCAGTTTTAAGGGTACCTCGAGATAATTCTATCTGAAAATAATTACTACTCATTTTTATGTATTCTGGAGAAATAAATAAACTTTTTGAATTGTGTTTTAGGTAAGAGTAGCCGGGGGTCATGTCTGTGTGGATTCAATGGGTCAGAAAGATGGCGGTAAGGTCGGTATGTCGTACTGCCACGGTGCTGGAGGCAATCAACTCTTTAGAGTAACGCAAGACGGCCAGTTTCGTATTCATGATCAATGTGCCTATAAATCATCATCAGATGTCAGGTTACGACGGTGCGACTCTACGAGGTATCAGTGGGTGTACAATTTGGTGAGTGTGATGAAAATCATAATCATATTCCATTATCAATTCTCTGATTCAGGCTTTCTTATTGTTGCTTTTTATTTTGCCATTCGTTTTTAAAACAAAGATCACTTACTACCATCGATTGCTTGTATAGTGTTCATCATTATAAATAAAGTTCTTGAATTTGTTTGTCTTTCCTTGCTTTGCAGAACACACAAACATTATACTTGGAGGATCTACACGAATGTTTAGATCATAGACCAGCCACCAAAGAAGTTTATATGACAGCGTGTGTACCAGACAAAAGAACACAACAGTGGGAAATATCATCAAAGGGACTCAAACATCATTGACACATATCATCTTCATTTATTTTGTTTTACTTAAACTTGTCTTGGATTTTGTATCCAAGCCAAGGACATCTTGGAGGTAAACTGTTGTGTAAGTAAACAGAACAGTGTTAAGGTTTGACGACTGTAACCAAGGGCCCAATTTCATAAAGCTGCTAAGAGCAACAGAATCATGCTTACTAGAGTAAGGTTACCAGCCAACATACTATTTCACATGTCCCATTGACTGGTATCTTACTCACCTTTGCTTAGCAGAACAATTTTAAGCAATATTTACTGCTTAAGCAGCTCTATGAAATAGAGTACAGTACTAAGACATCTATAATCAGGCGTTTTTACATTTGAACATGCAATAAAAGAGATCAAACAGCATTAGTATTTCAAACAGCAACATCCAAATCAAAATTTTAAAACTCGCACATGTATGCCTTTTAAGGAACACGTTGCCTTGGATCGGTCGAGTTGGTCTATAAAAAGCGTTTGTAACTGTTTTTTATAAAATGCATATGGGTAGAAAGATGTAAAAGTAGAATACAATGATCCACATAAACATGCCTCGAAATTGCATGGTTTTCCTTTTACCTCGTTGACTACCACGGTCGGCCATTTATGGGAGTCAAATTTTTGACTCCCATAAATGGCCGACCGTGTTAGTTCACGCAGTAAAAGGAAAACCGCGCAATTTCGAGGCAAACTTGTGTGGATCATTGTATTCTACTTTTAAAACATCTTTCCAACCATATGCATTTTATAAAAAACGCTCAGTTATAGACCAACTCGTCCGATCCAGGGCAACGTGTTCCTTTAAGGTGACTTTGGTGTGATCCCTGGCTTTATGGCAGTTACAGGTTCATTGGGTTCTGACTGGCACCCCCGAACAAAGATAATGATAAAAAAAGGGTGATCGCCAACGTTAGGGATAGATGGCTTAAATAGTAAAGCTTGGCACGTTAGTCTGGAGGTCGCAGGCTCAAATCAAGTTCAGTAAATTTTCTGTTCACTTTAAAGTTAAAATGTAAAATTGGTACAGAGAGTCGCCCTGAAATTTGTTTATCTTTGAAATATTCCAATGGCTGATGGAAGTGTGGGTTCGATTCCCGGTTATGATATTTGTGTCCTTGAGGAAGACAATAACCATAATTGCTCCTCTTCACCAAGGTGTATCCCTGAGGGAGTTGAGAAAGTTTGAGGAATGGTCCAAGTATGCCTGATGAACAGGGATAATAATGTTGTAAAGGGCCTTGATGTATTTGGATATGTGGGCTCTTTACGAATCCAATATTATTCTCATTTTATTATCTATACATGTAGAGCCTTTGCACTACGTGCAGTGTACTCACACGCGCATATTCTGTCGGCCATTTAAGGGAGTCAAAATGGAGCACAAAAAATGCACAAAAGATTTGACTCGCTCTAGTTCTATTATAAAATTCTTTCATTTCCATGGAGAGCTACATATTCATATTAAGAGATGGAATTTCAAATTCAAGATGTAACCTATTTCATTTGTTGTCTATTTTACTTTATTATATTTTAACAATAAATTATGAACAAGTAGAGATCCATCAAACACAAGATCAGAGTTTAACAAGAATATTTTTTAGTTTTATTTTTTTAAAGATGTAATTTAACATAAAGTTTTGGTAAGTAGTAAGTACAATTTGCTAGCAAGTCAATCCATGGTTTGGATTTGGAATAAAGTCAGAATAGAATTGGGAATTTTTATTAGTTTGTTTAAAATCTAATTTTTGCATGTTGATAGGTCACTGAATATGTCCATGTGGCAGACAAGTTTGTCATTAGCTGTCTGAAGTTACAATATAAGTTATCACACAAGCGCGAGTGGAATACGGAAAAATATAGCGCTTCTGCAGCCCATATCCAACGAGGCCGAAGGCCGAGTTGGGTATGGGACGCAGACGCGCTATATTTTCCGTATTTCCACGAGCGCGCGTGTGATAACGTATTTATCTTCAAGCAAACTTGGCGCGTGACATAGAACACACAAGACGCATGGTAGTGATATTAGCCGTGCAATATAGGTTTTTATCACCACTCCATTCTGCCAATCTGATTTGAGGATTAGCGCGTACTTGAAGATAATGGGTTTTTACACCCCTCGTAATGCATTATGGCATTTTGCTGTATTAGTAGGCTTTAATTCATTTGTATTATAACTCTTCAAAAGTTAGCACTTGTACACCATACATATTTTGTCTCGCCAGAGCAAAAAATATTGTTTCAAAATGCAAAAGCAGTTGATGACATCGCGTTTCAAATATATAGCCTACATTTTTTTACAGAAAATTTTAAGTTCTGATAGATGGTAAATTTGCATCGTGCTAACTTGCATCAGTGTATATATGGGTAAAACCAAAAGGATAATTTTAAGTTCATTCGTAATTTTGATGATATTAAGTCAAAGCATGATTGATTTTGACCTTTTGACTTGTGCAACAAAAACCCTCTTTGGAATGTTATTATGTCCATTGACTTTGTGTTTGTTTTAAATTTGGCTCTGGAAGAGTAGCATATATGGAATTTTTACATGTGGTTAGAAACACAGCTTGGACTTCCTGCAGTAGCCTTGCTCAAGGCAGTCGCATTATTCGCTCCGAAAAGACGCCGCTGTAAACCCACCCGTATACCCTGTGCGTACCCGTATACACACTGTCACATCGTACGACGACTGTGCACACAAGTCATCCGCACTCGTACCACTAACTGCATGCGGAGGCCGACGCATGCGGATAGTGTATGGGGGCATCGTGTCGTGCGATGTTACGCACAGTTAATACGGGTGGGTTTTTATACAGTGGCGGGTTTTTTTCGGAGTGAATAATTCGACTGCCTTGGGCAAGGCTATTCCTGCAGGCAAGATTTGTACATGGCCCAAAAGAAGAAGACATAAAATCTTACATTTCATTGAGTACGGTTTTCTATCAACTTTCAATGTGAAGAAAGGGGGCACATCTCAAAACGTCCTTGGCTGTGATTTTTAGAACTCTTGAATTTGTGGAAGTTATAACACAAAATGCAAAAGTTCCTGTATGACCTGTATGATCTTGCCTGCCAGGAAGTGTTCTGGAATGTTCAAAGTCACCTTTTTTGTGAACAAAGGTAACATGTACTATAGCTGTAGTATAGTTTTTTAGCAGATCAGCAGCTGAAATGCTAGGATTAATCCTATCTCGAGTTAGGACAAATAACTAGTCCTAACTTAGGATTGATCATAAAGTTTACATGTTACAGTGAAAGACTGAGACTCGGCCCAAGTGAGGAAGAGTTTGTTGAAATCTATGGCTGGAACCTCAAAATAGAACATTATTTGGCTCTTTGGTGTTTGAAACCCTTTGGTAATTGTGAAGCAAATCAGATAATGGTTATGGCCCTTGTGTTTGGAGTTAACCATTGCTTGGATACTCCTTTGAAAGTTCTGTTAACGTGTATACATTATTAATAGAAATGTGACATAACAATACTTTATACAAACCACTGTGTAAATATTATCTTGGGATTGTTAAAGGTATTTGTAAATATTAAATATTTTGTATACAGCATTGTAAGTTTTTTCTGCCAATTCCCATTTGGCAAAACAAAATCTTTGTATTTTTAATTTAGTACAGGTCTTTTACTCAAAGGGTTTGTTTTTCATTAGGAGACTTTTTAGACGATGGCGGCAGATAAAACGGTACTTTTTTGCAGTTCTGAGCACGCATGCTCAGTATTGCGCATGTAGGTCTGAGCATGCGCAATACTGTTAAAAGGACTGTCTAAGAGTCTTCCATTGATCAATTGTGAATGATACAGAACTTGAATGATTAGTCAGCATTTGGTCTTTATACAGAAAGAAAGAGTGCATTCAAATAAACTCAGTGACAGGAAACAAGATTGCATTTTTAATATATATTTATTTTATTTCCACATACATGTGTCTATATAAGTTAATGGAGGAGAGCAACAAACTTCCAACAACTCAAAAATATATTTTTTACAAAGATACAAGTAGCAATTTATTATACTTGTGGACAAGTCATAAAAATGTCTGTCAAGTTAAAAGCGAAATAGCTCTCTCAAAACCAATTCTGTGAGACTGCTGCTCTGCGCAATACTACTCGTCTCATCAGGATTAACTGTTAAATGAGAGCAGTAGTCGTGAGAATAGTAGACGTGAGAGCATTAGTCTTGTGAGAGCCATTTTGCTGTCACAGTGACTTGTCCACAAGTTTAAGTAGTAATTGATACTTGATTTAGATTAGAGATGTTAATCAAAGTCTATTGGTGAGCTTGCTTACGGGCAAAATCAAACAAAGACAACTCTTTAGCGGATGCAACAATATTTCATCCAAGACAAATTCTTGGTTTTGAAAAGAGTCAGTGGTGAGACAGGCAGTAACCACAATAGAGTTCCTATTACTTGTGTAAGTTTGTTTTGCACATTATTGTCCAGCTAACAAATTTTTGATCACATCTGGACCAAATTCCATGAAATTGCTTTCCAAGGAATACCGCACTTACTAACCAAAGAATCATGCCTTATACAGGGTGCCGTAAGCATAAACTTCGCTGATGTGTTGATGTTGTAAAACAAAACATATTTTACCAATGCTGCACAATCACTTCCCTCCACTGATACAAAATTATTAATGAATATCCGAAAATTGATGTCAAACTAAAGAACAATATGCTTTTATAACATGACTAAAATAGTACCAAATTTATATTGTTTATTTACAATGAAATATAACTAAATTTGTAACTAACTACCTAGTACAAAACTTGTCAGACATTGAAGTTTTGAAATAATAACAAATTTTGGGTGAGGCTTCACCTAGAAGAGGCGTGCATGCAGCCCTGTCTCCTTTAAATTCAGATGCTTGACATAACTGCAACTGGTTTGCCAAGTCTGTTTATTTAAGACTAATGACTTATACATCGGCTACTCTGTTGTGTGTAAAATGTGTTTCATAAGACCAACAGAAACTAAAGTTATTCCTTCCTGCTAAGATTTCAATTGATGGATCCATATGAATGGAATTAACAATTTTGAGGGCTCAATTTGTTTCATGGGTTTCGACTTCAGGCATGCCTTAAAAACTATCTCTACTCCATGGGAGTTTGCAAACCCTGGCTGAAATGTGCATATAAGTCACCACATTTGACCAGACTAGGTAACTCCACATTCTGTCGCCATGGAAGGCCCCAAACTTGGGTCTACTCCACCGTGGACCATAGGGGCACCCAAAACATGGGACCATAGGGGCACCCAAAACATGGGTCCACTGGGGGAGGGGGGATCCTGGGACCCCAAACTTGGGTCCACTGGGGGACAAGATACCAGCAAAACGGTCTGTGTTCAGACAAGCTCAATTTAGAAAGAGAACCTTATATTGTTGTAGCTTTATATACACAATATTCAAGTCAATACAACAGGCACAATCATATAATACATGTAAAATATACGGTAAGCAGGTAATCTGCTTAAACTCAGATATTGCATTATTATTAAATTAAAATAAAAGAAAATTAAAAGAAAATTGCCCTTATCCTGAAACACCCAACTAAATGATTGTTGATGCTTTCAAAAAATTAAGGTAATGCAGAACAAAATTGAAAGTTCCATTACTGGTGACATGATTTATGTTTTAATGTTCACGACAATCAACGGAACAATATTAACACTTGTGCATACGCGTGTGATTGACATCGAGTACCAGTATGTATTGATTGTAATGTATAACGCTTAAAGATACTGGACACCTTTGGTAATTGTCAAAGACTACTCTTCACAGTTGGTGTATCTCATATGCATAAACTAACAAAGCTGTGAACGGTCGTCGAAGTTGCGAATAAAACACCCTTGTCACACGAGTTGTGTGCTTTTAGATACTTGATTCTAAATCTGAGGTCTTGAAATCAAATTCGTGGAAAATTACTTCTACCTCGAAAACTACATTACTTCAGAGGGAGCCGTTCTTACAATTTTTTATACTGTCAACCTCTCCCCATTACTCGTAATCAAGGAAGGTTTTTATGATAATAATTATTTTGAGTAATTACCAATAGTGTCCACTGCCTTTAAGCTTGCACGGCAACACGCAAATTTTTTATCACTTTTTACATCACTGTCTATTTAAGAATATCAATTAAGACTTTCAGGCCTGGAATTTCATCTCTAGGAGGGAAAGACCATTTTCATTTTGCAAAGGGCACTTCTATTGGGAAAATCTTAAAGTCTATGGGAAACAGAGGTCATGTAATTCCAGGCCTGCAGCCGATTTCACGAAACGCTAGGGTTAGTCCTATCTCGAGTTAGAACAAGTAACTCGTCCTAACTTAGGATGGGTTCAATCAATGCATCCTAACGTCTATGCTTACTGAACTTAACTCGTCCAAAGTCCTAAGATTAACCTTAAGTCAGGAAGAGTTTTGTGAAATCGACGGCTGGACTTCTTGTGGTACTTTGTTGATATTTACAGCGATGGTCAGAATTCCTATAGAGCATCAATCTTTTCTACAAAGAGCTGCACATGTTTCTCTATCTCTTTGGCCATTTCATCCTGAGATGCACGTGGGTTCTTCTTGACGTAGTCAACAATAGCCATTATGGTTTGTACCTGGTTTGACATATAGATACAGAAACACTTCATTACTAACATGTTATCACATAGCTTCAATCACATCTCGTTTTACTTGAATTTAACAGATAACAGAGTAGGGTGTCATGGTCGAGTGATTAAGAGCATCAAATTCAAGTTAAGGTGGTTAAGTCATCAGAGTGTGGGTTCAAATCCCGTTCATGACATTTGTGTCCTTGAGCAAGATGCTTTACTAAAATTGCTTCTCTTCACCCGGGGGTATACATGGGTACCTGCAAGGGTAGAGGTTGATATTGTGTTAGCCTTCGGAGCGCTATGGATGCCCAGGTTGTAAACTCCTCGGGGAGCTGAGAAAGATTAAAGGAATGTAATTGGCCCAATGACCAGGGCACTAATTTATATAGTGCATTGAGATGGTTGTTGTGAAATGCGATATATAAGAACTTGAAATTATTATTAAAATACAGGATTTCCAAAGTGCCACAAAAAAATCAACCAATCTCTACATAGTAGACATTTATGTCTTAAGTTTTTTTAAAACAAGCTGAGGAAAATTAAATTTAAATACTGAAAATATTTTATCCCACACATTCACTTATGTCTGTTGTTGATCAACCAACCTTAGCAAATCACAATTTCACAGCCCCCCACTCCCCCCCGAGTCAAAACAAAATAAAAAAACACATTTAGACTTGCCTTGGCTGCATCTATCTCGTCGGTGCAACTTATCCGTTGGTACATCTCATACCAGATTCTTGCTTGTGTTATCAACTGATAGAATTCTTCACCTCCTTCAGCCTTGTTCATCCAGGCCAACAAGGCCATCTAACAGGATATAGGGTGAAACAAACATTCTTGTTATATCTCTGTCACAGTGTGCAACAATTGTATATATGTACAACTGTGAGCATGGTGATTCTTTCGTTGCGATAACGTAACCCTCCTCCGCCGTTGGGAGGAGGGTTATGTTATATCGCAACTAGATGATTCTTGTGATAAAGAACAATTGTATTTAGGTGGTTTTTTTTAGGTGTGTGTTATTTTTATGTTCAAACCGGTAGTTTTAGTTTTATTTCATTAAAAAACAAACCACCCCTCTCATACACAGGTACCACTGACTGCCACAAAGTACCATACCGTCCACCTCCAAATTTATAAAAGTCTGAATTCAGATAAAAGTGATATTTTTCATCCCTGCCTTTGAAAAGTTCCAATACAAATTTACACTTTTCCTCATAAAAGTGCCCCTCACCAGAGGGAAGTTGCTGCGCCCCTTCAAGATCCAGGCCTGACCCTTAACATCCCTATTGGACTACAAACTGACAATAATTGACACTTGAAATTGTTTCATTTTGTTCCTACCTGCTGTATCAGCTCTGGTGTTCCCAATCTCCATGATTCACTTTGTTGGCTACTACTCATACTGACAGAGTTTGCTGGAAATCTGTGCAAGATTTGCTCCTGAAGTCAGAAGGACAGTTCTGTTAACAATCAATGAACCATAAATTTGCAATTTTTATACCACATTTGGAATAAGAAAATGCAAAAGATCTGTAGTAGCAATTACTTTTTTGATACAGTGAATATTTATTAGCCCACACACTGGCTTTCTTTTAAAGAATAGTTAACACTACCTTCATGGTTAACAGTAAAAAGCACATGCACTGTAAAGTGGATTATCTCTCGCAACAGAAAAACAAAACTTAAGATTTCAACACACGATGAAGTGTAATAAGTGTCATTGTAAAAAAGTTGGATAGATGATTTTTATTTTTAATCGTTTACTCTTTATTAAAAGTGAACAATTTTCCTGTTATCCTACTGAAAACACATGACACCAGGATATGACCCTACGATTAGTACACAACACTGTCTTCTTCATATTAGTTCATTCAACCAACATAACATGATCAACGCTCACAACTACTTTTAGTTTTATCATATGTATGATGTTTATGGTACTTTACAATAACATTAAAGCCATTATACACTTTCGGAACAGAAAAAAAAAAAAAAATCACAGATTTACAAATAACTTACAGGGTTTACAGAACAGAAGGTAATGGTGAAAGACTTCTCTAAAATATTATTCCATGAAATGCTTTACTTTTTGAGAAAACATTATACTCTATAGGCCTACTAACAATTATCAATTCTCGACATCGAGAATTACGGATATATTTTAAACACATGTCATGACACGGCGAATGGTGCGGAAACAGAGGGTGGGTTTTCCTGTTATTTTCTCCCAACTCCGATGACGAATTGAGCCTATATTTTCACATGGTCGTTATTTTATATGCAAGTTGTGATACACGAAGTGTGTTACACTGTTTACCGAAAGTGTCCAATGCCAATGGCTTAACACACCCTCCCCCTCGCTCAAAATTAAGAATAAGTTGCTGCATAATCAGAGGAACGGCAAAAGCAACAGCCAAACAATATCTAGGGTATTATCAATCTATTGTGTATAATAATTGTAATAAAGAAACATAAAAACACTTACGAAATAATTGACAGCTTGACACAGTATTAAACCAAACAACACAGCTAGATCTTGGCCGGGCTAAAATGAGTCACTTCTACTAGCTTTGCCGATGAGGGCGCTACCCAAAACATTTTAACATTTTGGGCATATTGAAAACAACTTCTAAAAGACACATGTATTTTGTTAACTGCAACAAAATATAAACAACATTTTATTTTTGATAGTAAATCTTGGTGAACATTTAATTTATTTTTTATAGTTTGAAGTAAAGTAAACATTTAATAATGTAGTCTTTTTATACAACTTGAAAACTCTTTGTGGCTCTGGAGCTAAGATTTCAAGATGGCTGCGCCCACGGAGAGCATCAAAGTTACCTTGGGGTTCGTTGAAAAAGTAGAAAAATGCAGGCTTTCCAGGAAATATTTTCCAAGCAAAGTTGGTGGAAAGCCTGCCTGGCTATCGATAAAAGATATCCCAAATTCTGACAGGCTCAAGTGTCCAAAGTGTGGTAAAGTGTGTATTTTTCTGATACAAGTTTACTGCCCAGTTGTGACATTGGAAAGGTGTTTTCATCGGACTTTATTTATTTTCGTGTGTAAAGCTCCGTCTTGTCATTCTCAAGACACTGCAGCTTTCGTGGTTTTACGAAGCCAGCTCCCAAGAGCAAATGAGTTTTACGATTATGAACCACCTGATGAAGATAATCCTGTTGACGAAGCCGAAGGCCTTGTTGTTGGTCTGTGTGCAGTGTGCGGTTGTCATGCAGGAAATAAATGCTCAAAATGTCAAGTTCGTTACTGTAGCCGAGAGCATCAGAAAGTCGATTGGAAAGCGGGACATAAAGCGAGCTGTGGAGTGAAAGGTATGAAATGAATGTTTATAAGCTGCAACATTAACATAGTAAACCAAACTAACCCAGACCATGTTGACAGTCAATCTCAAAGACCATCATCGACATAGAGGATGGGTTGTTTGGTTTACAACAACTCCTTTTTATAAATACATAGCAATTCCTTAAATTAAAAGACTACGGTGGATACTAATGGTAATTGTCAAAGTAAGACCAGTCGTAAGACCGGTCGCATTAAATACCAACAACTCACGAGTTGTCGTGAGGGGTCGTGAGTTGTCGGTATTTGGTGCGACCGCACGGGGGAGCCTATACTATAGTTTCTAGAAGTACTTTGTGTAGACAAGAGTTGTGAGCTTTCAGTTACTTCTTTCTCAAAACTATGTTACTTCAAAGGGAGCCGTTTCTCACAATGACATGTTCTATACTATCAAATCAACAGCTCTCCATTGATCGTTAACAAGTCAATTATGCTCACAATTATTTTGAGTGATCACCGAAATGTGTCCAGTGCCATTAAAGTTACATAGAACGTGCTATTAAATTGTTGGTAACTCTCTAACTAAAAAGTCGTGAGAGCCATACACAAAGGCCTTACTCGTACTTGTTTGTACTTATGTGTTAGACCAGTAACTGGGGTACTGTAGGCCTACTAATTAATTTTTTGTTGAATTTCGATATTTGCATATTTGTATATCTTGCACTTCTTGGAAATGTTTCCCCTTGGCAAAATATAGACCCCCCCCCCCAACTCCATTAAAGACTCACTTAAAGTCGAATGAACATTTCTTTGACCCCCGACCTTTTCTGCTACCCCAAAACAGGCTGCCCCAAATATATGAATCAAATGAAAAAACAAATTAAACACAGGAAAATCAAATGAAAAAACAAGTTAAACACAGGAAAATGTTTAGTCAAGTATTATCTAAACTTTAAATTGTCTACAGGTTCTACAGGCAATGGTGACAACAACATCCTATTTCCCGAGTTTGAATTAGTGACAGAACCAGAGGACTATGATCAGCTAGATGAGGAAGAAAACGGAACAACAGAGCACCAGGAAACCAAAGAGACGACAGAGGTCGATGATGAGCTGGATGTGGAAGAGTTGGAGAAGATGGCCATGGCTGAGAGTCAAGATGACAGACAGTTTGCTAAGTTCAAGAAACGCATCCAACATGAGCCAGATCAGGTACAGTATTTGTGTAATTTATTAATTTAGAGTTGCTTATTCTCATTTCAAATAAAACATTTACTAAATGCATTACAAGTAACATTTAGATTTACACTAAACTTACACGGTTTTATGATAATGGTGGTAGGAAGCTAAGCTTCCCTTAAATTATTAGCTGCTGAGGTGCTGTACTTTTTGAGAAATAAGTTAAACAATGTCACATAAATAATGTACGTCTTAGGAGACTACAGTGCATCATTTACCATAATTATTTCGTAATATTTCAAGGGAAGCTTTCTACCATCATTGTCTTCAAACCAAAGTTTAATGTACATCTGTGGACATTGTGTTTGTTTTACAAAGAGTAACCCAAACCCTTTAAAAAATTACTTTGTATACTTACATAGGACACATTTTAAAAGCATATCCACTGAATTTAAAAATAAATACAGCTACAAAAATCATGAATTCCTTTTACATTCAATATTCAAAAACAGTTGTAAAATTATTGTTTGGCATATTTCTGGTAATACAACCATCCTTAGGATGCCTAAGTAAAAGTTAATCAATGTAGCTCGCAAGTCTAAGGAGACCTATAAAACAGGGGGGCTGGAATGATTCTTCAGGCACAAGTTTGTCACAGATATCTGTTACAGTGAACACATTGCTTTGATCTAAATAGTGTTTATGATTTCTACCTTCAACAGTACAACTTTAAAAACCAAAATCAAAGTAGTTTTGAAAGTGGCAGTGCCGATTATCAGGAAATTCAATTGTTATTCATCTCCTTTTGGTTCATGGTAATTCTTCTCTCTGAACAAAAATTGTAATGAAAATGTACACGTGAAGTCAAAAAAATTTGCATTTATTTAAGAAAATTATAACAGCATTCTTCTGCATGATATTTGGCCCTAGGAAAAAGTAGGAAGATTTTCTTCACAAAAAGTCATTGTTTGCTTACTCTGTGCTGATTGTAGGTGATACGATATGAACGCGGGGGACAGCCACTTCTTATATCGAGAGAGAAACGACCTCAGAAAAGCCAGATCCCACCCTGCGGCAACTGTGGCTCAGTAAGACAGTTCGAGTTTCAGGTAAAATCTACTAATAATATTCTCTCTCTTCCCTCTCTGACATACTGTTTTTGTACACAAAGGATGCTACCAGAGGTTTTTTGTTACACCCTTCTGACCAAATCACTGGATTCACTGACCTGACCCCCCCCCCCTCCATTAACTATTTTTTGACAATGGAAATAATATTGTATGTCAGCAAGTACTGAAAGTGGTCCTCACTGCAGCTTTTTAACTAGTTATTTTATTTATTTATTTTTATTTATGCAAGTCGCCAGACACACACGACTTGAAGGCCACTTCAAGGTGTGGGCTACAATCGTTTTTTTATGTAAAAATACGCATATAACATCCCCCATTGCTTTGTTTTGCTGGTCTAGGTTACACCTCAACTACTCATTCATCTCGGTGTTGACAGTCTGGAGAACAGCATTGATTGGGGCACCCTCATCGTTTACACTTGCACCAAGAGTTGTGATGAAGGAGCACCTTATAAGCCAGAATTCTTGTGGAAGCAGGACATTGTAGACACTTCGATGTAACCTGTCATGTCATCTCATCCACCAACATCGAGGCCCAATTTCATAGAGCTGCTTAAAGGCACTGGACACTATTGGTAATTACTCAAAATAATCATGATATATAAAATTATTTGGTAATGAGCAATGAGCTGTTGATAATATAAAACATTGTGAGAAAGGGCTCCCTCTGAAGTAATGTATTTTTTGAGAAAGAAGTTATTTCTCACTGAAATACTAAATTGACCAATTGAGTCCAAATTTTCACAGGTTTGTCATTTTATGCATACATATTGAGATACACCAAGTGAGAAGACTGATCTTTGACAATTACCAAAGGTGTCCTGTGCCTTTAAATACTCCTGGTCTAATAGTGATTTAAAAAGATGCTAAGCACAACAAAACTATGCTTACCAGACTAAGGTTACCAGCCAACCTACATGGCAGACTGGTGACTGGTGTCCTGCTGAAGCAGCTCTATGAAAGTCAGCCCAAATGTTTTTAGTTTTAAAGCACATGTAAATGGACGGTAGTTAAATTTTGGAGGATGTTATCATTCAACTCATCTACATGTATTTCAATCATGTCAGCGCGTCAGACTGTTGTGTTTCATCAAACTCAAAGAATTACTGGCCATAAAAACTAACTTGGTGACAAGCACTGCAGCTGTTGATGGTATAAACTATTTTGAGAAAATATTCCCTTTGTAGTAATGTGATTCAGAATTTTTTTCATCCCAAGACATTTGAATCTGAGAAACCACTCATGCATAAAATTCCCACAAATTAGTGTCCATCCTCAAATGCTTAAGGCCGTTCTTGTAAAGGCACAATGACAGTTATTTGTTCTTGTAAAGGCACAATGACAGTTATTTGCTATCTACTTGACAAGTAGACTCTTGTATTCAGCTGGAACTTTCGCATGTGACTATTGTATCTATGTTCACAAAAAACACATTTTATCCTACCTAAACCATGAGCTGTTCAGTGTTGTCTGCAAAGTCTAAAAGTTGACATATTATGCAGATATTATTCTCAATTTTTTACACCGTTTGAGCATTCCAAGAAAGTGCATTTCTGCCACTCATGGTGATGAGTTATAAATAGTTATCTGATGTTACAAATACAGCTGCATCCCGTTAGACCTGAGAATTCCATAGAGAAGCTTTGATTTCTTCCTACTAGAAAGAGTCAAACAGCTTTTCCATCGCTAAATATCAAACAACCTGAAATAAAAAATACAAAATACAATGTGTCAAACCTCTACTTGTTTGATTGTTTTGATCATATGTAGATAAGATGCATGTAAATACAATTGACCTAACCTGCAAAAATTTCATTTCAAAAGGTGATGAACTTGGAGACAAACCATAAACAGTGAAATCTTCAAAATACCTTGACAAAATAAATTGAGTTGTTGACAGAAATGTGCAACTTACGTGGGCGCGTTTTGATGACTTGCTTGAAGTACTGTGGATGTATAAGACCATTCGCATCGCCTGAACTCAAAATCACTCCATTTTTGGATACTTGAAATGAGAGCCCAGCTGCAAAAATTATACAAACCAACCAGTTATTTAAAAAAAAAAACAGTGCACTTATCGAAAAGATAATGGGTTCGCCCCGGTGTTCCTGGTCTGATCAGCGGCAAATTGCGCCACAGCACCTTGTAAAACAAAACATGGTGCTATCAAAGGATTAGATCTCATGATTCAAACGCAGTATTAGTATATTTTGAAACAATTTTGGTTTGAACAAAGCAAATTTACTAATGAGCTTCCGACTGGTAACACAAACACAGATACTGACAAAATATGGGAGACCGCCAACATTATTAGGGCTAGAAGATAGCTCCGTTGGTAGAGCACTGGCACGTAGTTCAAGCAGGTTCATGTCCCGCTCTGGTCAATTTTTCTTTGTTCTTGATTACTCAAGCAACAATGACATCAAAAATGGATAGCTAAGTTGTAAAACAAGATTGGCGTACCTTAACACTGATCTTGTATTACATAAGCCATTTTGAGATATACATACATACATACATACAAAAATGTTTTATATACCGCCATTTCATCAAGACCACAGCGGTTTGTGATGAAACAGAGAAACAAATAAACGAAGAGACAAATGCAAGTTAAACCAAACAGCCAAACAATCATTGTGGGAACAGGTGTGATTTCAGATGCTTCTTGAAAATATGAAGTTAATCAGCACAGCGCAGAGATGGGGGGAGACTATTGCAAAGTTTTAGGAGCGGCAAAAGAGAAGGATTTGTCAGCAGCTGAAGCAAGAGATCTGTGGGTTATTTTGTGTTCGACAAGACGGGTAGTATCGTGTGATGACCGCAGGCCGACTCTTCCCGGTGTGTACAAAACCAAGCATGATTTTAAATATGCTGGCCCCATATGGTGGACACATTTTGATGCCCCTATTAGATTTGAGTAAATCTGTGAGTACACCCAAACCAAACAGTGCACTTCTTATACAGGCTAATTAGGAGGACCCCTTTCATGCATGTTTCTAAATGTTTAAATAATTAATTATTTTAAATGTGGATTGCTTTTTTCTTACCATTTAATGCTTTTTCGAGATTCAAGAAGATCATCACTTCACAGGAGCGCCTCATCCCTAGAAAGGGAAAGCAAATAATTATGTTTTGTGACTGATTTCTGTCCTAACAGCTTTTGTTCAAACCAACAGACTTTTTTCTGTGTATTTTTCCCAAGGTTTTATTTCAAGCTTTCATAGACTTTTCCAACAGTTTATTCTCCTGACTAAACCTATTCATTTTAATTTTGAGTAACCATGAAAGACTGAGTGGCAAATGTTTAAACCGATTCAACGACATTTCTTTGTGACCCCTGCAGGTCAGCGTTAGGGTTGTCTTAGAAGAAGAACCCAAATATTTGATTCATCTCATCAAATTTTTTATGCAAAGCTTTTATCTCCCAAGTTTTTATGGGCTTCTTTTTACCTACTGTACTGGTACACAATTATAAACAATTACCACAAACATAAATTGAACTGAATCAAACCATAACTTCTAGAAATTTAACCAAAGGTGATTATATAAATCCAGAATGACTTACACTCTTACCACTAATCACATTACTTTCTCCTGGTTCACCCTGAGCAAAATGAACATGCGTTCGATTCATTCGACTTAAGCCCTGAAAAAGAAAAAAATACATCAAATTGATATTAGTATTATTCAAACGGTATAAATGTAGACAATTATCTTTAAGAAAGCGCTTGTTGGCAGATACAATTTCACTATTACCTCTGCATGCCCTAGCACTTTTTCACTTTGTCCCCAAAAATTTACCGAACAGTTGGTCTTTGAGATAGGCAAATCATCCGACAGAACAATATCCTTTAAGGAACTGGACAAAACTTGGTAACGTGCAGTGGAGAGCTGATGATAGCCAACAAATTGTGAGAAATGGCTCCCTCTGAAGTATCATAGTTTTGAGAAAGAGGCAATTTCTCACTCAAATGCTACAAGACTTCAGGCCTGATCTGAAAACTCACAAATTTGTGCAACAAGGATGTTTTTTCTTTCATTAGTCTCTTGCAACTTTGAAGACCAAAACAGTCCAACTTTTCACATTTTTTTATTTGTATGCATGCGTTGGGATACACCAAGTGAGAATGCTGGTGGTCATAGCAATTACCAAAGGTGTGTAGTGCCTTCAAGTGAGTTGCTCCCGAAATAAATATTTTTACAAATTGTCTTTGTGACAATTTTCATTATGTGTTACATTCTAACCTGGGTTTTTATGGAATCCCAAAACTTGAGGTACGTGCCGTGAACCACTGTTGGATATTGAGATACATCTGTGATAGGCGTCAGCTCCAAGTCTGGCAACTAAGGTTTGAATAGGAAAAACAGATCTACAAAATGTATGTTATAATCGATACAGTAAGCGTATTAAACTGAAGTCATTACTGTACCAGAAAAGAACGCGTTAACAGCTGCCTTAGAATGCAGGTTGTCATGGATTCAAATTCCACTCAAAAAGGCTTTGGTATTTTTTTTTCAGTAGGATCGGGGGGGGGGGGGGGGGGACCACAAAGTATACAGTATTCAATCATATCTCAGAAAAGAGCATAAAACTTAAAACTATACTAGTGGGGTACAAATGAACAGAAGCTTTAACAGAGCGTGTACATTTGCTCAGCTTCTCTTCATGTGATTCTTTTAACTTTAATGAACTTGAAGAACCATTCAGATTGACATCCAGGTTGACACGCAGTGCACTACAAACTGACCTATAACTAGCCCATCAAAATTACACAACCTAAATTAAGAACGCACTTACCACAAAAGAATGCCCTTGATTGGCACATATTTGAAATTGTTCTGAGGAGGGGCATTTCCTTAATGTGAAGCGTTGTTTGTCGCTATTAGCAACCGCTTCCTTGATGTCATCCAGTGTGTATTGACGAAACAAAGAATGTGAAAGGAGATCATCTACGTTGACGTAACCACCTGAATGCAACAAAATAAACAAATTGATGTAGTGATTTTAGATGGGGGTGCTTTTTTGTTTTTACTGTATTTTAAAAAAGCAATGCTCATAGGCTGTCTATCGCTAAGCGATAACGACTTCGTAGAGCAAACACGTTAAAAACAACTGATGCAGGCACACCTTGGTGGATTACATTGTGTTAGTTAGGTAAAACATGCCTGCGCAGAGTGTTTAAGGTACCACCAAAGACGCGCCTCACTCGGCCAGTACCCCCTGGATCAGCATGATGCTACCCAGTGGAGAGCAGAAGCCCGATGACTGGACACCATGTTGATCGCCCTGCAGTGCCCCGCTAACTGGGGTGAGTGACCTCTGCCGTTGTCCTAAGTATAGGATCATTCGCCAGACATCGGTGGTGGAGAGACTTGGAAAGACCTCTTGTCTGTGCTTTCTTCCACCTGCATCGCCCTGCTGCCAGCGAGCATTTGTTTGAAATCAGAGTTTTCCTTCTCCTAGGAGGGCTGGTTCCCAGATTATCGAGCCCCTCTTGCCCAGGTTTGGAATCGAAGTACACTCTCCTAGGTGAACTGCCTCCTATGGCTAACGAGCCTCACCTGCCAGGGTTTGGAATTGGAGTACCCTCTCCTAGGTGAACTGCCTCCCATGGCTAACGAACCTCACCTGACAGGGTTTGGAATCGGAGTACCCTCTCCTAGGTGAACTGCCTCCTATGGCTAACGAGCCTCACCTGCCAGGGTTTGGAATTGGAGTACCCTCTCCTAGGTGAACTGCCTCCCATGGCTAACGAACCTCACCTGACAGGGTTTGGAATCGGAGTACCCTCTCCTAGGTGAACTGCCTCCTATGGCTAACGAGCCTCACCTGCCCGGGTTTGGAATCAGAGTACCTTCTCCTAGTTGGATTGCCTCTCATGGCTGGCGAGCCTCACCTACACGCAGCAATCTGGTTTTTAAGGCGCCAGAAACCCGGATTTACACCTCTGCCCACAGTTCGCAACAGGGATCAGCATGTGAAGCATGGCAATAGAAGTTTGACCAGGAGAGGCTATTTGAGGCGCAGACCATATGGGACATTTCATGGGTGAGAAGTGGCTTAGTACTTCCCACAATCCTGGTCAATCCCAATTATTGACCCCCATGACGCTTGAAGGTATGTAAGCAGAGAATGGTGATTGTCAGCGCATAATTCAGCAGGAAGCAGAGCCATGAAATTGGGCCCTAGTTAGTTGTGATGATTGTATATATTTATATCCTCCAAAGTCCTGAAAAGGATGGAGGGTTATGATTATCAATCACAACTTAAGGCCAACCGCTGAATTCTGTGCTTATGATCACCATTCTCCACTTGCACGGTAAGCGGAGAATTTCTGCACTACACATGTAGCTGTGTAAGCGTAGAATGCCTAGTAACATGGAGTACACACGTGCACAAGCTTAAATTCCGTGCTATCCCGTGAAATACGCTTGTCGTTAGCACAGATTTCATTGCTTTCGTTAGCCCTGGTTCTGTGCTTACGGTAAGCAGAGCCATGAAATTGGGCCCAGGTATACTTGCCTGAGTTTATGTTGAATCCAAGCTCAGCAGCCTTGTGTCTCAACACGTAGGTCAGTGTCTTGGACAGATGAACATCCTTCCTTCCATTCCAACCATGCTGAGCCATGTCAACAACAATCTGTGTTTTGAATTTTAAAAAGACACTTTTTGGATTGTAATATGAGTTCAGTTATACAGATAGAAAAACATGTTGCTGTTTTTTTTTTACTGGGATCCTTCCATTCCAACCTCTGACCATGCTGAGCCATCAAAAATATATTTCTCTTTTGAATTTTAAAAAGACATTTTTGGGATTGTAATAATATGGGTCCAATTTAAGGTTACACACCTAAATTCTGACACCCCTATGTTCCGGCAACCCTATGTTTCGACAACTCAGCCTATATGTTCCGACACCCCCTATATTTTGACACTCATATATTCCGACACCCCTATGTTCCAACACCCTTATATCAACGCCACTATGTTCCGATACCCCTAATTTCCTACAAGTTCGCACATTATTACTCTGTTAAGCAATAATAAAAACACAACTTGTTCATGGTGAATTTAGGCCGCGAATAAGTTTGACCATTCATAAGATCAAGTAACATTATCAAATTTTACATGAATTTGTTGCATATTTCTTTTGTTGTGTGCATGGTTATAAACATGAGTTATTACCAGGCTAAGCTAGTAATAACACTTGGTACTTTACTACTTGTTCTTTGTTAGATGCGTGTCCGTGTTGATTACATTTCATGAGTTCTATTTATAAAAATTCCAACTCTCCCAATTGCTCCGTTAATTGCTGATGTGTAATTTCTTTTATTTGCCCCCTCCCCCACCCAAATAAAAATAAATAAATAAGTTCTACCATGCAACACAAAATGTTATGTTGGTGCAGGTTGTCGGAACATATGGGTGCATGGGTTGGCTGATAGCGGTGTTGGAACATAGGGGTGTCGGAATAAACGGGTGTTGGAACATAGGGGTGTCGGAACATAGGGGTGTCGGAACATACTACACATCATAACATATAGGGATGTCGGAATATAGAGCAATAAAGTCACCTGGAAATGTTTTTTTTTTTTTTCAAACATTAGAGTAATGGTTTTGAGTAATTGTTTTTAACGATTTATATGTTTAAAAAAATAAATAAAGTTGTGTGGGGGTGACTCCGCCTACCCCGTTTGTGTTGTCAATATTGGAACTTTTTTTCATGAAACACATTTAACCCGGAAGTTACAGACCGACAAGAGGTTGTCGGCCTCACGTGCTCACGGCCTCAGCATGCATGCGGTTAGGGGTACGAGTTCGGATGACTTGGGTGCGCAGTATAGTCGTACGATGTGACGGTGTGTATACGGCCGGGTGGGCCGTGTGGTGTGTGATTACACATGAATTACACGCACCACGCACAGTGTATACACGGGTGGGTTTACAGCGGCGTCTTTTTCGGAGGAGTGAACAATGTGACTGCCTTGAGAGCAAGGCTACTATTCCCCAAAATATAGGCTATTATATAACTGACATACAGATCCTTGTCATTTGATTGGTGGAACTTACTTAACGTGACATTCACTATTACTCCCATCCGCAACGGCGATCAAAAAGACCTATTCGCATTTCCCTGTCTATTGATCTCCATCATACTGATCATCTCACCCCCCCCCCCCCGCCCTTCCCTCATACTTGCTAAACCCGAACAGTAGAGGGGGCTGTTTACTCAGAAGTTTCTTATTTCGATCTCTCGTGACTGACTGCGCTGCTGTGAGACCAGAAAATTTCATCGCTTGCTCCTTGAAAAACAAGGTAGTATTTTGAGTTTTTGCAGTGCGTATTTGTCACAGTCTGTTGAAAGATTTAGTATCGTACGCAAAACTTAAGCATATTTTGTTCTCTCCGTTCCGAGCAAATCCGGAGTTCAGATCAGACAACTCGTCCGTCGCACAATTAATAAATTGTCCTATCCTGGGATGGTGTCATGTGTTTTCACTTCAGTAGGATAACAGGAAAATTGGAAAGATGATTTGAAAAAAAACATTTACTTTTTGATTGTGAACAATTTTCCTGTTACCTGGTGAGTTTTATGTCATGTTTAGGTAAACTGATAAACGTTTTTGTTCAAGACATCAAGAGATTGCAACAAAAAAACAATGTGAATTCAAAAAGTGATCCAGAACTGGTCAAACGACTGTAGTCAATGGTAGTAAGTAGGCAAGTAGTAGTAGTAGGCCTACTTGTATTGTACTTTAAAGGAACACGTTGCCTTGGATCGGTCGAGTTGGTCTTTGAAAAGCGTTTGTAACCGTTTTTTATAAAATGCATATGGGTAGAAAGATGTTTCAAAAGTAGAATACAATGATCCACACAAACATGCCTCGAAATTGCACGGTTTTCATTTTACCTTGTAGACTAACACGTCCGCCATTTATGGGAGTCAAAATTTTGACTCCCATAAATGGCCAACCGTGTTTGTTCGCACAGTAAAAGGAAAACCACACAATTTCGAGGCAAACTTGTGTGGATCATTGTATTCTACTTTTAAAACATGTTTCCAACCATGTGCATTTTATAAAAAAGGGTTACAGACGCTTTTTATAAACCAACTCGTCCGATCCAAGGCAACGTGTTCCTTTGATAATTTATAATTTACACAACAACTTGACTTTTCGGACAACTCAACTCGATGTTTGGGACAACTCGACATACAGCCAAAGCAAAGACAAGTCTAGTTGCGATAACGTAACCCTCCTGCCGTCGGCAGGAGGGTTACGATATCGCAACTAAGACAAGTCGACATTTTATGTTTAGTAACTAGCCCTAGACTAGAGACAAGTAGGGGTTGTTCTCAATCAAACAAACCGACCCGCTTGACTTTTGCGCGATGTTTTTTTCTGTACCGAAATTGCCACAGACTGTAGCAATTTCGGTGTACAGAAAAAAACATCGCGCAAAAGTATACAAAATTGTTTGCGTGATTGGCTGAGATTAATTGTGAACTGTGGTACAGTCATAGAGTTAAATTATATAAGAACTAGAGGGTGTACTGGTGATGCTGCTTGCACAAACGCGACAAGACCGCAAAATGACAAGCGCGCCATTCTGCGCGTTGACTATGAAATACACGTTTGAATTTTTTTATTGACTGCTCACGCAATGCTGTTTGTTCAACATACAAAATGGCCGCACAAACACACGCTGCGAGATGGCTGTTTTGTCAACTAAGAAAAAGGCTGTGATAATAGGTGCGTACGTAGGCCAGTGCGCCCTCTAGTTCTTATATATAACTCTATGGACACAGTTCACAATCTCAGCCAATCACGCACGCAATTTTGTATGCTGACGTGGACTATTATGCCTCGCACATGCGGCACATCACAACACAGCCTACACAAAAGAGAAAGACAGACCATACACACATGTGGTATGCACAAAAAAGCAAACTGCGTGTATGATTGGCCTACTTTTGTTACAGAAAAAAACCTGCTGCATTTTCATAATATCTCATGGCAGACCCGAGCGTAGAAGATTATTATCCCAACTGGGAAGCTGCGTTTACCGCCCGAGTACGATAACGACCAACACATGTGATGATCAGGCAGACCCATTTCCGGCTGGTAGCTCCCGTCCTGTGTACTACTTCTTGATCTATGCGAAGCTCAAGGTTGTAGACCCGACTGACCAAATAGCCCACACATGTTTTGTTGTTGTCACTACTTGTCAATCTCCCACACCCCCAGCCACACACGGACAGGGCCTCCCCCATCGATGGGAGTTCTGCGTGGCTGATGCAGATAAATAATCGCAGTCTCAGACTTGAAATCAAGTCTAGTCGTGGAAGGAAGTTGCATTGCCTGTTCTTTGGATGGATCACACACTGTGAATTCTAAATCGGGGACTTACTTCTTACCCAGCCATAAAGTATTAGTAATAGACCCTTCCCATGAAATATGTAAATTGCACATTTTGGTTGGTAAAATGAGTGAACATTACGCTGTTTTGTACACTAGTAATGGGTGCGTGACGCAGACGCGATTGCGCGCCTGCTTAGTGCACAACTCTATGGTGTTTGCCAACCAACAGTGTCTGTACGCATGCGTGAATGTAATTAGCATATTTCATGGGAAGGGTCCATTAGGACATGCTTCGAGTTCGGGGTGGACGTTGAGGGATCATGGGTCAAGGGGGTTTTATAACATATTGAGTTATCTGCTGAGGTCTCTAAAAAATGTTGAAAAATGACAAAATTTCGCTTTCAGTAAGAAGGTAACAAGAATGAGTACATCTTCCCTGCTTTATTCTTCTAAGAGTAACAATACAGTGGGTTGGCATGTACACACGTATAAATTTATAATATTCTTGAATAAGAACAGTTGGCAAGTAACTTTTTTATTTTTTTATTCTGCAGATATGAATTCTCGAGAGAAGGAGCTTATTTGTGAGCTATGTGGAGCAACTTACTCAGAAAAAGGCAAACTGGAAAAGCATAAACAAAAACATGCTTGGAAATCATTTGATGACTTTTTCTCTGACATTTGTGACAAACCTGATCCACTTAAACATGAATCAAGGGAGCACCAAGAAGTCCATACTGGAGAGAAACCATTTGCTTGTGATATTTGCCAAGAAACCTTCTCGCGAAAACATCGCCTGACTGCCCATCAACGTATTCATACTGGAGAGACACCATTTACTTGTGACATTTGTCAAGAAACCTTCTCGCAAAAACATCGCCTGACCGCCCATCAGCGTATTCACACTGGAGAGAAACCATTTACTTGTGACATTTGTCAAGAAACCTTCTCGCGAAAACATCGCCTGACCGCCCATCAGCGTACTCACACTGTAGAGATGCTATTTTTTTGTGCCATTTGTGGAAAGTTCTTCTCAAAGAGAGGTGACCTGATCACCCATCAACGTGTCCACACTGAGGAGAAACAATTTGTTTGTGACATTTGTGGAAAAACGTTTTCTCAGAAAGCCCAACTGCTAAGTCACCAGATAATCCACACTGGAGAGAAACCATTTAGTTGTTCCGTTTGTCAAAAAACCTTCTCACAAAAATTTAAACTGACTGTCCATTATCGTGTTCACACAAGAGCAAAACCGTTTGATTGTGACTTTTGTGGAAAATTCTTCACACTAAGAGGCGAACTGACCGCACATGAACGTGTCCACACTGGAGAGAGACCATTTGTTTGTGACATTTGTGACAAAGCATTTGCTCAAAAAAACAATTTAACTAGACACCAGAAAACTCACACAGGAGAGAAACCATTTGTTTGTGACATCTGCGGGAAAGCTTTTCCCGTTAATACCTCCCTTGTCGGCCACATGAGAGTCCACACTGGAGAGAAACCATTCGCTTGTGACATTTGTGGAAAAGCATTTTCACTTAAAACCACTCTTGCCTGCCACATTCTTGGGGTCCATCCAGGAGACAAGCCATTTGTTTGTGACATCTGTGGAAAAGCCTATTCCAAAAAAACCTGGCTAACTACCCATCAGCATATCCACACGGGAGAGAAACCATTTGTTTGTGACTATTGTGGTAAAGCTTTTTCTCTTAAAACCAACCTTGTCCGCCACCAGAAAATCCACACTGAAGGGAAACCATTTGTTTGTGACGTTTGTGGGAAAGCATTTGCTCATAACAAAATTCTGGTTGACCACCAGAGAATCCATTCTGGAGAGAAACCCTTTGTTTGTGACATTTGCGGGAAAGCCTTTTCGGTCAAAACTTCCCTCACTAGCCACCTAAAAATCCACATTGGAGATAAACCATTTGTTTGTGGTATTTGCGGAAAAGGTTTTTCACATGAAACTTTTCTGAAAGTCCATCAGGATGTTCATACTGATGAGAAACCATGTTTGCAGCATTTGCAGAACAACCTTCTCAAGCCAAACCAAGTTAAGTAGGATTTGAAACTTTGCATGGTGGAAATAAGATATACATGTAGAAGAGTTTGCGGTAACACCATGTAATAACTATCTCTAATTGAGTTGGGGTGGTTCTGAAAAGAACCGTTGGATTAACTCCAACGGTTCTTTTCAGAACCACCCCAACGGTCCTTTTCAGAATCACCCCAACTCAATTAGAGATACTTATTACATGGAAAAGTTTTTTCAAAAAATCTTAATCTTGATTGGCATAATCAAATTCACTCAAGAGATGTAAGATGTACAAGAAATTGTTGAACCAATATTCTTGTCTGAGTAGAAAAATAAACATGCTAGTCGAAACTCAAAGCCAAAATCCAAGTTGCCCGGAGTGATAAAACAAAGTAGAAAATATTTTACTGTAGTTTCATGATGGCATAATAAGGTCAAAAATCCTGAATTTAGTACCTTTTTTTAAAACTATAATAACTGTTGAGTGTGTTGAATA
Organism: Asterias amurensis; assembly: GCF_032118995.1. Lineage (NCBI taxonomy): Eukaryota > Metazoa > Echinodermata > Asteroidea > Forcipulatida > Asteriidae > Asterias > Asterias amurensis. The sequence continues at coordinate 21,600,230 of NC_092648.1, forward strand.
GATTAAGTACATGTAGCGTCTCTGGTCTACTGAATATTTTCTTTTTATTAGAAGATGGATATACAAATAAATCTGTTAACCAAGAAAAGAAAAACGTTGCTTGGATTTTGTTTTCTGGCACTGTACACGTTTGGTAATTGTCAAAGAACAGTGTTTCCACTGGGGTATCCCATCATATGCATAAAATAACCAGCGTGTGAAAATTTGGGCTCAATCGATCATCAAAGTTGTGAGAATATGATGAAAGAAACAAACGCCCTTGTTGGACAAATTTGTGTGCTTTCAGATAGGAATAAAAGACTTCTAGCTATAAGTCTTATTATTTTAAT